>NW_026067937.1:20957709-20965394 GCF_014885135.2 Alexandromys fortis | reverse complement strand
ATTGCTAGAACTTCAAGCACTATATTGAAGAGGTATGGAGAGAGTGGACATCCTTGTCGTGTTCCTGATTTTAGTGGGATGGCTTTGAGTTTTTCTCCGTTTAATTTAATGTTAGCTGTCGGCTTGCTGTAAATAGCTTTTATTATATTTAGGTATGACCCTTGTATCCCTAGTCTCTCCAAGACCTTTATCATAAAGGGGTGTTGAATTTTGTCAAATGCTTTTTCAGCATCTAATGAAATGATCATATGGTTTTTTTCTTTCAGTTTATTTATATGGTGGATTACATTGATAGATTTGTGTATGTTGAACCAGCCCTGCATCTCTGGGATGAAGGCCAGGCAGTATTTATATGAATACAGTTTGTGTGTTGTTATTTTGGGGCAAAAGCTAACCCTTGGTGTGGGAGCCGGACAGCAGGAACAAAGCCCGCAGCTCCTTCTACAAGTTATTAGCTTGAGTTTCTATCCTAATCTCTCACAAGGAGGGATTGTGACCTAGGGGTATCAACCACATAAACCTGTTCATTATCTGAGTTGCTTTTGGTAGAGAATTTAATGATGGCAATGGAGAAGAAAGTTTGAACAACAACAAAGTGCCTCAAAGGTGATTTTGTTGTTGCAAAGGACCTGCGAATGTTGGGATCTGGGGGAATGTTGAAGGTATTAAGACTTTAGATGGTAAAACCGTAGAAAGCTGCTCACAGAGCTCCATCAGCTGTTCTAGTAGGACCTGGAAAATTGCAATCTTGAGAGTAATTGCAGACAGTAGGTCTCAAGGTTATAGGATTCTAGTGAATAAGGCTCTGCAGGGAACCGTGGATGTGGCCTGGACTATCTGCCTTGAGAGACATGTGTCATAGGATTTTCAGGTTAAAGTCCGTGGCTCCTGGGGCACAAGGTGCCTTCCAGTTCCTGGTGTAGCCCCTCCCTGCCCCAACTAGTGAAACATTCAGGCTGCATTGTGTTTCTCTGTATGATCCCTTAGTAGTCAAGGAAGAATGGAAACTTCACAGGACATTTGGTTTCAGAGATTAATCTTGTGTACCCTGTATAGTTTGCAAACTTCCTTACATCATGGCATCATGGCATCATTGTCTTTCTTTGATTCTATCGTCCTTTGCTTGTTCATAGTCCTCTCTTTCACTTATGTTTTATTTATTCTTCTCTCATCCCAACCGCACCATCTCCTCTCTCTGCTCCTCTCAGTCCCTCTGCCTTTTCCCCAAACCTCCCCCTCTTCCATTTTCTCGAGGAGGTCTCTCATGGGTACCAACTAGACATGGTGTCTTAGTTAGGGTTTCTATTGTTGTGATGAAACACCATTACCAAAAAGCAAGATAGGGAGAAAAGGGTTCATTTGCATTGCACTTTCAGATTGATGTTCACTATTAAACGAAGTCAGGCCAGAAACTCAGCCAGGGCAGAATCCTGGAGACAGGAGGTGATGCAAATGCCCTGGAGGGGTGCTGCTTATTGGGTTACTCCAAATGACTTCCCTTCTTATAGAACCCAGGACCACCAGCACTGGGATGGGACCACTCTCAATTGGCTGGGCCCTCCTCCCATTGATCAATAATTGAGAAAAAAAAAAATGCCTTACTGATGGATCTCATGGAGGCATTTCATCCACTAAAGCTCCCTCTTTCCTGATGTCTCTGGCTTGGTATCAAGTAGACACACAAAACCATCCCATACAATGGTATAACAAGGTACAATGATAAACCATTCTATCTAAAGATAAGGGTCCCAAGCGCAAGTAAATGAGTCAAAGACACCCGCAACTGGGGATTTCAGAACACTTACCAATTAATACTTAGTACCTGTGGGAGTCTGAATGTAATTGGCCCCACAAGTTCATAGACAGTGATACTATTAGGAGGTGTACCCTTGTTGCAGTAGGTCTGGTCTTGTTGGAGGAAGTGTGCCACTGTGGGGGTGGGTTTTGAGGTCTCATATGCTCAGCCATACCCAGTCTCATCTCTCTTCATGTTGCCTGTGGGTCAAGATGTACAGTGTCTCCGGCACCGTGACGATGATAGTGGGCTAAACTTGTGAAAACGTATGCTGCCCAAATTGTTTTCCCTTTGTAAGAGTTCTCTTCACAGCAACAGAAACTCTAACAAAGGCTGTACATGTTTTATTATTCATTAGAGAGAAAATATGAGAGACACTGCTAATAAGCCTTTGATACATTCATATTACACATAGGCTTGCATAGTTGCCCCTCGTGTTATTAATAGAAAATCTAGTGGCCACATATAGTCATCCTTTAGTTCACGTTAAATAACAATAACTGCTATTTAACTCAGTGTGTTGATAGTACAGCAAATAGTACCATAACTGTGAACCAACAACCTCCTTTTATTTTTCACCCCAGGAAAATTTAAAAGAGAGTAGTTTTCCAACAATTCCAATACAGTAATTGGAAAATTTCTACCTATTTTAGAAAAGCATTCTTAAAAACTCATTGGGTTACTGGCAGCTGGAATATTTACTTTGGTAAGTGTTGTTTCAGCTTCCATAGTTGGAGTCTTAGCATTCAGACAAAACTTCCAAACACCTCCATTTACAATGCGCTAGTTAAAATGTTTCTAAATTAGAAAAAGCTAAAAAAAAATTGATATTGATTTCATAGAATGATTGGATGGAGAAAAACAACAAAGAACGTAAAGATTATGAAATTTCTCCCCGTTATTATGAATTTCCAGTTCTCTTGAAGTATAAGTAAATATGAGGAAAATTGTTGGAAGCTCCCTCTTGTGTAGAAAACTGCCAGGCTTCGAATAATGAGCCAATGGTATAGAATGAAATGTTTACTGGAATTTGTTTTAAAATATTCAGTATATAATTATCCATTGTGAGTTCTAGGCCAACTGGAGCTTTCTAATGAGATCTTGTCTCGAACAATGCAAAATTATATTCAACTATATTTATGTGCTTGTGTTTGTATGTGTGTGTGCTACTAAGACATTTCTTACTATCGTACTTTGTAGACCAAATGGGGCTCAAATTTAAAAAGACCTGCCAGGCTGATACCATGCTTGTCTATATTCATTTCTGAGAACAGCATGCCGGGGAGCAGTGGCTGACACCTGAAATGACTAAGAGATATTGTCCTGCAACCCCTGTGCCCCGCTGGGAGCCATGTGACTTCTTTGTGGGACAACGCTTGGAAATAGCATGAACAAATCCTTTTTGGCGAGGTCAGGGAGAATTTAACCCATTTTTGGCCAGGCCAGCGGATGGTTTGCTGTATAATTCTGGGCTTTCCCCAGGAGCAGACGTGCTGCCTGCTCTCCCGGCTCTCCTCTTTCCTTACACAAATCGTCTTGCTGGCTGCTCCTAGCTTCACTTCCTTAGAACCGTAGGTAGGATGGGTATTGCACTAGGAAAACCGTCCCTTGATGACTCTCAGAAGTAAAGGGACAGTTGCGTGGTGAGTTTGTTGATTGTTAAACCGTTTTCACAGCCCTGAAGTCTGTTTTGAGACACAGTCTCACTTTCTAACACGTTTGGCCTGGAACTCATTAGGTAGTAGATAGGCTAAGCTTTGGAACTTGCAGAGATCCACCTGATTCTGCCTCACATGACCACACCTGGGTAAAAAGAGATGTTTATCATGGACTTAGCTCAGATATTACTAGAAAGAAAGGACTTTGGGAGTGTATGGTCTTGTGAGGGAGAGCCACACTTAAGAACTGATAGAAAGCCGAGCTCTGGTCACATCACTGGGGGAGGTTTCAGCAGGGGTGGCAGGCAGCTGCGTCTAGCAGAGCAGGAAGGTCAGTACTTGGATGGGTCTCAGAGCTCAGCTGTTTGGGTACAGGGAAGGAAGTTGGCCAGGCCTGGGAGAAGACAAGACTGTAAGGTTGGGGTGAAGAGGGGGGCAGGAAGAGCATGTTCAGGCCATGATTTTTGCAGAGGGGGTCCCTGCTCACCGACTTCAGCCATCACTGGGCTGCCGTGGTCTCTGCTCACCGACTTCAGCCATCACTGGGCTGCCGTGGTCTCTGCTCACCGACTTCAGCCATCACTGGGCTGCCGTGGTCTCTGCTCACCGACTTCAGCCATCACTGGGCTGCCGTGGTCTCTGCTCACCGACTTCAGCCATCACTGGGCTGCCGTGGTCTCTGCTCACCGACTTCAGCCATCACTGGGCTGCCGTGGTCTCTGCTCACCGACTTCAGCCATCACTGGGCTGCCGTGTTCCTGCTCACTTTCTTCAGCTATTCGTTGCTCCGTGCATCCAGAAAAACATTTAGCAATGTAAAAGTCAGTATTTCCTAGCAATGGACCCCAAATGCCTTTAACACATCCATTGACCGTCCTGCATTGAGCCTGGATTGTGTATATTATTGTGTTTTCTTTGAAGTTTTTGATTGTGAAGGAGCTAAGTAACCAACAAATATACTTTAAAGGTATCAAAATATGGGTCTAAGTATATGTTGCTTGGAAAAGAGGTTCTTTTGCTTCCACAGAAGATGAAAACCTGTGGATTGCTTCCAGACTAATATGGCTTGATGGACCAAGAGCCCCTTAAAGGTCACTTTGACCACCCCTCAAAAAATTACTTCACCCAATAAACAGCAGGAAGCAGTATGGAGAGTACTATGACCAAATTCCCAAATATTGTTTACATTTAAAGGGGGATATGCTATAGAGATTTAACATGGGTATGGATCTTGGTTTATTGATACAAATTCAAGGTCAATTTTGTTATATTGTGTATATGTATTTTTGATCTTGATTAAGGTATTATGTTTGTGAAGCTCATTTAAAAATGTAATATATAATTAAGAAATACAGGTTAGGGCTGGAGAGATGGCTCAGTGGTTAAGAGCACCGGCTGCTCTTCCAGAGGTCATGAGTTTAATTCCCAGCAACCACATGGTGGCTCACAACCATCTGTAATGAATCTGGCGCCCTCTTCTAGCATGTGGGCATACATGGAGCAGGATGTTGTATACACAATAAATAAATCTTTTTTTTAAAAAAAGAAATACAGGTTAATAGATACCCATCTATAATGATCAAGCTTGTAGTCATGTTAGTTAGGTTTTCTAGATGTACAGAGGTAAATTTCAGATAGATAGGCATTCTTCAAACCTTAAATATAGCATTTAAAATGTTTTAAGAACTTAGGGCTTTTCATGACAGTAAGACACATCTGTTCCTGGCAGCACCAATTGCTTCAAGAGGAGGATGGGCATCAAAGAAGCTCCTTAAGGAGTTTACTAGCCATTTGGGCAAGAAACTGTTCTTGCTTGGACTGCTTGATGGTATTCTGAACATTCTGGAGGACATAGAAGAAAGTGACTGACAAACTGCCAATATAGGTGGAACTGTCTTTAAAATGTCCTGCTTTGTGGAAAAGTCTGTCAGATGCTATGGGCCTGTAGGCTGAAGATGGATGCCCCAATGGTACAGAAGAACTTTGGGTGACTATCCAGGTAGTGAGATGTCAATTCTAGAGTTTTGGAAGTTGCTTACAATGTACTTCCTGTTTACTTAGGTAATATTACATCCTTCTGGAGTCTTTGATGGAAGAATAGATAGCTATTATTATAGTTTTCCTTAGATAAAGTGGATAAATATTGTAACTGTAATTCTTGCTTAATACCTGTTTTGTTAGATGTTAAAGTTAAAGTTAAAACCTGTAGTAAGGAACGGTGGGGCTGTGTCCCGCCACCTGGCTAGCTTTACCCAAAATAATTACACGGAAACTGTATTCTTTTAAACACTGCCTGGTCCATTAGTTCCAGCCTCTTATTGGCTAGCTCTTACATATTGATCTAACCCATTTCTAAAAATCTGTGTAGCCCACGAGGTGGCTTACCAGGGAAGCTCTTAACCTGTGTCTGTGTTGGGTGGGAGAATCATGGCGACTGCCCGACTTGGCTTCTTTCTCCCAGCATTCTGTTCTGTCTATTCCACCTACCTAATTTTCTGTCCTATCAGGGCCAAAGCAGTCTCTTTATTAACCAATGACCTTCCTCCATCATTTCCCCTTTTTCTGTTTAAACAAAAAAGAAAGGCTTTTAACTTTAACATAGTAAGATTACATATAACAGAACAGTTATCAAGCAAGAATTAGTTACAATATTTATATCTACTTTATCTTTTATCATAACTAAGGAAAACTATAACCATTCTTCAACTCCATCAAAGACTCCAGAAGAATATAATATTACCTAAGCAAACAAGAAGTCCAAAACTTTAGAAATGACAAACATCTCGCTGCCTGGACAGTCACCCAAAGTTCCTCTGTACCGTTGGGGCATCCATCTTTGGCCTTCAGGCCCATAGTTTCCAGCAGACATTTCCATGAAGCAGGAAAATTCCAAAGGCAGTTCAGTCACTTTCTGCTGTGTCCTGCAGAATGTCTTGCAGACTCTTTCATGAATCAGGAACCCCCAAAAGACCATCTCACCTTTAGGCAAGTTCAGCAGTCCTCTCTCTGTCCATTTTATGCAACAGTCCAGGCAAGAGCAGTTTCTTTTCTTGCTCAAATGACTATCAAACTCCATAAGGTGCCTCTTCGATGCCCATCTTCTTCTTGAAGTAGATTGGTGCTGCCAGGAGCAGATGTGTCTCATTATCATGAAAAACCCTAAGTTATTAAAACATTAAATGCCATATTCTTTAGTCTTTGAAAGATATGAAGAATACCTATCTTACTGAACTATATCTCTATATATCTAGAAAATCTAACATGACTACAAGCTTGATTATTATTGATAATTATCCATTAACAACCTATATTTCCTAATTATACATTACATTTTAAAAATGAACTTCACAATCACAATACCTTAATATTAGAAATACATATACATATAATAAAATTGACCTTAAAATCCATACCAATGCAAATTATTCATACCTATATCATTTCCCCCTTTAAATGTACCATTTTCAAAGGCAAGAAACTTGTCAAAACTATCTTACCTTGTCTTGGCAGGATATGACAGTCCTGTTCTTTCCATTCACAGATACTCTGTATCTCTGCCAGTGGTTGAGGTATGGGCATTTCTTTGCCCCAAGGCCAGTTCAGCCAAGAAGAAAGGCTCCAGGTGGAGTGTCTTTGGTGCTCAACATTCTCTTGGGAATAGAGCGGTGTTGCCAGGAGCAATTGTGTCTCACTACCATGAAACTCTGAGTTAGATTAAAGGCCATTTTCTACAGCTCTTTGAAGAGGTTGAAGATTGTATCTAAAGAACCTGGTTAGTCTAATTATAAATGACAAACTTAGAATACAATTGATCTATATAATTCTCAATACCTATCTAACTTAAAGACTAAGACAATAAACAACTGTGTAACAAATGAGGATAATGACCTCCAAATATAAACAAAGTACAAATATACATTGCAATATGGTAAATATATATCAATACACAAACAATATATAAGTATCTTAATCAGAGGTAGAAAAGTACACTGCAATATGGTAAATATATACAATATATAAATACAATATATGTCAATACATAAAAAATGTTTTAAGGGGGCTGGAGAGATGGCTCAGCGGTTAAGAGCATTGCCTGCTCTTCCAAAGGTCCTGAGTTCGATTCCCAGCAACCACATGGTGGCTCACAACCATCTGTGATGAGGTCTGGTGCCCTCTTCTGGCCTTCAGGCATACACACGGAGAGAATATTGTATACATAAATAAATAAATAA
>NW_026067937.1:20930663-20957224 GCF_014885135.2 Alexandromys fortis | reverse complement strand
ATATATTCAATGAAAGGTATGATAGATATGAAGAAAAGCAAAGATGTTTTCTAAACTCATATTTCTTTCTGTCCCATATCATGGCTCTTGATATGAGACAGAAACTCCAGAAACTCTGGGTTTTTCTCTTACCAACAGGCTTGGAATTGGAGAGGGACTGAGCCAGAGTCCAACTTCAAAACCAGCTCTATATATTTATAAATAAATGCACATTGATACATATTTAAAGATAAGAGTAGAATAATTTTACTTAAGGGACTTATTTGATTTTCTTGCTGATTCTTATTGGGTTGTAAATAGTTTCCATCTGTCAGTATTCAAACATCCAGGGTCCCTTGAATTTTTTGAAGATGAGTGTTTTCCTGCAGAGATAAGAGAATCCTGCCCCATTCTATATGTTTTTCTTACCACCTGTATGAATATCATCACTGTGGATGAGCTGTCATTTCTCCTTTCCAAGAGGTTTCTCCTCTTCAAATCGAAACTTTATTAATTTTGATGGTATCCACATTTTTTCTTCTGTGGAAACAAGAGCAAAACCCCTTCCCCCAACGTAGCACATCTCCTGGCTTCCATTGAGAAGTCAGCACATCTTTGAAATAAATCGGTTGATTTAGTTCAGCAGACTTTTCCATTATCCAATGTCTTTCTGCCACTGTCGTTCCTTTCTCATTAGCGTTAAGAAAATTCAAGGTTAATAAAGCATTATGTAATCTATTTCTGGGGGTATTTTCGGTCCCTTTCTGTTTGTTTATAGTACAGTTTGATCTTTCTATAACTGCCTGACCTGTAGTATTATTTGGTATACCTGTAATGTGTTTTATATTATAATAAGCAGAAAAGCGTTTCATTTTCTTAGATACATATGCTGGACCATTGTCTGTCTATTTGTGCAGGTATACCCATGATGGCCATAACTTCCAATAAATGTGTGATTACAGAATCAGCCTTTTCTGAGCTCAGGGCAGTAACCCATTGAAAACCTGAATACGTGTCTATGATGTGGTGTACATATTTTAATTTACCAAATTCCATAAAGTGGAACACATCCATCTGCCAGATTTCATTTCTCTTAGTACCCTTTGGGTTACTCCCTGCAGGCAACGGTGTTTGATTACAGAAAGAACAAGTAGGACATCTCTTTATAATGTCCTTAGCTTGTTGCCATGTAATGGAAAATTCCTTCTTTAGGCCTTTACTATTGACATGATGCTTCTTATGAAATTCTGAGGCCTGCAACACACTTCCAATCAACAATTGATCAATCTCAGCGTTGCCTTGTGCTAGAGGACCAGGCAGACCTGTATGGGACCGGATGTGTGTTATGTACATCAGACAAAGCCTGTTCCTGATTATGTCTTGTACCTGGATAAACAATGAAGTCAACTCTGTGTCATCTGGTATAAATTCAGCGGTTTCAATATGCAAGATAACTCTGCATATTGTGAATCTGTAACTATATTAAGAGGCTCTTTAATGGCAGTTTCTTTATTAGCCAATGACTTCCTCCATCAAAAACCTTTCTTATTTAGACAGAAAAGGGGAGGTGATGTGGGATTCTCTTCTGCATGCTGTGATTATCATTAATGAATAAAGAAACTGCTTTGGACCTATAGCAGGGCAGAACTTAGGTTGGTGGGGAAAACTAAACTGAATGTTGGGAGGAGGTAGAGTCAAGGAGAAGCCATGGAGCTGCTGCTGGAGACATACGGGCTGAAACTTTGCTGGTAGGCCACAACCTCGTGGTGATGCACAGATTAATGTAAATGGGTTAAATTAATATGTAAGACTTAGCCAATAAGAAGCTAGAGCTAGGGCTCAGAGGTTAAGAGCATTGTCTGCTCTTCCAAAGGTCCTGAGTTCAATTCCCAGCAACCACATGGTGGCTCACAACCATCTGTAATGGGGTCTGGTGCCCTCTTCTGGCCTGCAGTCATACACAGACCGAATACTGTATACATAATAAATAAATAAATAAATAAATAAATAAATAAATAAATAAATAAACCTTAAAAAAAAAGAAGCTAGAGCTAATGGGCCAAGCAGTATTTTAATTAGTACAGTTTTCGTGTGATTATTTTGGGGCTAAGCGGCCAGGAACCAACAAGCGTCCTTATTACAACATGGAATAATAGATAGTTGTGATCCCCCAAGTAAGTACTGGCGATTGAGCCCACCTATATGTAAGACCAACAAGAACTGAGTGTTCTCTTCTGCACTGTGTTGATTATTTATGCACCACATTTGTATTGCTAATATTTATTTATGCGCCACATATGTATTGCTAATATTTTCATCTGTCCATTTGTAACTGTTTAAAGATGCTGTAGGGGACAAGCCTTGACAAAACCACTTCTTGCCAGGGTAGGGGTCTGGGGATTTAGAAATATAAATACTGGGCTGGAGAGATGGCTCAGAGGTTAAGAGCATTGCCTGTTCTTCCAAAGGTCCTGAGTTCAATTCCCAGCAACCACATGGTGGCTCACAACCATCTGCAATGGGGTCTGGTGCCCTCTTCTGGACTGCAGGCATACACACAGACAGAATGTTGTATACATAATAAATAAATATTAAAAAAAGAAATATAAATACCAAGACTTGTAAAAAATAATAAAACAGAAACCATAGAAAAGTCCCTGGAGGGTGTTCCCGTGAATACTGAAATCATCCGTGTTTAATTTTCCATAAGGCAACAAAAGACTTTTTAAACATGATATAAATGACAAGTTGAGCAGTGAATTGCTTCAACACCTAGAACACCAAGTCATTAGCATTCTGTTGTTTAGGCCATGAAGCCACCTTAGACCGAGTGTCCTGAGGGCAGCCACTCCCCAGGTGAGCTCAGTACAAAAGGAGGAGCAGAAGTGCACATGCGTGTCCTGAACATCTGTGAGGATGGAATGGATCTCTCTGTATGAGCCATCTTAATGTCAAAAGAACCAAGCAAACACATCCTGAGTCGGGACATGTAGCTACACTTGTCAACCATTTTGAACAACCTCCAAACTCTGACCATCCGACAAGGTAGAAATAGGCTCACCTTTCTGGACCTCCACAACATGCAGTACCAGTTAATACCATTGATGTTACAGTTTAATTTGGGGTAGTTCAGGTTTCTGGAAGGTGAATATAGAACTGGAGCGAATAGAACTGGAGCGAATATATTAACTCTACAAAAAAAAAAATCACTAAAATATCTGTTTTTTTTGTTTGATTTTTGCATGGAGGATAGGGTCTTTGTTTGTTTGTTTATGTATTTATTATTTTCAAGACAGGGTTTCTCTGTAACTTTGGAGCCTGTCCTGAAACTAGCTCTTGCAGAACAGGTTGACCTCAAATTTACAGAGGTCCGCCTGCCTCTGCCTCCTGAGTGCTCCCCAGTGCTGGGATTAAAGGTGTATGTTACTACTGCCCGGCAGGGTCTTTATTTTTAAGATTTGTTAACTATGTATACAGTGTTCTGTCTGCATGTATCCCTGCACGCCAGAAGAGGGCACCAGATCTCACTATGGATGGTTGTGAGCCACCATGTGGTTACCGAGATTTGAACTCAGGGCCTCTTAAAGAATAGCCAGTGTTCTTAACTGCTGAGCTCCTCTCCCCCTGGAGGCAGGGCCTTACTGTGTACTTCTGACTGTCCTGGAACTGACTGCATTCACCTCGGGAACTTCTGAGTGCAGCGGTCAATGGTGTGAGCCAATACGCTCAGCTTACCCATCTTATTTTTCTATTTTGTAGTTAGAAATTATACACTTTTATTCATGTGTGCTCTGAACTGTTGATTTGTTTCCTTTTGTTGATCTATTTCTTTCTCCATTTTTTGTAGTCATTTCTCTTGCAAGGTGAGATCCCATTCGCAGTGTACAGAAATGACAGAGGTGAAGCTCCTATTCAGTTTCCTTCTAAAGTGACTTGGGGATTACCTTATAATGTCTACATCATGTAATGGAGGAACACCACAATTATATGACTATACTGTCAGAGGTGTACATTTTCAGTGTTGCCATTAACATACTTTCTGTTGTGCACATGTATGTGTCATTTCAGAACGCAGTAACCTATGATGATGTGCATGTTGACTTCACTTGGGAAGAGTGGACATTGCTGGATCCTTCCCAGAGGAATCTCTACAAAGATGTGATGCTGGACACCTACAGGAACCTCACTGCCATAGGTAAGACTGGATCTTCCTTCAGGTTTTGAAATAAGGGGAGAACTGTTACCTCGATTCTTGCTGCTTTTCTGTAGTTTGATTGAGAAAGAAGAATGAGGTGAGTAAATCAGGCATGGCTCTAAGGTTCACCAAAGATAGTAACTTAAAGTTTGCACAATTTTCAATAATATACCATATATTTTCTGGTACTATATTGTAGGATACAGTTGGGAAGACCATAATATTGAAGAACATTGTCAAAGTTCTCAAAGACATGGAAGGTAATTATCATGTGCAAGCTGATACGAACGTGCCTCTGAAGGGATTCTAATGTGTCCTGAAGTTGTAAACAGAAGCAACAGTGTAAATAAACATAAATTCTCACAAAACCATGTACCTCGGTTTCAGGTAGGTGAATTGCATTTGCAAGGCATTCTATTAAGAGAGAAGACAAGGAAATAGTTCCTTAACAGATATCACCGTCTGAATCATAGTTCTATGAGAGCTATGCTGTAGACCTGCCGATCTATTTAGTTTCATACCACTCATTTTACAAAAGGTATACATGCTGAATAGGTGATAAGTATATCTCCAAAACTTTGTAATAAACATACAGCCCATAGTAAAACAAGTATTACTAATACACTTGTTGTTCCTGTGCCGTGTATCGTGAGAGCTGCAGTTAGGGCCAAGAGCCAAGGTGCTGTTGTTATCGAGAAATCTTAATCCCTATACCACATGTCTATGAGAAACAGAAAGTCAAACTGTGCGCCTTTTATTTGTTATTCTTCATATGTCGCTCTGGATACAAGTCACATGAGCAGAGGGGTGTGGGCAGGCATAACACTCTTCTCTCTGAGAACAACTAGAAGTTATGTAGCAGTCCCCACATGGAATATACTTCTTGAATTTGATTCAAGTATACAAGTATTTGGTTTCCCAGCTTCAATACATCAACAAACACACACTGCAGAAAAGCCCTATGAGCACTAGGGCTGAGCATAAACTTCTGTTTGTCCTAGGTGACTTAACAATAGAGTATGAGTCAAAAGTATAGGATAATTTATAAATGCAATAAGAGTGGTGACGCTCTCAGTTTTTCCAGCTCTCTTGAAATAGGTGCAAAATCTCATAGAAAAATATTCTGTGTATGCGAACCATGTAATAAAGGATCTTACCATCACAGGTATCCTCAAAGATGCAAAACGGCCCTTAATAAACACAGTGGTAAAATCTTAGATTGTATCTTTACAATTGGACCAAATTGTAAAATTTATTCATAAGATATATTGATTCAACAGTGTATTGAATGTGGTAAAGGTTTTATGTTTACCAATTATCCTTGCAGGCTTGAAAGAAGTCATACTGGAAAGAAACCTTCTGTATATACTCAATATGTTAAAGCCTTAGCATATGACAGTCATCTTCAAAGGCATGAAAGAACACGTGCTGGAGAAAAACCCTATAAATCTAGCCAATGTGGCAAAGCCTTTGCACATGATAGACATCTTCAAATGCATAAAAGAACACATACTGGAGAGAAACACTATCAATGTAATCAATGTGGTAAAGCCTTTGCACGTCATAGTAATCTTCGAACACATAAAAGAACACACACTGGAGAGAAACCCTATGAGTGTAATCAATGTGGTAAAGCCTTTCCACATCATAGAAATCTTCAAATACATAAAAGAACACATACTGGAGAGAAACCCTATGAGTGCAAACAATGTGGTAAAGCGTTTGCACGTCATGGTAATCTTCATGCACATAAAAGAACACACACTGGAGAGAAACCCTATGAATGCAATCACTGTGGTAAAGCCTTTTCTCACTCGAGTCATCTTCAAACACATAAAAGAACACATACTGGAGAGAAACCCTATGAATGCAATCAATGTGGTAAAGCCTTTGCACAACAAATTACTCTTCAAATACATAAAAGAACACACACTGGAGAGAAACCCTATGAATGCAATCAATGTGGTAAAGCCTTTTCAGACCACAGTCATCTACGAACACATAGAAGAACACACACTGGAGAGAAACCCTACAAATGTAATCAATGTAGTAAAGCCTTTTCGTGTCATAGGTATCTTAAAAAGCATAAAAGAAGACATGCTGGAGACTAACTATAACTGTAATCAATGTGGTAAAGGCTTTGTACAACACAATCATCCCTAAACAAATAAAACAACATACTGGAGAGAAACCCTATGATTGTAAACAATGTGGTAAATCTTTTGCACATCCCAGTAATCTTCAAATACATAAAAGAACATATAATGGAGAGAAACTCAATGAATGTAATCAGTGTGCTAAAGCTTTTATATGTGTCAGTAGCCTTCAAAATCGCGAGAGGAGCCATACTACAGGGAACCCTAAAAATATAGTTGATGTGGTGAAGCTTCGCGTTGTATATAGGAGGAAAACTTTTGAGCAGTCAATCTGTTGAAGTCTGCATCTTACAATAATCTTTGAATACCTGTGAGAATACCAAGGGCTTATTATTGTAAAGTATTGGGTAAGATCTTTATTCAACACACTTGCATTCGGTTACACAAGAATATTTTGTAGAAAAAATATTGACTGTGTCAACAATCTGTTCAACCATCATGTGATGTCCAACTTTACATTGTTTCCCTTGCAAACAAATGTAAAAAAATGAGTTTATGAAGCCATTGTGTGGGGTAAAAAGGCCAGTCAAACACACTCTGACCCTGAAACCAGAGCCAAAGAAACACACTCCATCCCTAACCAACTGAGCATGAAACCAACCAATCTCTAAGCAGGAAAGCTAACAAATCCTTGAGCACAGAAGCAAACAATCGCTGAGCCAAAATCCAGCCAATCTCTGAGTTTGTTCAAGTTCCCACCCTGAAAATCTCCCTGCTCGTAAGAAGCCCAATATATGCCCTTTGTCGGTTCAGTTGGCAGCTGCCCGTTCCTGGCAGAGGCATCGACTATCCTGGATTTCTTCCTCCCAATGATTTTTGGATGAAGACTTTTTTTAGTTGAAGCAAGGGACACCTCTGCTTGGAAATAACATTATGGGTGCAGGGCCGAAGTAGCAGGTTTTTTTTTTTAAATATATATTATGTATACAATATTCTGTCTGTGTGTCTGCCTGCAGGCCAGAAGAGGGCACCAGACCTCATTACAGATGGTTGTGAGCCACCATGTGGTTGCTGGTAATTGAACTCAGGACCTATGGAAGAGCAGGCAATGCTCTTAACCGCCGAGCCATCTCTCCAGCCCCAGTAGCAGGTTTTTTGTAGAGCCAGAGCAGACTGCTATGTTTCTGTAGGTGTTTTCCCCTTAGTTGAGTGAAGCAGAAAAGTAAAAACTTGGTCCATAGCTGAGAAAAATGGACATCTCTGCTGGGGAACTCCATCCATATTGTAACAGAGCAGAGAAGCACTGACCCCCCTGCTAGGAAACACCCTTGGGAGTGGAGCAGAATAGCAACGGGATCTCTGCTGGGAACTGTCAACAGTGGGCAAGGGCCCAGCTGTAATGGCTCTGCTTGGAGAGAAGCAGGAGTGCTACCTCCACTGGAGATCGTCCCCGACTAGAACACAGCTTCGGGGACAGCCTGAACTCCTGACGGTCGGTATTCCTTTCTCCTCTCAGTGTTGGCTGTTCAACATCCCTTCCCTTCAATGCTGTATTTATAGCCTGACTCCCAACAGTCAGGACACCTTTCTCCCCACAGCTGTAGGTAGAGCCTGTCCCCAACAGTCAGGGTACTTTCCCTCCAGAGTTGTAACACTTGCACTAAGAATTTAAATGATAATGTAACCCTTCTAGATTTTATACTTCTTATTTACATGAAATAACCAAATCTAAATAAATAAAAAAAGAACAAATCAATAGAAAATGCAATATGGCGTCACCAGAGGCTACCTATTCTAGGTAGCAAGACCTGCGCAATCCAACACAGCTGAAGCAGGAGAAAATAGTCTTTTTGTTTTTTTGAATTTGCTTTGAAATTATCCTAAATCTACACCTTCACATTTACAGGAACAAATTACACAAAATATAAAAATATTACAAGTCTCTTGTATGTGGGTGTCTGTCCATGTTCATAGGAACCATGTGAGCCACATGCACAGAAGGGGGTTAGAGGACAACTTTGGGTCTTTGGTTTGCTGCTTCTGTCCCTCAGGTTTTCTGGGATTTTTTTTGGTCTCTACCTCTCATCCACAGGATGCTGAGATTCTAGGTTTGCATTTATGCACCCGGCTTTAGTGGATTCTAGGAATCCAAACTTGGGTACTCATTCTTGTGTAGACAGCAGTTAACCCACTGAGCCATCTCCCTAGACCATCATGTTTTAATTTCATGAGAATAAAAAGGATGAAAAGTAGCATGTGCTCCTTATTTATAAAATATTATGTTGAGTCTTTCATAAAAAATAAAAAACAGTTCATATGGGGCGGGGCAGTGGTGGCGCACGCCTTTAATCCCAGCACTCGGGAGGCAGAGGCAGGCGGATCTCTGTGAGTTCGAGACCAGCCTGGTCTACAAGAGCTAGTTCCAGGACAAGCTCAAAAAAAAAAAAAAAAACCCCACAAAGAAACCCTGTCTCGAAAAAACAAAAAACAAACAAACAAACAAAAAACCATATGCCTTCTATATTAGCTACTTGGGAGGATTAGGCAGGAAGATTGTAAGTTCTAGACCAGTATGCTCAACTTGATGAGACCCTATCTGGAAATAACTTTTCCAGTTATTATTAATTTAATAAAATTAAAAGGGTTGGATAGCACACCTGAATTCCCAGAATGTGGGAAGTGGAGAAAGGACGATTACGAATTCAAGGCCAACATTAGCTATATTGTGAATTGGTCAGCCCGACAATAATGAAACCCTGCCTAGAAGAAAGTGATGGGAAAATGTGAAGAAAGTACTTTAGGAAATTCTGAAAATTATGTTTCAACAAATAATACAAAAAGAAATAAAATGACAAGGGGGGGGAGGACCTTGGACTTCCCACAGGGCAGGGAATCCGGACTGCTCTTCAGACTGGAGAGGGAGGGGGAGAGGAGTGGGAGGCGGGGAGGAGGCGGAATTTTTTTCAATAAAAAAATAAAAAAATAAAATGACAAAATAAAAAGAGTGGCATTATTGATTACGCTACTTCAACATGGTTTAACTTGCAGTCCTTCAAGACTAAAAATCAGGGCGGTGGTGGCGCACGCCTTTAATCCCAGCACTCGGGAGGCAGAGGCAGGCGGATCTCTGGGAGTTCGAGGCCAGCCTGGTCTACAATACCAAGTTCCAGGACAGGCTCCAAAGCTATAGAGGAACTCTGTCTCAAAAAATTAAAAAGAAAAAGACTCAAAATCAGATTTTCTATAATATTCCAATTCAGTAAGTCCTTGAAAATTAATTTCTTTAAAGACCTCTAAGGCTTATTAAAAATGAGTTGAAGCTGGGTGGTGGTGCCACATGCCCCTAATCCCCAAATCCAAGACAGCCAGAGTAAACAGAGAAATCCTGTCCTGGGGAGGGGAAAAAAACAAAACTAGTTGAGTGCAAGAATTGTGATCCCAGCTTTCTCTTTACACACACTGACCAGGCGTCTCGAGATCAGTGATGTGGAAGACATTATAATCATAATCAAGCTGCCTTTTCCCTCCCATGCTAAGGAGGGAACCCCCTACTTGTACTTGTACATGGCAAGGATTCTGCCTCTGAGCTACAATTACAGCCCCTGGGTGTTTAAAAAGGTCTCACAGACAGACTTTGCTAGGCTGGCCTCAAACTCACTACTGAATGCGCAGATTATGGACTCATGCCACCACAAGTTACCCATTTTAAAATGACAGAAAGCTTCAGTCTATGTCTAACAAGGGAACCACATTGCAGTAATGTAGACCAGGCTGATAGTGGGGTAAGCAGCTGGTCTCATGTGAGCAGCCACCATACCAGCTAGTTTGGTAGTCTGGGCAGCCACGGCCATTGAGCTTCCCCATGCATATCAGCAGCTCTACCTCTCCCACAGTTTGCTTCCTGTATGCAAGTGTGAGTGTTGCAGTTCTAGGGCTGGAGTGATGGCTCTAGGTTAAGAGCACTGGCTGCTCTTCCAGAGGTCCTGAGTTTAATTCCCAGCAACCACGTGGTGGCTCACAACCATCTGTAATGAGATCTGGTGCCCTCTTCTGGCCTACAGGCATACATGCAGACAGAACACTGTATACATAATAAATTTTTAAAAAGATTTTAGCCGGGCGATGGTGGCGCACGTCTTTAATCCCAGCACTCGGCAGGCAGAGGCAGGCGGATCTCTGTGAGTTCGAGACCAGCCTGGTCTACAGAGCTAGTTCCAGGACAGGCTCCAAAGCCACAGAGAAACCCTGTCTCGAGAAACAAAAAAAAAAAAAAAAAAATTTAAAAAAAGATTAAATTTGTTTTATTTCAAAAATAATACTGCAGCTTCTTCCGTATATAGTTTAGTAATTACCCTTAATTCAATTAAGAAATTTCTGAGTGAGTGTGGAATGAGGGAACGAAGTCTCATGCTTCATCCATTATAAATGCAGACCGACTGCTGACTCACTGAAGCTGTGCCCTACCTGTGAAGACGAAGAAATCCATATTTGTGTCCCAGCCTGTAGCATTTTGGAAAACAGTAATCATGACTACTAAATATGGCCTTTCCCTTCCGTAGACGTTAACACTACTGGGGCCTTAATCTCCAGCTCTTTCTAGATCCCAAAAGCAACCCACCAGGCTTATTTTGTCTGCTTTATCAGGCACTGTTCTTTCTGATTTTAACAAACTTTCTTAATGTCTTAATCCACAAGCTATGTAGTAATGTCTTAGCTGGCTACTTCTGAATAGCAAAGAAGGTTTCTGTCTTATCAGTTAATCATCTTCAAAGTCCCCCCATAAGTAACGAATTACCTCAGCTAGATTCCCAGTTAATCTAGTCATTCGTTTCTGAGTCTCACAAAATCTGGAGTAGGTTGCTTTGGGATCTGTTAACACTGTGGTATCAATTAAGGTGCATTAATTAATTTGTACTGTTTCTGTGTAAATTTATAAATATAATTAGCTTAAGCGAGTACATAATTATAGCAGTGTTCTTAATAATAAAGGGTAATCATTAATTATGTCCCAGTAATGTCACATACATAAATAAAAGTAAACTGGCTTCATCTGGAAGAACCTGTGAGCTGTGAATTTAAAATAAGGACACTTCAGGGCAATGACGGCCCACGCCCTTAGCCCTAGGACTTTGGAGCCAGAGGAAAGTGGATCTCTTGAGTTTGAGTCTAGGCTGCGCCACAGAGAGAGTCCCAGGACAACCAGGGCTATACAGAGAGACCCTGTGTGTGAGGGGAGGGTTAAAGGACACTCCTTACTAAAAAGGTTAATTATGTTAATAACTGAAGGAAGAATATCACTTTTAGCACACACAACCACACTGTATTGTGGAAGCGATAGTAGCTGTTAAGATGATAGACTAAAAGAGATACTACTATTCAAATACCTAAGGGTGGAATTACCAAATTAAGAATGGCTAATTGTGGGCTGGAGAGATGGCTCAGAGGTTAAGAACACTGACTCTTCTTCCAGAGGTCCTGAGTTCAATTCCCAGCAACCACATGGTGGCTCACAGCCATCTATAATGAGATCTGGTGCCCTATTCTGTCCTGTAGGCAGACATGGAAACTAACACTGTATACTAAATAAGTAAATATTTAAAAAAAGAATAGCTAATTGTATATCTGAATTATTGTGTCCATTTTATCCGTGGTTTGTTTAGAGGTAGAACAGTCTTTAAAGGGTCAGACAGGGAATAATTTTCCTTCGTGAGCCCCAGACAGTCTTTACTACGCTTGCTTATTTGTTGTTACATTTCTTCTAAAATATCCAATTCAGTATCTGATCCACATACAGGCAGACAGCTGTTGATCTGTGGTCCACATTACACTAATCACTTCATACTAATTAAGAATTGGTAATGGATTAGAACTATGCTAGCATAGCAGTGATAGCACATCACTAGCCAAAACATCTGGAAATGAAGAATGACTCACTTCCTGGGAATCAGAAATCAATCTTTCGAAACCACTTTATTCACTTGGCATTGTTCACATGTTGGGAGTGATAAATGAGACTTAGACACTAGGGTAGGCGAGAAATCACACATTCAATTCTACTCTAGTTCAAAACAGCACGAATTATAATTAATATATGACCAAATATGATCAAGGGAATAAGTTTGCCAGTAGCCAGACGTGATGACGCATGCCTGTAACTACAGCAGGAGAGCCTGATCACAAGTTCAAGGCCGGCTTGGGATACGCAGCCAACCCCCACCCAAAATCGGAACCCACAGAAGGGCTCAAGCATTGGTGTCTCTGGGTGATAATGATGACTTTGAGCAGGGTATAATGCATGCTCTTTCATACTGCTATAGAAAAATATTTATGTATAAACTTTCACACCCAGTCTGAGATCAGTCTCTATCAGCGCAGATCCAAACCATATTCGTTCATTTCCTTTGTGCCAAGTAATAGTATAGACCGTAGGTTCTAAAGCGATTGCCCCTCTTTACACTACAGACGGAGATAAACTATAAATTAACACACAAAAGTAGACTGAACTATTTGAAGGGATTCACTCTGATTTGAACATTATACAGTTATCAGGGCCAGCAGAGCTACAGCAGAGTAACTAATGTAAGACTTTAAAACAATTCTGAAGCCATTTCTGACAATTCTGAATCCTCTCAGCCTCTGTGCCATAGTGCTTCCCCCCCCTCCCCTGGGAGGCCTACGCAGCAGCCACAGTGACAGTACTGGAATACCCCCCCCCCCCCGCTTACGCTGTACACCCAGGTGTCCAATTCTGGGGTGTACGGGGGAAAAAGGGGAGTTCCCCCTCGCTATGTCTAAAGCATTTGACTATGGACACAAGGACTGCTGATTATTCCTGAGTGTCCTACGCTTTTATTAGAAAAAGACCTGTTGGAGACTGACTTCCCCTACTGTTCTCCAGGGCTGTAAAGAAAAGCAGGCTGCTCTCTGCCTTCGCCATGCCCACCTCGCTGAGGAAGGCACTGCCGCCACTGCCCGCTGAATCCTCCTCCCAGCTGCCTTGGTCACAGCCCAAGCCTGGGAACTCTGCTTACAGCCACCTGCCCCCACAGGCAGCAACTGACTGAAGTGAGGAGGGGCCCAGGAGGTGTTGGAGCCCAATTCCAAACAGCCTTCCCGAGCTGCGTGCAAGTTTCACAGAGAACAACTGCTCCCAGACCGCAGCTGTGGGAAGCTTGGGGTACAGCAATGCCCAAGCAGAGCCAGTTTTGGTGGCGCGTGCTGGTAGGATTTGCTGAAGACAGGGCAGCAATGGTGAATGAGCTGAGCAGCCTACTTAAAGGGACGTGGGCCGGAAGGCAGAGAGCTTTTTCTTACCAGGACTAAGAAGATCAAAGAAGAAATCTCAAGGTTTGGCCTGCTCAAGGTAATCGAGGTTGATGGTAAAACTGCCTTGTTGCTCAGAAAAGTCAGGGCATAGGTAAGACTGGGGAAAATTACATTGTACATACAGACCCCAGAGTTCAGGACAGGTAAAAAGAATAAATAAAACCAGATTAGCCTTTGGAATCTGGCACTAGAGACTAGGTACAGCTGCTTCCCTTAGCCCTGTTCTGTGTGCGAAACACCCCGTCTCAGCTTGGACTAACCACCTATAAGACCCAATATAGGGGACCTCCCCCCCTTGGTTTCCTAAGGCCCCTCATGACCCATTTGCTCACAAACCCGATCTGCAGGCGCGGTTGAAGGCTCTCCAGATCTCCGAGCCCAGGCATAGAGACCCCTGGCCACCCTGACACCTGGAAATCTCACATTCGTTCCAGAATTGACGCCTGGGGTATATCCGGAGGGATATGAGAAAAGCTGCAGCACCCCACAGCCAGAACAGCAGCTGCCTGCTCATACCTGCAATCCACGCCTCCTCAAGCCCTCGCTGATACCCCTGCCCTCACCCCTGATTTCTGTCAACTAGTGGCAGGGCTAGTCTCCTGGGATATCCGAGATACATATCCCCCACAGCTGCCCCTGTAGGCTGGCAGAAGATTTTCCCCTGGAGGAGATATTTGGGCATGGGGGTCCAGAACATAGATGCCACTTAAAAGAGCTAGATTTTTATACTTCCCCAAAACAATGCTCCATGTGGAGCACAGGGACCTGTGACATCTCCCCCACTTGTCTCCCAGGGGCGAGAAGCGGGACTGTCTCCATGGGTGTCGGGAAGGACTTGGGACATGAAATGGTATTTAGCTGACCAGAGCCTGCTGCTGCCGGCCAGACTAGACCCTCCCTAAAGGGGCCCTAGCTATCCCTGCTGCTGCCCGCTGGACTAGGCTACTCTCCCTGCTTCTCTGCTGGCACCTCCCAACACCAGCCCGGGCACCCGGAAATCTCACACCCGTTCCAGGTTGGCGATTCTGTGTACATTCGGAGACACTGGTCCCAGAACTTTGAACCTCGCTGGAAAGGACCCTACACCTACTGCCCTCAAAGTGGACGGTATTGCAGCCTGGATCCATGTGTCTCACGTGAAGCCTGCACCTCCACAGGACGACCCAGGACCATCCAAATAAAAGCTTCCGCGTACCCAAAATCCTCTCAAGGAGGCCTGATTCTGCCAGGCTTGCTGATCTTTGCCCTTATGTTTATACCTCAGGACTTAACTTGGACCCTAACTTTGAGACTGGGCAAGCCCTAAGGCTAGCCACTGGAGTTCATCCCCTGAATACCTGGTTCCCCCAGCTAACTTTAGCAAACGCCTCTGCCTCTTGGGAGGATACTGAGCAAACCTCTGGAAACTTTTATCCTGTATGCAAATATTCTGAATGATATATATGTCGGGAGAAAAGCAGTATGGGGGGGGGGGCTAAAGTATTATATTGTGCTGCCTGGGAATGTAAAACCAATGTCAATGTCTCCTGGCTGAGGGTTAACAAAAAGGACTTAGTCTCTTTCACCCGTACCACACCAGAAAAAAAAAAATCTAAAATCACAATCACTTTCACTGAAAAAAAAAAAAAAAAGCTAACCTGTTAGCAGGCAATACTTGGGGTTTATGATCCAGAAAGAAAAGACATAGGGATTCTGTTCACCCTGTGAGTTGTTGTAACACCTCCAATGACCATAGTACTAGGGCCCAACCCGATATTACCTGACCAGGACCAGCTACCCTCTGCTGAGGTAGCTCCCCTTGCCAGGGCCTTGGGCCCCACTCCTAGTCCTAAGAACCCTTCTGCAACTCCTGCTCCACTGCTGGCAAG
Organism: Alexandromys fortis; assembly: GCF_014885135.2. NCBI lineage: Eukaryota > Metazoa > Chordata > Mammalia > Rodentia > Cricetidae > Alexandromys > Alexandromys fortis. The sequence goes on along the minus strand of NW_026067937.1, from coordinate 20,941,760 downwards.
CTCTAATACAGGTCAGTGACTGTTTAATCTGATAGTGGGAGCCTTTTCTCTGCTAAATAGTACTGACCCCAGCTTGACACAATCTTGCTGGCTATGCCTGTCAGCAGGACCTCCCTAGTATGAGGGAAAAAACCTCATCTGGAAGTTTCAACAATATCACCTCTCATAGTCCTGTAATTGGGGACAAACCTAACTCTCCCAAGCCCCAGGACGAGAGGACCTGGTGCCTTCTATTGATCTATTATGGGCCTACAACACTGGTTTGCTAATTTCTGTGTACAGATCCAATTAGCCCTCCAAATTTACTAATATCTCGAGATTGAGATATTTGACCAAATAAGAGGAGGGAATGTAAGACTTTAAGACAATCCTGAAGCTATTTCTGACAATTCTGAATCCTCTCAGCCTCTGTGCCATAGTGCTTCCCCTCCTCCCCCGGGAACCAAGAACCTAACAGCTACACTCGCTCGTACTCAGTTCCTAACAATTACCCATATACGCATGTTTTGATTCAGTCCCCTGGGAAACGGGGTCAAAACGACCTCTTACCTCATCTGATCTGGCAACAGCTCTCCAGTCAATTATTGGTAATAGCCCTTTCGAATAAGCCAATCAGAATAGTCAAAGAACAACCCCCCTGCTTCTGTTGCCCCTTTAAAAGTAGACTGTGTCAGCTACTGAGGTCTCTCGGCTTCCCGGATGCTGGGGGACCCTGTCATGACAGAATTAATAAAATCCTCATGCTTTTGCATCGGCTGTGGTGTGTGAGGTGGTCTCTGGGGACGACTCCTCCTCGGTGTTTGGATGCTAGAGTCCAATACTAGTATTTAACAGGCCGACTTACAAGCTGAGTGACTCTCTGTGAGGGAGCACCACCTGGCAAAGCTGTGGAAAACAGTTGCTCCTGTCTGCAATTGTTCTCCTGATTCACTTCATCTCTTTCCTAAGAGCTTCATCCCCCCCCCCCCCAACAACAGCTGTGGGTGTTTCCCGCTGCACGTGCGCTTATCTCGTGAAAACGCTTCATCTGCTGGCACGTATTATCTGTGGAAGGTTAGGGGGATGACATTTCATTTGGCTGTATAATTTTGATATTTAGAATACATACCAGGTGGCTTGAATTCTCAAAAAGTCCCTAGAGAAAGGAAATTCTTTTCCTTGTGTGTCAATGGGAACAAGGTCTCCTGGGCTTGGTCCAGAGGCTGAAAGTGTCAGGCTCTGGATTTTACACTACATAGCCATAGGTTTTCGTTTTGTTTTTGTCTAACTACTTTAGATGTTGTCTCTAGTGTTGAGAGGTTCCCTTTAATCAGCTAACATGGGGAGAAGATGGCAATGTGGATCAAATGCCATCTATTTTCCTTTTGCAGCTTACGCTGGTTGCCGTGGTTACCACAAGTTGGTGTTCCTAGTCATGGAAAAAGTGGAAGAAGGTGCTTAGGGAGGGCACAGCACTGCTGCATTTTCTATATTCACCAACTACAAACTTCTAGCTTAACTAGTCACACAAATGTAGTTTAACACACAAACTCCCCATTCCCCCTCTTAGAAAACACAGCCCCTTACTCTGTTGACCCTTTCTATCTCTTAAATTATGCCTGAGAAGTCAGGCCTTTAATCCCAGCACTTGGGAGGCAGAGCCAAACAAATCTCTGTAAGTTTGAGGCCAGCCTGGTCTACAAGAGCTTGTTCCAGGCCAGGCTCCCAAGCTACAGAAAAACCTTGTCTCATAAAAACAAAACAAACCCAACCAAACACAAAATGTTATGCCAGAGGGTCTCACAGTCATGCCCCCTCTGAGACATAAAGTAACAGGCACCTGCTTCGTTAGTTCTTATATGCTTTCTTCCTCTGAGAAATGCAAGCCTGATATCCATGTAACTGTCAGAAAGTCACTAAATGTGTCTGGTTGTGTATATAAACTGAAAACATTGTGAGAAGGGCTGGAGAGATGGCTCAGAGGTTAAGAGCACTGACTGTTCTTCCAGAGGTCCTGAGTTCAATTCCCAGCAACCACATGGTGGCTCACAACCATCTGTAATGAGATCTGGTGCCCTCTTCTGGTATGCAAGCATACATGGAAGGAATGTTGTATACATAATAAATAAATCTTTTAAAAAAAAAAACATTGTGAGAAGAGTGAAGGAAAGAATAAAGAGACGTGATGAGAACAACGCACGTGTGAGCTGATTCCTCTCCTCACCCTCAGATCCCCTTAGCTGGTTCCCAGGCTTGCTGCAGCGCTCCTTCCGGATCCTGAGAGGGGTAGGGCAGTGGTACCGGCGTGGCCTTGGACTCACTGTCCACCCAAGTGCTCGGATTACGGGGGTCACGGCCATACCTGACAGCCATCACACATTGTCTAAGTAATAAAGGAATACTGCGAACTGCTCCACGCTCACAGATTGACAGCTGCCAAGTCAGGTGAAGAACGCTGAGAAATGGAATCTCCGTAAAATACACAAGGACAAACTGGAGCTCTGGAGTTGGGTCAGCAGGTAAAAGTACGTGCCATGAAATCTTAAGGACTCGAATTTCGCTCTCCAGAACCTATGTAAAGCCAAGTGCAGTGTTGTGAATTTATAGCCCCAGTGTTCCTACATAAGATGTAAGCCAAAGACAGGAGAATCCATAAAAACCTTGAGGCAAGAGAGACAAAAAGCACCGGCTAGAAATAATAGAACCCACTTCAAATCAAAGCAAAAAGGTAAGGGCCAAAGCCTCAGGTTGTTCGTGGACCTCCACACATGCCCATACATAAGACAATATATCATGTTATATGTATATAACACGTTAATAGATAGCATATTTTATTATATACACACATATATAATTTTTATGTGAATTGAGATGGAGAGATGGCTCAGCATAAGAACCAAGATTGGGTCCCACTACCCAAGTCAGGTGACTCACAGACGCCTGTAATTCTAACTCCAGGGAATCCTCCACCTCTGACCTTCATAAGCACATGTGCGCATAACCACACACAGGCACACATACAAACTGGAAATTAATAAAAAATCTTTTAAAATGTGAATTGACATATCTATCAAAACAATACTAAGCCCAAATAAATTAACTGGTAAATTCTAGCAAATCTTCTAAAATGAAGTTACACAAATTCTCCATAATCTCTTTCAAAAGGTAGCAGCAATCCTCAGTTTGGGGTCGATAGAATGGTAACGTGTTTGCCTGGCATGCAGGAAGCCCTGGGTTCCACCCCTAGCTTCACATAAATCAGGTATGGGAGAGCAAGTCATTTTCTCAGCATTTGGGAAATGGAGACAGGAGGATCAGAAGTTCGGGGTCACGAGGTTATTTGTGAGCTTAAAGCCAATCTGGGATATATGACACCTGGGAGAAGGAAGGGAGGGGAGGAGAGAGAGTTCCCAACCCATTTTACAAAGTCAGTCTTAATACTGCTTAGTACCAAAAACTAGCCAAAAATATTATACGAAAAATATAGACCTTCTCCTAGGTGAAAAAGTATGTGATTTTTTATGGGTGGTGAAGTTATTCTATAAACTGTAATGGCATATACATTTGCCCAAAGTCAGAGGGTTTGATACAGTAGTCAGCTCAGCAGTTAGAACAGCTGTGGTAAAGGATAAGGATCATGGGAGGAGGTAGCTCAGCTGGCGGAGGGTTTGTCTAGCTTTCACAAAATTCCCCAGTGTTATATTGCATATACAGAAACAAAGTTAGAGGAGCTGGTTACCTCTGCTCTACACAGGGACTTAGATTCATGTTCAAAAATGGTGTGGAAAGATGATAAAACAAAGAGATGGTTTAGAAATGAGCTCGTGCAGTGCCACTGTGGTAGATGAGTAAAAATGATTATAAAAGATAACGCTTCACCAAAAAGCCTAAACTTGAGGGGAAATGATTGTAAAAGCTGATTCTGTTTCGTCACGCTTCATCAATGGTGACTAACCTTATGTCCCCAGATAAGTAAGAGAAAAAGTTAAACAAAAAAAGATATGAGCTATGCTTTGGAACATGAATCTATCCCTGCTTACTGAATTTTGTTGTCTTTCTTTTAAACTCTTGCCGCCTTTTAAGCAATTGCTGTCCTATTCAGCAACGGCAACTGCAAAGCTACCAGCAGCAGGTCAGCCAGGTCAGCCGCAATGGCCACAGTCTGAGGGTATTCTGCTCCCTCAGATAGACTCTTTCAAAGCTACCAAGGGAACTTACCTAAATCTCTGTCCCTCGAAAGAACTCAAGCTTCAAAGGTCGAAGTGGAATTCTGCTTCTCAGAGAGGCTGACTCGCAGGTAGCTCACCTCTGACCTTTTGCGTGTCTCCCACAAAGCTAGGTGTCCTTTTCCCTGCCCCCACTTAAAACCTTTTTACAGTTGGCTCCTCCCTACTGCTTCCCGTCAGCTAATTGCTGACTCATCCTCCTGACTGCAGGTTAAATTTATTTAACCAAGCAGCTGTAACATATCCTTGCATCATTAGCACATCTTAGCATTGCACTGCTTGGACAGTCGCCCAAAGTTCCTTCTGCAACATTGGGACATCCATCTTCCGTCTACAGGCCTAGAAATTTGAGCACTATCCTAGCTTGTATTGGCAAATTTCGTCAGTTGCTTTCCTCTGTGACCTGCAGAATATCTGACAGACTCTTCTGTGAAGCAGGAATTTTGAAGGACTTCTTATCCTGTTTTGGCAAAGTTCAGCAGTCTTTTTCCTGTGTGTCTTGCATGTCCAGTCTGCACAGCACATTGTCAGCGGTCAAAGGCAAGAACAGTTTCTTTGCCCAGTGGCTAATCTTGCCACAATGAAAGCAAATTCCATAAGGAGTTTCTCCAATGCTCATAATCTTCTCTGAAGTAAACTGGTGCTTCCAGGAGCAGATATGTCTCATTGTCATAAAAACTTTAAGTAAAAAAATATTTTAAATGGCATATTCTATAGGCATTTTTAGTATTTGAGAACAATACTACAAAAGGTGCAGCCAGGCAGCAGCAGCAGCAGGAACAGCAACAGCAGCAGTAGAAACAGCAAGTTCGGCAACATCCCGGAGCAGAACTTCTGTGTAATATGCTATACATTATAATATGCGAAAACTGTTTCGTTTTACTAGACATATATGCTAGAATGTTGTCAGTCATAATCTGTACAGGCGTCCACTTAGTGACCATAACTTCTAATAGACATGTGATTACAGGATCAGCCTTTTCAGAACCCAACCAGGTGCCTATTGAAATCCTGAATATATATTGTATGCTTTACAAATTATAACTTTCCAAATTTTGCAAAACGAAACACATCCATTTGCCAAATTTTATTTCTTTGAGTTTCCTTTGGGCTACTTCCCGGCAGGTAGTGGAGTTTGGTTATACAAAGAGCACATTGGACATTTTTTTACAGTTTCCTTGGCTTGTTGCTAAGTGATGAAAAATCCCTTTTTAAACCTTTGCTATTGACATGGTGCTTTTTTAAAAAAATGAAACCCTGAGGGTTCCAGCACATTTCCTTTTAATAGCTGATTAATTTCACCACCAGCTTGTGCTAGAGAGCCTGACACACCTGTATGGATCTGATAGTGTTATATATAAATACAGACCTGTATGGATCTGATAGTGTTATATATAAATACAGACCTGTATGGGATCTGATAGTGTTATATATAAATACAGACCTGTATGGGATCTGATAGTGTTATATATAAATACAGACCTGTATGGGATCTGATAGTGTTATATATAAATACAGACCTGTATGGGATCTGATAGTGTTATATATAAATACAGGATGATTCTTATTCCTGGCTATTTCCTGTTATTGTATAAAAGTGAAATTAATTCTGACTTACCAGAAATAAATTCAGCAGTTTCAATACGTAAGACATCTCTTTCTGCCTATTGAAAGTCAGAAAATAAGTTAAGAGGTTCTGGAAACTCTAAGATACCATGAGAATAGGATATAGTTCTGATTTCTGAACAGAATCATAAGGACTTTAAGACACTAATTTTTTTTCTGACTTATAACCTACCTTTCCTGATTTATTTACATCAGTATAGAATGTAGGGGCTCCAGAAATTGGGGTATCCATTACCATTTAATGTAAAATCTAATCAGCTTTTTTTTTTTTTTTTTTATAAACTGAAATCTCTGTGTTGACAGACTGTCCCCTTGGTCCCATAGTCATTCAGTCCCAAAGAAACACAGAAAACTACATTTACTATAAACTGGTTGGTCTGTTAGCTCAGCCTTCTTATTAGTTAACTCTTACATCTTACATTAACCCGTAATTCTTGTCTGTGTTAGCCACGTGGCTTGGCATCTTTTCTCAGTGAGGCTTTCTCACCTTGTGTCCTCTGCATCTCGAGATGACTGCAGACTGAGATTTTCCTTTTCCTAGAATTCTCCTGTTCTGATCACCCTGCCTATACTTCCTGCCTGGCTGCTGGCCAATCAGTGTTTTATTAAACCCATACATATTTGAAAGTTTTTTTGAGTGTCTATTGGCAATAAATGCAAATAAGTATTTCTGAGCACTCTATCAAACTTATCCTCATGTCTGTTTTATATAAATGCTATGGTTTTCTGTTAATTTTTCCAGTGCCATAAAGAATAGTAATTTTGGGGGGCTGGAGAGATGGCTCAGAGGTTAAGAGCATTGCTCTTCCAAAGGTCCTGAATTCAATTCCCAGCAACCACATGGTGGCTCACAACCATCTGTAATGAGATCTGGTGCCCTCTTCTGGCCTATAGGCATACACACAGACATAATATTGTATACATAATAAATAAATAAATAAATAAATAAATAAATATTTTTTAAAAAATAGTAATTTTGTTCTTTTCAATTTTGAAATATGTACCTCACTGATTCATAAAGCATTATATATATGTATGATATTGTTGTGCTGAAATGTCATGTCTTTGCACCTGTAGTTAATAATGCATAAAAAGTCATTCTTCCTTTCATGTGAAATACATAAACTATTTTAATCCATTTTGAAGTATTATTTGTATTTTGAATATAATAAAATACAATTGACATGTACTATGAAATATATTTCATGGCCTTATAATTTATAGGCTGTTAAATCCAAGTTGGACAAAATTTTAGTGAGTGTGAACATATTTACCATATGCAATAATATTTTACTGTTTGTATATTTCTTTTTATGGTGTTTTTTGTTTTCCAGAAATAACCACATCAGATATTGTGAAGCCTATTAATATTTATACATATTTCGACCGGTATATTTCATATGAGCATAGCAGCATAACATTCATATTATTTATGTTAATGAGACTTTTTTTTTTTTGGTTTTTCGAGACAGGGTTTCTCTGTGGCTTTGGAGCCTGTCTTGGAACTAGCTCTGTAGACCAGGCTGGTCTCGAACTCACAGAGATCCGCCTGCCTCTGCCTCCCGAGTGCTGGGATTAAAGGCGTGCGCCACCATCACCCGGCCTAATGAGACTTTTCAAGTGGATATTTGATTGGCTTTTTTCTTTTGGAAATTACTTCCTATTTATTTATTATGTATACAATATTCTGTCTGCATGCATGGCTGCAGGCCAGAAGAGGGCACCAGACCCCATTACAAATGGTTGTGAGCCACCACATGGTTGCTGGGAATTGAACTCAGGACCTTTGGAAGAGCAGGCAATGCTCTTAACCTCTGAGCCATCTCTCCAGCCCCTTGATTGGCTTTTTTCATATAATGGCAATATTCTGCCAGAGCTAGATTAATAGCTTATCAGAATTTTATTAATTAATGCTAAAACTATGAGAATTTAAGCTTTTTTTAGTCCTTTACACCTCGTATTTACACACCATAAAACACCTCCTTTAGACCCTAAAACATTCTTGGATCCTCGCATCTTGTGTTTTTTATCTTTACCTGAGTGACCCTTAAGGCACCTGTTCCTTCCCCATCATTACACCATCACCTTAACACTCAGGAGAAATCTGTTTCATGAGTTTATCTCTGTTCTGAGTCTGGTAATGAGGTAAATTGTGTCCAGGCTTAGTACTGACTCTAGGAGAGTGGGGTGTGTTTACCTGAACTTCCCCCAGAGAACTGCCAAGGCAGTTGGAGCCTTGGTTCCTGCTTCTAAGCTGGCACACCCACCAGTCATCAAACTGCTCCAGAGATCCTGAGAAGAAGATTTACCTGCGTTAAGGCTTACAAACGACAGAGACTTACCTGATTGGCTACCTAGACAGCCAATACCCAGGGTCCTCTACCTGTTGAGGGCAGAGGTTTCTGGGCAGCATTTGTCTTTGAGTGGAAGAGGTCTAGACCTGCCAGACTTCAGTCGATCCTATGGATTAGAAGTTGGTAGGAAGACCAGCCTGCCTTGCCCTCGGCAACCTGAGGCAGTCGATCCCCCAGTGTCCTCTGTCCGAAGAGGTTCTTTCCAGTGGTTGACGTGAAGGGAAGTTTTTACTCAGTGACTAGCACTGCCACCTATGGAGCAAGTTCTGGGTGGAGGTTCTTTTGTTCCCTTCTGTCTTATTTGGAGGAAGGGGGTGGTGCCACGAGCTAACCCATCTCACTATTACAAATAGCCTTTTTCTAAAAAAAAAAAATAATTAGGCATTTTAAATGCCATATTTTCCAGATTTCTGAGCTTTTGAACACTTCTGTATATTGGGTATATCTGAGTTATGACTACAGTATATTATCTTCCTGAAGAGTTGGATCCAAGCTGAGAGGTCTTGGTAAGTTAGCTCTTGTAATCTGAAATAGATCTTTATAACCTTAAATATTTATCACAATTGTTTAAAAGTACATACCAATTTATAATATCTGAGACTTGTTTCTTTTTTAATCCCAAAGGAGATACAATGAACAGAGCTCATTAGAACCAGTTAAAACATTTCAACACAGTAATTATATGAATATATATTCACAGTTGAATTTAAGTTACACACACACACATACATATATACAGAATTAAAGGTAGATTATATTCACACATAGAGGGTTAAATCAAAAGCCATATGTATACACACAGCCATATATTAAACAGAAGTTAAGTAAAATAAGAAGAAAGGAAAAATTGACGTGTGCTGGGTGAGAGGGCTGCTTCTCGCTCTCTGATGCCCACATTACATACCCAGTTGCCGGTACTGAATGAAAGGAAAGACGGATTTGCTACAGGTAGAAAAGAGCTGGTACAGGAGGGTAGGATCCCCGTGTGAAATGAACGCCTAACAGTGGCGCCACTCCCTGTGGGGGCCACTTTCTTTCAAGCCAACACACATGAACACTCTGTGAAAGAATGTTAGTTTGGTTTTTAAATTAATTTTAACTGACAGATGAAAATTATATCCATAGTTCACATTTGTATTATTTTATGTGTAGACACTATGAATGTATATTGTATTTGGAATATGATGTATCCAATTGTCATGTGCTAACAGCTTCATTCTCAGCTAGCATCTCTGAGAGCTGACTACATGAAACATGAAACCGAGTGAGAAGCATGCGGGAAGTGTCTGTCTTTCTCCCCTCCCTTTCCCCATCACTGTGGGGAGATACTGTGCCCCGCTAAAGAACTGCACTAATGCGATGGCTTCTTATGAAATCCCTCAAATTCCCAAAAAAAAACCAACTAAGGAAGGGAACCCTTCAAGTTGAGTGTTGCACGAGTTCTAATTGGTCCGAATAATAAAAGCCTGAACTCATATATTGGAGCAACTGCTGAAATATCCGAGAGAGAAAAAAGCAAGCCACAACCAACTCTTATCTTGCCAACTCTTCAGCTGATAAGGGCTGATGTTCTCTCTCTTCCCACCTTATATTCTCTTCGCCCAGCCATATCACTTCCTGTCTGTCTGTACAGACCTCCAGATCTCTATGGTTAACTAGTGACTAGTTCCGACTTCAGACCTTCACGCAAGCTTTATTTGTTAGAGTACAAAGAAATATCATCAGATTTCCCTTTTTTTTGGTCTAAAATATAAAAGTGGGTTATCATGTAAGAAAAACTATATACAATAAGTACAATAACTATATATAATATATACAGGCAATAAATACATTAATGATGTCTAGTCCATTAACTGACAAATTCAGAGAAAATACTCTATATTTATCCTATCTTGATGAGTCCAAAAGGTTGTACCTAATTGACTTTCTTTTCTAACTTGCATTACCAAGACTATGTTTTAATGTCTCTCAACCTTATACACTTTATACCTTTTAGAGAATTTCTTCGCTGACCCTGGTAACAAGGAAAACTATAACTATAAAGCCTTCAATTCCTTGAGAGACCTGAGAAGGGGATACTAATACCCAAGCAAGCAGGAAGTGCAAGGAAGCAACATCCAAAAGATGTGAGAAATGACAGAAACAGCTGGCTGCCTGGATAGGCAATCCCCCCCCCCAAAAAAATCAATGTTCCTCTGCAACATTGGGGCATCCACCTTCAGCCTATCCTGACTAGTGTAAGTGACAGACTTTTCTGTGGAGTAGGATATTCTAAAGGGCTATCCTACCTCGTCTTGGAAAGGTTCAGCAGTCCTTTCTTTGTGTGTCTTGCTTTTCCAATCTGGACAGCATATTGCTAGCAGTTGAGGCAAGAGCACTTTCTTGCCCAGTGGCTAACTTTTGTCACAAAAAAGTCAACTCCTTGTGGAGCTTCTTCAGTGTCCGTTATCTTCTTTGAAGTAGATTGGTGTGGCCAGGAGCAGATATATCTTACTGTTATAAAAAAGAACAAAGCTTATGTTATGAAAACAACTTAAATGCCATATTCTGTAGATTTATGAAGTTTGTGAAGATAACCTGTCTGTCTAAAATATATCTCTGGCTGGGCGGTGGTGGCGCATGCCTTTAATCCCAGCACTCGGGAGGCAGAGACAGGCGGATCTGTGAGGTCGAAGCCAGCCTGGTCTACAAGAGCTAGTTCCTGGACAGGAACCAAAAGCTATGGAGAAACCCTGTCTCGAAAATCAAAAAAAAAAAAAAAAAAAAAAAAAAAAGATGTTGGGGGATGTGGTCAGGGCAACTGGGGGAGTATAATATTTATTTAAGTGAGAAGGAGAGCTTGAGAATGTAGAAAATTAATTAGATAATTTAGATAATCTATAGCTGGATATTTTGCAGTTCCAGTTTAAATT
>NW_026067937.1:20907978-20930453 GCF_014885135.2 Alexandromys fortis | reverse complement strand
GCCTGCTCTTCCAAAGGTCCTGAGTTCAATTCCCAGCAACCACATGGTGGCTCACAACCATCTGTAATGGGGTCTGGTGCCCTCTTCTGGCCTCCAGGCATACACACAGACAGAATATTGTATACATAATAAATAAATACTTAAAAAAAAAAAAAGAACGAAAGCACAAAAATAACAGCCAAACTTTTATCAAGAGACATAAGAAAACTCAATCAGGAAAAATGTGAACTTGACCAATGTTACCTATAAATGTACAAGCACAGACTAATAAACACAGATTTCACAACTCCCACAGAAATAACTCAAGGTCACCCCTCGACTGCTGTATTTATCACCCTCCAGTTACTAGTGATCTCTCTTCCAAACAGAGGCCCATGCTCTAAAGCTCCCTGGAAATGGAGGTGATCAGGAAGATTGGCTATGGATATGCACCCCGTCATCCCCCCTGTGGTTTCAGGTGAACCCACTCTGTCTGATGCCCACACACAAAACACTGTTGCAGAATAATGTCTGCTTCCTGCCACACGGATTAGGGCAGAAGATGTGAAATCTGCCCTATCCACAATGCCGTGAACACCCGAGGAACCTCTGCAGCTCAGAAATTCCTTGTGTTCTCAGGACTCGAATTCCCCTGAATCATGCTAATGTGGATGGTGGCAGAGAAAAGTTAAAAGCATTCCAACCAAGTATTTCTGAAGGATGATGCCCATTACCTTACTTCTAGTAGTTTCTAAACTATTAATGAAACTTATCACACGAAATTGAACGTGGAATTTAGTGCTGACCTTCAGTTTTTCCAGTTTGTCCTCTCACGTCACACTAAGAGCAATGCCTGTACCACATCCCCCACTGCGCAGTCACCCATGCCTAGGTAACATACACTCGGGGAGGCTTAGAGAAGGGCCACTGCCCAGATCAACCCACGGGACAACAGAACCAGTGTTTTTCTTTTGTTCTTTCTTTCTTTCTTTCTTTCTTTCTTTCTTTTTTTTTTTTTTTTTTTTTTTGTTTTTCGAGACAGGGTTTCTCTGTAGCTTTGGTGCCTGTCCTGGAACTAGCTCTGTAGATCAGGCTGGTCTCGAACTCACAGAGATCCGCCTGCCTCTGCCTCCCGAGTGCTGGGATTAAAGGCGTGCGCCACAGCCCGGCAGAACCAGAGTTTTTCATGGTCCATTCACTTCCCAGCAGATCTGACAGCTCAGCCAACTTCTGTGCAGAAGGTAATGCACCCCTATTCACAAAGGCATGGCTTCTGGTCTACCTCTTGACTCCCTATAGCTGCATCAGAGGAGAACCCTGGGAAAACATACTGTCTACCTCTCACTAGTGCTCCTGAATGCTAGGCTTGCCCAGAATCCCTCACTTAGTATTACCTGGCTGGGCCTCAGGACACTAGCAGCTCCCCTATTACAAAAGCGGAGATCAAATGACCAAGGCTGCACAGGCCTTCCCAGGTCTGCTCTTCCACCCCAGGGACATACAGGGCTGTAGTCGGGGAAATTCGTACTTTAGTAGAAACTCTTTCAATCTCTCAGAGCACTTCCTGTTCCTCTTCTAAGATACTGTGTCCCATGTACGTGTATTCCATTACACAGTCACTGAACAGTGCAGCCAACCCTTCCCTTCATAGCTGGAAAGTCCTGCAGCCACATACAGGTCACGTGCAAACAGTAGCTGCTGCTACAGCAAAAAGAGGCCATGAAATAGAAAACAACAAAGGGTCTCTGGAAGGGCTTAGAGGCAGGGAAGAGATAATGGGAATGCGATTATGATCCCCCACCATTGTTTTAAAAGTTAAACCAGGTTTTACGGCCATGTGATCCAGAGGCTAGGAATTTGTATTAGCCGCACATTTTCTCTCATGTTGTCCATCTTAAGCCTTCTTTTAGTCAGGCCCACACCATTTCATCCAGTTCTATTTTTGTCAAACTCATATAACTACTGTAATTTGGGTTCAGGACAGGTTCAGTTTTTTATCCAGAGTCTTGATTCCCTGATCTGTGGTTGCGAGAAACGGTGTCAGGACATTTATGAATCATCTCAAATCCATTTCCTCACTACTCATTTCTAACGTGAGCTACAGTCAAAGAGGAAAGTTTTCCTGCTCCTTGCCCAGGCCTTTCTGTGCTGGGACTACACCTGCTTTAAAGTGGGTCAGTTAACGCAACTCTCACACAGATCCTTCTTCCTTTGTTACTTTGCAAAAAAAAAAAAAAAAAAAAATACAGAGAATGTGGAGGGCACTCATCAACTGGTTGATTTTTTGTTCTCACCGACCAGCTAAGGTCCAACCTTGTAGCAGCTGCAGAACTTTCTTTCCAGCACTGGGCAGCAGAAACAGGATTAGGTGTGCAAAGAAAACCTCAACTACACACTGTGAGGCAAGCCGAAGCTACAGAAGAAGGCTTTGCTCTAAACAGAGATAAAAAACCAACAGTGCTTCAGTAAAGTGGAAGGAACTTCTTAATGACTTGAAAACAATGGGAAATAGAAACAAATAAAAGATTAGAGCAATGATGCTTTTAGAGAAAAATCAAATTTCAAAAGTGAAACAATTATCTTTTTAAAAAGATAAAAATAACAGAAAAAAACATAGCTATACTGACTTTGCAAAGGGAAAAACCTTCCCTGTTGAGGCGATGACTTTAATAAGGTATCATTTCACGGTGCTGTGTTAGCTGCAGCGACTGTGACCTGACACACAGCTAGAGCTAATGTATGTACGCATGACAAGCAGACTGAACACATCTGCAGAGAAGATTCACTTGTTGATCCTGACTACACATTGGCTCAATCTAACCTTCCCATTTGTATACCCCAAATCGGGCCTGCCTTCATCCACATGACATGGATCAATACATGCTGGGAAATTACAAAATCACTGATCCTGCCACAAGCAGGTCCTATTTCATAATGACTCCAGCAGCTCCTTGCCCTCTGCGTTTTCCCTTACATCCTACACAATAAACTATTCCTCCTATTCTGGTCTGAAAGTGGAAGCCATGCTCCACACACAAATCCTTTTCCTGTTACTGAAATGGCAGTTGACTACATGATTCAAATTTGTAATTTTAAAACCCAGTGGTGACTGAGTCCTTTCACCTAAGAATTTAGTTGGTTTAATCACAAGCACAAGGTCATTGCTCTATGGAGCTATGGAGTGGGAGTAAGGCTTCCTGATTCAACTTAAGAAAGCTTGTCTCAGAAACATTTTTCTAAAAGGTTTCAGAGACTGCTGTTCTAGAATTAATACACCTTCCCAGGGAGCAATTATTCCACACACTTAAGAGGTTAATAAACAAAAATTTCGTTAATGACAGCATGCTCCAGCGGTGGCCAACGCTAACAGAGGAGCCAGCCTGGCACAGATTTTGCATTCCATCTCTGCTGTCACCACTAAGTCCCTTTAAGGTTCAGGCCCAAGGTTAGACTTTGAACAATTTAAAAAGGTTCAGAGGAAGGAAAATCTAGCCACTTAGGCAGATGGAGACTTACAAAACTATCTTTTAAATCATGCACTATGATCTAAATATAACTATATCACAAGGTATGGTTTAAAAGAGAAATAGAAAGCCGGGTGGTGGTGGCGCACGCCTTTAATCCCAGCACTCGGGAGGCAGAGGCAGGCGGGTCTCTGTGAGTTCGAGACCAGCCTGGTCTACAAGAGCTAGTTCCAGGACAGGCTCCAAAACCACAGAGAAACCCTGTCTCGAAAAACCAAAAACCAAAAAAAAAAAAAAAAAAAAAAAAAAAAAAAAAAAAAAAAAAAAAAAAAAAAAAAAAAAAAAAAAAGACCATTATATATGATATAAAAGATAAATTTAAAAGACATATCCATGCCACATTCCTGAAACATACAGGATGGAAATGAAAGTTACCTATCCACACTGTAAAGGATGTTCTTAAATAAACAGCAATGCTGAGCTAGTCTAACCCCAGAAGAAGACTTGTTTTGCCTCTGAGCAAGCTGGCTCACAGGAACACTCTAGTTGCCTCTATGAAGGACCAGAAAGAGTTCATGTTAACTACCCAGGAGTGCTATCTGACTCAAGGCTGACATTACTCCGCAGAATTTCATTTTGAAGCGTTATATGGGTGTGTGCCTGCATGTGTCTGGGTGCAGTACCGCAGCGGTCAGAAGAGGGCATCAGATGCCTTGGAACAGGAGTTACTGGACAGGATTAGCAACCGCGGCTTCCGGCAATGGAACCTGTGTCCTCTGCAACAACTCCCAGTGCTCTTAATAGCTAGGTTATCTCTTAAGTCACATTTTTTTATTTAAAATTTATTTTATACATTTAATTAAAGTATACTACATCACTTTCCACCTTCTTTGTCCTCTCTCCGCTCCTTCCCAAATTCTTTCAATTTCTTCCTTATTAAGAACATGTGAACAAGAATGTGTACATACATGAATAAGTCAGCTGGATCCATCTGTTGGTTGTGTTTTATGGCTTCAGGACTGAGCATGCTGTTTCGGATAAACAAATCACAAGCTCTTCCTTGCCTGAGGGGAATTTTACTCTTTATAGAGCAACATGAGTCTGACCCTCATGTGACACAGGCTGCCTTAGACAGAAAACATTATTAAGAAGAGAAAACTTTGAGTGGTTACTACCTCAGCTAACACTTGCTGGTGCCATGGACCTGAAGATGTAGAAATGCTGGGAAGACTATGGACACTGTCCTGAGCCAATCACTGTCTCCCTAGGTTCCACGGTCCTCTGAAAATACCCCATGGGATCATCCTCATCTTGGATGACTCTGAAATTCAGAAATTCTAAGTACCATGACTTAAGGTCTATGCCACTCCATCTGGCTTAAGTAGCTGCAGCTTCATTTAGTGAATCTTTACGATGATGGGATGAGTAAGAGGAGCAGTTTACACTTAAGAATATTCAAAATCCACCTATCTCTGTGTGCCTGGCTTTCATCATCTGCAGAATAAGGATGGTACTCTGCCCTAGTCCCTTGATGAATTATAACAGACTAAAGATAAAAACCAATATTGCTCGCAGTTGGAAGACAGTGGACTCTGAGGCATGAGGACTGCATTTGATGGGAGCGTCCTTCTCTTATGGAATTAGGACCAGAGCCTGGGTCCTGGTTATCTTTACCAGCCAGGTTCAGCCACTCATCCTTATTAAGCCAATTAAAAGAACCAAGTTATATTAAGTGGTGATGGTATATGCCTTTAACCCTAACACTTGGGAGGCAGATGCAGCTGAATTTCTGTAATTTCAAGGCCAGCCTCATCTACAGAGATAGTTCCAGGACAGACAAGTGCTGAGAGCTGCCATGGGGAGTATATAGCAGGTGACAATTAATGTTCAGCAGGTCAACCCATCAGATGCTTGATTCGCTTGTGGGGAGACTGTGGAGACCCCAAAATGCCTATTTCCACATTGATCAAAGGTCAGAGAGTTGGGACTTGTTTCTAGTTCTTTCAAGGTTATTGTATCTCTACTAGATAAATGAAAATTCTGCTTTGAATACACACATGAGGTAGTTAATGTTTATTATATTCTTTTCTATTAAGCCTTTTAACATTAACACTGTTAAATTGTGTTGACAAAACACCACACATTGGGAGTACACCATCTATCTACCCTTGTACTTTACTCAGGAGGTGAACTCATGAGCATCATGAGTTCAAATATACCCTTGGGTCACAGCTAACATCCAACACAGGCTGAAAAAAAAAAAAAAAAAACAAAATCTCAAAGGAGGGGGCTGGAGAGATGGCTCAGAGGTTGAGAGCACTGAATGTTCTTTCGGAGGTCCTGAGTTCAATTCCCAGCAACCACATGGTGGCTCACAACCACTTGTAATAAGATCTGGTGCCCTCTTCTGGCCTGCAGGCATGGAGGCTGAACACTGTGTACATAATAAATAAATCTTTAAAAAAAAATCTCAAAGGAATTTGTGAAAATATGAATAACAAAACCAGAAACAACAAACCTCCACCCTTTCACAGAAACCCTGATAGGGAAAGTATGATGACACCCTGCCTGACTTTTAAATGAACAATAGACTCCTTAAATGACGGGTGTCCCGCTCCATACATTACAGCACAAACACACCCGTCACTAAGGAAAAGCACAACAGAAGATGAACAAGTCATAAAACTCTAAGGGCCACAAAATAAACTTCACTAAATGGATGTGCCCCACATACGGCACACTTTAGTATTTACCTCAAATGTTTCAAATAAAAAGCACCATGATCTCTACTATCAGTCTTGAGTGAAGAAGGTAAACAATTTCCTTCCTTCAAGGCTGTGACGGATAAAGGAAACAGGGCGTCTTTCTGGCTGCTGAAGACTACTGTGACCTGAAGTCCTTTACAGTCCTTTACATCAATAGGGATTCCTCTTGTATGTGTTTGTCCCAATTTCCTGGTTTCAAAATTACGTAAACAGGCTTTACAACATCTACAGGGGAGATGCAAACTGGGCGGGTAAGAAATGGTTATTCCCAGGGTAAAGATCTGATCTTTGAAACCTCCTGTAATTCAAGGGTCTGACATCTGAGGAACAGCATGCACATTCACACACCCACAAACACACAGTGTCAGCACACAATTAAAATAAAATCAACCCTTTAAACAAACACAAACAGCTTTTCACTGATGAAAGTTGTTCCCTTGCAAGCGTTCATTCCCGTACCACAGGTGTTGCGGCATCTAAAGGCTTTTCTTCAACATGAACTGGTTCATACAGCAGAAAGCAAGCATGTAGCCTTGAAGTCAGAGAAATCAATCCTTCTAAATTGGTGGTATCGTTTGGGAGGATTTTAGATATGTCCTACTGAAGGAAATATGGTACTGGGGGGAAGGCTTTGAGAATTCACATCCACGCACCATTCCCAGTTCCCACTGTTAAGGATGCGAGTTCTCAGCCTTCTTACGACATCACTGTGCATTTCCTCCAGAAGGCTATACCCACAGCTGTGAAAGGAAGTTATCCTGGACAGCTACAGTTGTGAGAAGAAAGGTGTCCTGCCTGTTGAGAAGTCATCCTATACCTGAAGCTGCAGAAGGAAGATATCCTGGATACCTGCAGCTCTGGAGAGAAAGCTACTCTGTCTAAATCAGGCTGTACTGACAGCTACGAGGGAAGGTATTAAGGATTCCTACAGCACAGAAGGGAAAGGTACCCTGGCTGGCAGAAGTCAGGCTGTACATACAGCTGTGAAGGGAAGGTATCCTAGGCAACTAAAACCGTGAGGAGAAAGAAAATACTGACAGTCAGGAAGTCAGAACATACCTGAAGTTGTCTTCCGGTGGGAGAATGTGTCCCAGCAGGATCTGGCAATCTTGTTCCTCTGAGAGCCATTCTACCTGGGCTCCACTCCTCTTTGCTAAGAGAGCTTCCCAGCAGCGAAGACAATTGCTGCTCCCCTAAGGGAGTTTCCTAGAAGAGCTGTCCATCTCTTCTCTTCTCTGCTCCACTAGGATCCCAGCAGAGATGCCCGTCACTTCTCTACTCTGACACTACGGAGTTACCCAGCAGAGACGTCCATTTCTTCTCAGCTCTGGCCAACTGTTACTTCTTTGCTTCACTCAACTAAGATAAGTATCCGTCTGCTATGACTCCGGTGAAATGTTTCCAAATCTGCTCCACTCCCCCAGTGGAGTTTCCCAGCAGGTATGTCACTTCCTTCTCGGCTCTGATCCACTTGGGGTTTCCCACCAGAAACGTCCATTGCTCCTAAGCTCTGCTCCACCAGGGAGATTTGCAGAAAGGATTTGACCCTGATCTGCCGAAAGATCGTTCGTCACCCTAAACTCGCTGAAGAAATGTATTTGGAAGTGAGAGCTGTAGGAGGCTGTAAAGGGCAGATGCCAACTAAAAAGGCACAGGGCTATACGGGGCCTCTTATGGACAGAGATTGAGCAGCGAGATTTTCAGGGTGGAAACTGGTCAGGTTTCAACCCCTGAGCTGGCAGACTGGCTAGATTTCAAGCTCAGTTGCTGGTTAGTTCTATCCTCAAAGACTGGTTGGTTTCAGTTATCAGAGATTGGTTGGTTTCATGTTCAGTAGGTCAGGGGAAGAATGTATTTCTTTGGCTTTGGTTTCAAAGCCAACGTGTGTGTCTTTCACTGGCTCTGGTTCAGGATTGAGTGTATTCTTTGGCTGGCCCTTTTACCCTACATATAGGGCTCCATAAATTCAATTTTCCCATGAGTTTGCAGAGGCAAATAATACAAAATGGACATCTTGAATTTTGAAAACATTGTTGACACCATTCAATTTTTCTCTATAGTCTTGAATAGTCTTGAATAAATGTATGTAAGTGTGTTGGATTAGGAACTTACCAAATTCTTTATAACAATACACCCTCAGATTTTTTTCAGGTACTCAAAAACTATTGTAATTAGCAAAGGCACACAAAATATTTTACTCCTTTAAAGTGTAAAACTTTGTTACACTGACTTTATTTTTATGGTTTCTCTGCAATGTTCCTTTTTCTGATGATTTCGAAGATTGCTTATATATGCAAAGTCTTTACCACACACATTACATACATAGGGTTTCTCTCCAGTATGTGTTCTTTCATGCATTTGAAGACCACTATGATGCGCAAAGAATTTACCACAACGATTACATAAATAGGGTTTCTCTCCAGTATGTCTTCTTTTATGTGTTTGGAGAACACTGTGTTGTGCAAAGGCTTTACCACATTCCTTACATTCATAGGGTTTCTCTCCAGTGTGTGTTCTTTTATGTACTCGGAGATGACTGTGATGAGCAAAGGCTTTACCACATTCATTACATTCATAGGGTTTCTCTCCGGTGTGAATTCTTATATGCGTTTTAAGAGCATTGTGATAAGCAAAGGCTTTACCACATTCATTACATTTATAGGGCTTCTCTCCAGTATGTGTTCTTTCATGTATTTGGAGATGACCTTGTTGTACAAAAGCTTTAGAACATAGATAACATTCATAGGGCTTCTCTCCAGTATGTGTTCTTGTATGCATCTGAAGATTATTGTGACGTGCAAAGGTTTTACCACATTGATTACATTCATAGGGTCTCTCTCCAGTATGTGTTCTTTTATGCATTTGAAGAACATGGGAATAAGCAAAGGTTTTACCACATTGATTACATTCATACGGTTTCTCTCCAGTATGTGTTCTTTCATGCATTTGAAGATGACTTTGCTGTGCAAAGGTTTTACCACATTGAATACATTCATAGGGTTTCTCTCCAGTATGTGTTCTTTTATGCGTTTGGAGATGATTGTATCGTACAAAGGCTTTACCACATTGATGACATTTATAGGGTTTCTCGCCAGTATGTGTTCTTTTATGTATTTGAAGATTTTTATTACGTGCAAAGGCTTTACCACATTGATTGCATTGATAGGGTTTCTCTCCAATATATATATTTTCATGCCTTTGAAGATGACTGTCATATGCAAAGGCATTAATACATTGAACATAGACAGGATTATCTCCAGTATGACTTCTTTCAGACCTGCAAGGATAATGGGCACATGTAAATCCCTTATCACACTCAATACACTGTTGAATCTTTATTATCTGTATGAATGAGTTTTACAATTTGGTCCAATTATAAGGAAGAATTAGATCTTAAGGTTTTATATTGCATTTACATTCATGCTACTACCCTTCATTTAGGATAGTTTTCTTTTTTTTTTTTTTCAAGACAGAGTTTCTGTGTGACTTTGGAACCTGTCCTGGAACTCACTCTTGTAGACCAGGCTGGCCTCAAACTCAAGAGATCTGCCTGCCTCTGCCTCCCGAGTGCTGGGATTAAAAGCCTGTTTTCCGTGTTTAAACATTACCTGTGATGCTTAAGATCCTCTGTTAAACAGTTCACACTTAAAGAATCTTTTTTTCTATGAGAGTTTGCACACACTAAAAGACAACTGGAAAAATTCAGATATAGATACGTGGTATAAAGAGTATGGCTTTCCCGACAACAAATGCTCCTTGACTCTGGACTCTAACTGCCCATCTCACTAAACTCAGCATGGTCACAGCAGAAGATGAGGAACACTAGCTTTACTATGACCTATTTGTTTATTAGACGGCTGTGAAGATGGACTCATCACCTCTCCAGCACGCGAACCTTCTGTGATATGAGTGGTATGAAATTAATGAGTAGGCAGTTCCACAGCACAGCTAGGATGCAAACGGGAACATAAGCTAAGGCATTCTTTCCTCGGCTTCTTTCTTAAAATAATGCCTTGCAAATATATTCCATCTATTTGAAACTGAGGTATACGGTTGTGTGAGAATTTAATAATCATGAATTCACATGAAATTGTACTTTTTTACACTGCTGTTTTTGTTTTAAAACTTCCAGGACATATTACCGTTCCTTCAGAGGCAAGTTTGTATCAGCTTGCACGTGATAATTACCTTCCATGTCTTTGAGAACTTTGACAATGTTCTTCAGGATTATGGTTTTCCCAACTGTATCCTAAAATATAGTAGAAAATGTATGAAATATTATTGTAAATTGGGTAAAATTTAAATTACATGAAGGAAATTCAATATTACCTATGATAGTGAGGTTCCTGTAGGTCTCCAGCATCACATCTTTGTAGAGATTCCTCTGGGAAGGATCCAGCAATGTCCACTCTTCCCAAGTGAAGTCAACATGCACATCATCATAGGTCACTGCATTCTGAAATGTCCACACATTGCACAACAGAAAGCATGAGAATGACAACACTGTAAATGTTTACTTCTTTGGCAATATAGTCATGATGCTAGTACTCCGTACACTTATTCCATTATATAGACATTATAATGTAATCACCAAGTCTCCTTGGAAGGAAACCGAATAGGAGGTTCACCTGTCATTTCTGTACTCTGTGACTGGGATATCACTTTGCAAGAAAAATGTCTAATAAAACATAGACACTTGTATCACAGAAACACAGACCAACAGTACACACTACACAGGACAGAAATTGTATGAACAATTGCTAAGTACAAAGAGAAAAATAATATTGACAGGCTGGGTATATTGAATTACACCTTTAAATGGGGAAATCAGAAGTCAGAGACAGGTATATCTGCCTCAGAGTTGAATGCCAGCCTAGTCTATGAAGTCAGTTCCAGGACAGCCAGAGGGAGATATTAAGATCCTGTCTCCCGTGCAAAATCATTCAAACAACCAAAAAATAGAAAGAACTCAAGAGATTCTTACTAGATGTATTAAGACAGAACATCAATAAGGTTTTTCTAAAAGGCACTGCATCTTTAAGCAGTTACAAACGGACAGATGAACATTAGCAATTTCAGTGTTGATCACAAATATTCAACACAGGGTAGAAAAGATCTCTCATTGATAAGGAGCCCTTGTTAGTCTAGCATGTAGGTGGGTTCAATTACTAGGATTTACTTCAGGGAACCCAACCAGCCATCTTTCAAGTTCAGATTTTTTTGGGGGACCACGTTTTGATCTCTGTGAGGACCAGGCACCCATGTTGTGCATCTCCATGTATACAGGTAAAATACTCATGAACATTAAAAAATTCGAGACAAACACAAAACACACGTAGAAGGTGATGTACAGGCAATCCAGTGAATGAGAAGGCTCAGGCAGAATTAATGTAATGGGTTCATGCCATCCTGGGAAACAGAAAGAGAACCTCTGTAAAATTTTAAAATTCAAGATAAGCGTGAAGCTCAGTACTACAGCATATGCTTGACATGGGACACAAACCTACATCCCAGGCACATCATACAATGACATGAAAACAAAGAGCCAGGAATTTGTGATCACTTTTAATCCAAGCACTTGGGATACAGACTCAAGGGGATCTCCGAATCTGAGGATACTCTGAGGCCAGCTGGTGTAGAGAGCTACTTCAGGAGAGTAAGGGCGACACAGAAAAATCTTGTTTTTACAATCAGATAATTAACAGAAGCATAGCAAACTGGCTTAGCACTGAGTAGTAATTGCTTGTCCTGTATCTTATGTGATTTAGAGATAGAGTTTATAATGTCGGTGAAGCCATGATAGCACAATAAGGAACTTATTAGTTTCAATTACTGCAGAGCAGACACAAAAGAACAGAAAATGGGCTGAGAAACTCCTATCACGTACCTAACAAGGAGTCATCCAGAAATGCTCCTCCTATTAATGGTTTCACAAGCAATTGAAAGAAAAGTCACCAAGAGATACATGTTCAAATAAATTATCATCTGGACTTAATCAACCACATTCTGAACAAGGTCACTATAGGCTAATGGCCATGCATGAAGAAAATGCAATTAGGCTGGGCGGTGGTGGCGCAAGCCTTTAATCCCAGCACTTGGGAGGCAGAGGCAGGCAGATCTCCGTGAGTTCAAGGCCAGCCTGGTCTACAAGAGCTAGTTCCAGGACAGGCTCCAAAGCTTCAGAGAAACCCTGTCTCCAAAAACAAAACAAAAAAAAATGCAATCAGTCACTTCAATGACCCTTATCATCTGCAGCAGCACTTACAATGTTCAGATGTACAACCTCTCTTCAGACACACGACAATCTCTTGACAGTGACATATTATAGATTCAGAAAACAAGTTATATCTTTCCAACATACAATTTCACATAACACTATTCCTCTTACGAGAGACAAATGGAGATACAGTGAGGGAATACTGCCCCAAGGAAACACCAAAGCACAGCAGAAAAATTAAATCCTGTCGTTTTGGCTCAGATATATATGGCTACAGTTTCGGAGGATGCCCCTCTCCTTGCAACTTCTCTTTTTGGTTATTTTTACTCCTATATGCCAGTCCGTATATAGTTCTTTACAGAATACGTCTCATGGTTTAGGTATCTCAATGTCTTGATCTCAAAACACAACTCAGGCTACTATAGAATATTAACATTTGTGAATGCTTTGGAGCATTTTTTAAATGATGAAAGATGTCTCATATTCTTTTTTTTAAATATTTATTTATTTATTATGTATACAATGTTCTGTCTGTGTGTATGTCTGCAGGCCAGAAGAGGGCACCAGACCTCATTTAAGATGGTTGTGAGCCACCATGTGGTTGCTGGGAATTGAACTCAGGACCTTTGGAAGAGCAGGTAATGCTCTTAACCGCTGAGCCATCTCTCCAGCCTGTCTCATATTCTTTTATGGTGCAAGTGTTTAACTCTGTGAAGCTGTGAAAATTTGTCTAAGACCTGAACAGCCAATAGCTTGGCAGGAATCGATAGGTGGTTAGACAGAGGGAAAAACTGGCAGAATAAACTTGGGCAGAAAAAAGGAAGAAGTAATGAGAAGACATCAAAGGCCAGCAAGCCATGGAATAAGAAGTAAAGGTATACTAAATTGACAAAGATAAAAACCCAGAAGTAAAAGGGAGATAGGATTATTTAAGAAAAGCTGGAGAGAAACAAGCCACAGTAAGCTCATACATCCATAAGTAATAAGACTATGTGCCATTTATTTGGTATGCCGTATGCCCTCCAAAAGAATGAAGAGCAAAAGAACTAGCAATTGTGGTAAACAAGGTTACACAAAAGGACATTTCTAAGCATAAATCAAACAGAATGCCCTTCCCTTTGGGGCTACACAAAAGGTGTGGCAAAGGTATGCATTGGGCCAACGGATGCAGATCCACAATGGACAGTTAAGGTAATCATTTCCCATTGGGAAATGCCTTGAGGGGTTCTTGCAGGTTCCCATGCCAAATTTGGTTCAGTCTTTAGTTGAGAAAACTCCTTCCTGTAGTAATGAAGGAACCTAATACCTATTAGAAGAAACCATACTGCTCTGGATGATGGAAAATCTATAGAAGAGAGAACAAAAAAATATAGGAAAATCCCAGCACTTGGGGCAGAAGCAGGTGGATCTCTGTGAGTTCAAAGACAGCCTGGTCTACAGAGTGAGTTTCAGGACAAAGAAACAGAGAAACCCTGTCTCAAAAAGCCAAAAATTAAAAATAAAAGTAGAGAGTTTAAAATAAAGTCATATAAAGTTGGAAAACACCCAGAGAATCTGGATACTGTATGTTATTATGGTCTCTTTGAATTGTTTGAATGCTGAGGAAGGAACAACAGCTGCTGAAAGATATTTGTTAATAAATGTTGCTGAATTAATCCAAGATAGGTATTTTGAAATCACCTTGACTTCATAGTTGAAGTCAAAAGGTATGTTACTTTGGAGAAGAGGTTTTGCTTTTGTTTCCACAGGAAATGAAAGCCTGTGGTTTCATTCCAGGTTAAGGAAACTCAGGTTTGATCAAGGAAGACCCCTGGAAATCTCCAATAGGAGCAGATGGCCAAGATGTCTGAGTTCTACATCCATAACAGATTCAAGACTGCTGGCTGAGATGATCAAGCCTCACAGGATACTCCAGTTATGACTTGATTATAATTGTAAATTTGCTTTAGGTCCGAATAAGATTATCAGTGCCCCCAATCAGCAGGAAGGAGCTTTGAAAACTATGCCCACATTCCCAAAAAATAACTATGGATATTTTCCATTAATTAGAATGTTGCTTACAAATTGTTATAGATTAATGGTCAAGAGAAAAGCTAAACAAAGGATATTAGATTCAGAGTTCTTGTTTGAAAAAAAGGAGGGGGAGGAAGTGCTGTGGGACAATGGTCTTTTATCCTGTCTCTTGTATTATTTTTAATAAAATGCTGATTGGTCAGTAGCCAGGCAGCAAGTATGAGTGGGGTGATCAGGCAGGAAGTAGAGTCAGGGCAATGAGAACAAGAGAATTCTGGGAGGAGGAAATTCTGGGAGTCGGTCAGCAGTAGTGACCCAGATGCAAAGGAAGCAAGATAGCAAGATGTGACTGCTTTGCTAAAAAGGTAGCAAGCCACAAGACTAACACAGATGAGAACTATAAACTATTGTAAGTTCTAAGAGCTAATAAGAAGCCTGAGCTACTAGGCCAATCAGTGTAATTAATGTAGACAGCAGTGTGATTCCTTTGGGACTGAACAATTGTGGGACTGGGCAGGACAGAAAATCTCAGTCAACATGTAAAGCAAATATTTTGGCAAACTTCTATAAATGAACAAAGACCAAAGTTAAAAATACAAATAAAAAAACATTGTCATTGAAGGTCTCCTAGACACAGGTGTGATGTAACAATAATTGCATCAAGATTATGGCATCTGAGTTCGAGGCCAAACTGGTCTACAAGAGGTAGTTCTAGAACAGGCTCCAAAAGCTAAAGAGAAACCCTGACTCAAAAAAAACAAAACAAAACAAAAAACCCAAAACGTTTGAAAGAAAGATTTTCCAATCACTTTGCTACAAGCCAAGGTAATTATTAGGAAATGTCCTCCTTGTTCTTTGTACAACCAAATTCCACTACTGGCAGGAAGTATCTCAGTACTCAAAGGATGGATGGTACTCTCGCAAACGGATGTCTTTCATATGGTGGAATTTGGAAAAACAGATACACCACACCATTGATACCTATTCAGAATTTCAGTGTGCAACTGCCTCGAGTTCTGAAAAAGCTGATTCTGTAAACACACAATTATCAGAGGTTATGGCCATCATGGGAAAACACACAATTATCAGAGGTTATGGCCATCATGGGAATACCTGTACACATTAAGAGCGGCAGTGCTCCAGCGTGTCTTTAGGACGATGAAACACTTTTGTTTATTAACCTATAAAGCATTACAGGTATACCACCCAATCCTACAGGGTAGGCAGTTATAGAAAGATCAAATTTAACTCTAAATGACATGCTAAATGAACAAAATGGGGTTGTAAAGATCCTAGAAATAGATTATTAAATCACAACCACAGAAAAGAAACTAACAAAAATCCATAAAATTTTATAACTGAATCAGTTATTTCATGTAATTGAAGTATAAATTCTAAAAGGGTAACTATCATTTAAATTCATAGTACAAGTATTGCAGCTCTGAAGGGAAAGGTTGTTGGAAATCAAGCTATACATACAGCAATGAAAGGAAGTTATCCTGGATATCCACAGTTGTGGGAGAAAAGTATCATTGGGAAGTCAAACTATACCCAAAGCTGTAGAGGAAAGGCAGGGTATACATATAGCTGTGAAGGGAAGGTATGCACATACTTAAAGCTGTGAGGAGATAGGAATACTAATGATAGGGAAGTCAGGCTAAGCCTGAACCTGTGTTCTGGTGGGGAATGGTCCTCTGAAAGAGGTTGCCATTGTGCTCCACTCCAAGAGTCATTACAGCTGAACTCCCCTCTACTCTCCTAAGAGACCTTCCCAGGAAAGACATCCATTGCTGTTCTACTTTGCTCTCCTAAGGGAGTTTCCCAACAGAGATTCTGATTTGCTCTGGTGAAAGGTCTTCAACCAAAATGCATTCAAGAGATGTATTTTGAAGGGAGAGGGGCTGACTAGCAGAGTGAAAAAGGGCAGTTGTCACCAGAACAGCACAGGGCTTATATGGGTCTTATTAGGTGCATAGTTTGTTCAGGTAGATTTTCAGGGTGGGACTTGGTCTGATTTCAATCCCTAACATTTTTCAAGCTCAAAGATTGGTTGGCTTTTGTGCTCAGGGACTGGTTAGTTTTCCTGCTCAGAGACTGGTTGGTTTTGTGCTCAGTTGGTCAGAAGTAGAGTGTGTTTCTTTGGCTCTGGTTACAGAAACAAAGGGCATATCTTTCACTGGCTCTGGTTTCAGGACCAGGACGTGCTTCTTTGCCTTGCCCTTTTACCCAGCACATAGGGCTTTATAAATTAGTAAATTCATTTTTCCATGAGTTTGCAGGGGCAAACTATAGGAACAGACATCATAAAGCTTGAACAGAGGGCTGGAGAGATGGCTCAGTGGTTAAGAGCATTGCCTGCTCTTCCAAAGGGCCTGAGTTCAATTCCTGGCAACCACATGGTGGCTCACAACCATCTATAATGAGATCTGGTGCCCTCATCTGGCCTGCAGGCATACATGCAGACAGAAATTGTATACATAATTTTAAAAAAAGCTTGAACAGATTGTTGCCATATCCATTTTTGACTACAGAATACTCTTCTACTGAATACAAGTGTGTTAAATAAAGATCTAACCAATATTTTATAAGCCCCCAGTATTGTTTACACGTACTCAAATAATCTTTTAATATACAAAGGCTTTAACAGATTGATTGCATATAAAAAGTTTTATTGCTGTACAGTCTAAAATTTTAACAAACAGTACATCTTTAGGGTTTCTCTGAAGTATTACTTTTTCTCACAATTTCAAAGATTAATGAAATATACACAGGTTTTTACCACACTGATATTCATAGGGCCTCACTCTAGTATGTGTTCTTGTATGCATTTGAATATGACCATGTTGTGTAAAGGCTTTCCCACTGATTACATTCATAGCATTTCTCTCCAGTATGTGTTCTTTAATGCATTTGAAGGGCACTGTGATCAACAAAACCTTTACCATGCTGATTTATACTTTCCAGCATGTCTTCTCTCATGCCTTTTAAGATACGTATCACATGAAAAGGCTTTACTACATTGATTACATTTGTATGGTTTCTCTCTAGAATGTGTTCTTTTATGTATTTGAAGAGTAATTTGTTGTGCAAAGGCTTTACCACAGTGACTGCATTCATAGGGTTTCTCTCTAGAATGTGTCCTTTTATGTATTTGAAGAGTAATTTGTTGTGCAAAGGCTTTACCACATTCATTACATTCATAGGGTTTCTCTCCAGTATGTGCTCTCCCATGCCTTAGAAGACCAGAGTGTCGCTCAAAGGCTTTCCCACATTCATTACATTTATACAGTTTCTCACAAACACGTGTTCTTTCATGCATTTGAGGATGACTGTCATATGCAAAGGTTTTAACAGATTGAAGATATACAGAAGGTTTCTTCCCAGTGTGACTTCTTTCATGCCTGCAAGGATAAATAGCACATTTAAGACCTTCACCACATTCAACACACTGTTGAATACTTATATCTCTATAAATAAATTTTACAATTTGGTCCATTGTGAAGAGGAATCACATCTTAAAGTTTTATCACTGTGTTTACACCTCATGTTGTTCCCCTTTATTACAGGTTGTTTTGCATTTTTTGAAGAGTCCTGTGATGTTAAGATCCTTTGTTACATACTTAACATTTTCAGAATCTCTTTTTATATGAGAGTTTTCACATATATGAAGAAAGCTGGAAAAATTCAGACCTTTATCTCTCTTATTGCACTTATAAATTTTTATAAATGAGTCCTAATATATTTTTGATTGAACTAGGACAAATAGGAATATTTACACGGCCCTAGTAGTCACAGGGCTTTTCTGCAGGATGAATTTCTTCATATATTAACAATGAAGTTGGAAAAACAATGACTTGTACACTTGAAACAAATTCAACAAGTGTACGTAATGTGGGCACTGCTATGCATCTTCTAATTTTTCTGAGAAGGAAGTATGTTGTGTGTATCTATATCCCTACGTTCTATGGCTTGTAGTTAGAGTGATAAATGATCTACCTAGTAAAGGAAAAATAACAAAAGGTTTCCATATTGAATTAACATAGTCTGACTTTCAGCTTCTCATAGAGATGTGGTATAGAAACTAAGGTTTCTCAGGCTAGAGAGATGGCTCAGAGGTTAAGAACGCTGACTGCTCTTCCAGAGGTTCTGAGTTCAATTCCCAGCAACGACATAGTGGCTCACAACCACCTACAATAAGATCTGGCGCCCTCTTCTGGCCTGCAGGCATACATGGAGGCAGAACACTGTGTAAAGAATAAAATCTTTAAAAAAAAAATAAAGAAATTAAGGTTTCTCCACACCAAATGCTCCTTGACTCTGCCCCTCTCACTAAAATCAGCACAGTCACAACTAACATATGAGTAACATTAGCTTAATCATCAATGCACTTGAAACTGTGTGGATTTGCACTGTTGCTTCTGTTTACAACTTCCAGGACACATTACAATTTCTTCAGAGGCACGTTTGTGTGAGCTTGCACAGGATACTTACCTTCCATGTCTTTGAGAACTTTGACAGTGTTCCTCAATATTGTAGTCTTCCCAACTGTACCCTAGTAACAGGAAATGTATGATATGTTATTGAAAGTGGTACAAAATTTAAGTTATTATCTTCAGTATAAATATGCCTCATTTCTTCCTTCTCGATCAAATTGCAGAAGAGCATCAAAAACCAAGAAACAGTTAACCCCTTATTTTAAAAGGTGAAGGAAA
Organism: Alexandromys fortis; assembly: GCF_014885135.2. Taxonomy (NCBI): domain Eukaryota; kingdom Metazoa; phylum Chordata; class Mammalia; order Rodentia; family Cricetidae; genus Alexandromys; species Alexandromys fortis. The sequence goes on along the minus strand of NW_026067937.1, from coordinate 20,911,303 downwards.
ACCCAGTCTTACCTATGGCAGTGAGGTTCCTGTAGGTCTCCAGCGTCACATCTTTGTAAAGATTCTTCTGGAAAGGATCCAGTAAAGTCCACTCTTCCCAAGTGAAGTCAACATGCACATCATCATAGGTCACTGCATGCTATAGTAAGCATGATGCTGACAACACTGTAAATGTATACTCCTTTAACAGTATTGTCATACAATTGTGGTTCTCTCCACACTTATTCCATGATACATACAGTACAAGGTAATCACCAAGTCACTTTGGAAGGAAACTGAATAGGAGCTTCACCTCTGTCATTTCTGTATCCTGGGAATGGGATACTGCCTTAATAGAGAAATGTCTATTAAAAACTTAAGAGGCCACCCAAAAGAATGAAAAGCAAAAGAGCTAAGATCAAGAGCAATGGCCAGCATTTTGGCATATCAACATGTGGTTTGAATTCTTATGGCTCCTTTAACAGTTTCTGACTTATAGCAAGCCCCTGAGCAGGAGGTACATTTTTAAAAAAGTAAAGAGTACCTCTGGCAGCACAACATTAGCATTCTAAATATAGGAAGGTTGAAAGCAGGTTTTGGTCATATACCTGCGAGCAGACAACATGTTTTGGTCTTTGCTTTTATGATTTGAAAAGTTGATAAAGCCAGCAACCGAAGCCACAAGAGGAAGACAGAGTGTAGTTCAGCAGTTTAAAAATTTGTTCACATGGTCAAAAAAGGCTAAATGACACGCAGTAAGAGGTTCAGATGGAAAAAAAAATCCTGTAAACAGATTCCTGTATGTTTTATAATGCATGTAGACCTAAGAAAGAAAAAGAAAATGGGTATAGGCAGTCATGAAACAAATAGATTAAAAATAACAAAGTAAGGTCTTTAAAGAGACAGTAAAAGTAATATAAGAGTAAAAAGTCGGGGCTGGAGAGACGGCTCAGAGGTTAAGAGATTTGCCTGCTCTCCCAAAGGAAATACACAGGGAGTTTGGACCCTATGTAGTATCTTGTGGATTCCCAATACTTTGAATGGCAATGTGCACACAGCTGCTGGCATACGTAAGATTGGGAACAGGACTGTTATAACCATCTGAACTCTAAAATGGACACCAAAAGATATTTTCGTAAGTGGAAATCAAAAAGTGATTTGAATAAGAGTTTCTGCTTCTTTTCCCACAGGAAATTAGAGGCCATGAAGTTCAGTAATGAGAAGGATCAGTTTTGGTCAGAGACGACCTCCTGAACCTTGACAGGCCATATATATCAACAAAGATTATAGCTGAACTTCCCAGCACTTGAGGATTTTTTAAAATTTTCTCTCTGAGAACCTAAAGATGCCTTCACCTAGAGTGAAGCAGTTTGGAAAACATAACACCCACATTCCCAATAGGGGTCTGGGAGGCTTTTGTCTATTTGGTAGATTATAGGGGAATATAGGGAAGTGACTGCTGCTGGACTTTGCCAAAACAAGGCAGGACAGTCTTTTGAAATTCCTGCCTCAGAAGGAGTCTGCCGACATTCTGCAGGATACAGAAGAAAGCAGCTAATAAACTTTGCCAATGCAAGGCAAGGAAGCTCTTTTAATTTTCTGTTTCACTGAAAAGCCCATCAGATACACTAGGTCGAGGATGAAGATGGAGGCCCCACTTCTGCAGAGGAATTTTGGGTGACTTTCCAGGCAGATGTATCCATTGTTAGGTAATATTAATTTCCCCTGGTGTCTTTCTTTTGTTTTGGTTTAGGTTTGTTTTCTGCTCTTGGAACATTTTTGTTCCTCGTTCAAAATTTTTTAGGTTAATTAATTTTTATTTATTTTTTTTAAAGACTATCTTTTCTCATTTTACATAGCAATCCCAGTTCCCACTCCCTTCCTTTTTCCTCACTGAGTTTCTGACTGCCAAACAAACATGCCTGCAACACCGCTGAACTGCAACCACGGCGTTAGAATCCATAACCTTACATTTTGATTCTTTCTTGTTTCCAGGACCAGCACATGACAGATGATCCTGCAAACTGACTTCTTAACTTCCTGAGTCAGGCACTACACGCTTGGAAGGAGGGCAGGCACGGCAGGTTGTTATGAAGTTGCTTCCCGGGACTAGGAATCACTTTTTCTTTACTCCTTTCATAAACTGAAGGTTTCACTAGACGTAGTCTTACCCTTAGGGCATCTTGGTAGGCTTCAATTCCAGCACAGGGGTCTTGTCTATAATGGTACCAAACTCCTTGAAAATTCCGGCCTGGTTCAGCACTTGACTGCCACCTGAAAGCACCCTTTCCAGCTCATTTCCTTCTGCCCCAGTTACTTTTCTTCACTCTAGACCTGCGTGAGCCATCAGTAATTACCATCCAACAGATTCGATAGTCCATTCAAGAGATTAGCCTTTTATTTTTTAATTCTGCCATGCTATGTTTCTAGACCATTGGCAGTAGAAGACAAACCGAGAAACTGGTACCTAGACCCACAATTACCTCAATCACTTGGACACCAGCGTAAGAACGCAATCAGCAACGGACAAAGCAACGTCAGACCACGTTACAGCTATCCTAGTACTGCAAGCTCTGAAAATTCTAACACAGGTGAAGCGCAAGTAACAGACCTTAAGACCAACTTTATAAAGATGCTAGAAGTGCTTAAGGAAGGGAAAGAATCCCTGAAAGAAAGCAGGGAAAGGATAAATGAACTATTGGAGAAAATGAATAAATCCCTACAGAAAGTCCAAAAAAAAAAAAAAAGTGAAGGAAATGAATGAATCTTTCAAGACCTGGAAGTTTAAATAGAAGCAATTAAAAAAAAAAAAACACAAACTGAAGGAATTCTGGAAATGAAGAACGAGCTAATCAAGCAGAAGCTACAGAGGCAAACTTAACCAAAAGAATACAAGTCATGGAACAGAGGATTTCAGGGTTTGAAGATATGATAGAAGAAATAAATATATCAGGTAAAGAAAATGTTAAATCTAAAAATTTCCTGGAACATAAATCCAGCAAATCTGGGACACTATGAAACTAAGAAAAGAAGGAGAAGAATCTCACCTCAAAGGCCCAGAAAATATTTTCTAAAAATTAATAGTCAAAATTTTTCCTAACTTACAGAAGGACATAGACACAGGAGAACACAGCCCGTAGAATCAACTCAGCAGGGCTCATAGTGCCTTCCAGAGAGTGAACCAGCAATCACTGAGCCTGCAGGGATCTGCACCAGGTTCTCGGCATGTATGTTATGGTTGTATAGCTTGGTGTTTTGTGGGACTGCTAACAGTGGGGATGGGGAGTGTCTCTTACTCTTTTGCCTGATCTTTTTTTTTTTTTTTTTTTTTTTTTTTTTTTTTTTT
>NW_026067937.1:20902572-20907967 GCF_014885135.2 Alexandromys fortis | reverse complement strand
TTTTTTGGTTTTTCGAGACAGGGTTTCTCTGTAGTTTTGGAGCCTGTCCTGGAACTAGCTCTGTAGACCAGGCTGGTCTCGAACTCACAGAGATCCGCCTGCCTCTGCCTCCCGAGTGCTGGGATTAAAGGCGTGCGCCACCATCTCTCAGATGATACTAGGCTACATCATGTTGATAGCTGAAGCCAATTAGGAGAAAGAGACAATAATATATGAAAAAGCTTTAACAACACAAATTCAATACATTAACCATATCAATCACTGAAGCAGCAATAAGCCAAACATAAAGATAACAACAACTGGAAAACACAGATATGTCGAGAAAGGAGAAGTGGCCTCTGAGATCCAGAAGAGGAAACTAAAACTGTCTCTTGCAGAAAGTTCCCAAACCAACAAAAACTCAAGGAACTCAAAACATAATATAGTAAAATTTCTGAAAAATTGAAGTTCCATCGTTTCCCAGAGAAACAATAATAAATTTAGATGACAAGTAATAAAATCAATGACAGATGACACCACTGACTAAACAAGACAAAAAGACCTATCTATAGAGTCTAATCAATATCAGTCACAAGAAGTCACTGGCCAACTCTCACCCTGTCCACTCAGGTTCTGTTGAAACTGCAATGGTGAAGGAGGGCTGTTCCAACAAAACTGAAGACATTCTCTCGAAGTCATCTAATGTTTTAACTCTGTAGAACAGTTTTGATTACTAAAAGGATTTAATTCTCTTATAATAAAGATAAAAGTATTTTTTTATGATCCCTTGAGCATCCTAAAATGATCTTGTAACTGATAATTGCCTGTAAGTCTGCATCAGAGTCAGGAAATGAAAACTTTTCCGAGGCAAATGCAAGATAACAGATTTTTATAGAAACAGTGTATGATCTGTATTATTCACCTAAGGCAACATTTGTTTTGCCGATTGCTTTAGGAATCAGAAGAACTTCTGACATTTTGTCTATGTTTGTTGTGAGACAGAATGTGTCCCATGTGTACACAGACAGAATGTGTTCCATGTGTATACGGGTGCCACACAAGAAAAGAAAGCATCAGATCCCCTGGACCTGGAGTAGCAGGTGGTGATGAGCCTTCCACCTTGGGTTCTGGGATATGAACTCAGGTCATCCTCAAGAAGAATACATACTGTGCCATCTGCCCAGCTGTGTGGAATGCTTTATCCAATCAAATAAGTCTCTCACAGATTAACAATAACAACAATAACGATAAAACCTCAATAAACACAGAGGTAAATAAAGAATCCGTGGACACATGAAGAATCAATATTAAGATTTTGTGTACAGTAACTTAGCAGCACGAACTGAATACAACTCAAAGAAATTTCTGGACAATTTCTAACAGGATACCTTATTCCAAAACCACCTGCCAAATGGAAACACTCAGAACGTTCAATAGGATTATGAAAAAAAAAACATGTATTTTTTTTAAGATTTATTTATTTATTATGTATACAACATTCTGCCTCCATGTATGCCCACACTCCAGAGGAGGGCGCCAGATCTCATCACAGATGGTTGTAAGCCACCATGTGGTTGCTCGGAATTGAACTCAGGACCTCTGAAAAATACACGTATTGACAGTGTGACTTCTATACTTATCACAAAGCTCCAATATTCAAGAATATGCTCAATATTTGTGAAAGAATAAAGAAAGAGCTAAAAAACAAAAGCAGAGAAGTATAGTTGACTTTTAATTAAAAGACCAAAGGAAATTCAGTCAGGAAAAGTGCGGTCTTGACCAATGTTACTAAATTTACTCTAATTCATTTTATATATTTATTTAATTTTAGTTTTTCAAGATAGGGTTTCTCTGTGTATCCCTGACTGTCCTAGAACTAGACCTTAAGAGATACATCTGTCTCTGCCTCCCAAACACACCACCATTACCCGGCCAACCTTCCTATAATTCTATGTGTACAGAAATTAACAAACTTCACAATTCATGTTTCTGACTGTCCAGCTACTGATATTTTTTCCAAACAGAGAGACCCCGATCTAGAATATTATTTAAAGATGTGTTACATTTGTTTGCGCACACCCTTAATCCCAGCACTCAGGAGGCAGAGAGAAGCTGATCTCTTTAAGGTCGAGGCCAGCCTGGTCTACAGAGGGAATTCCAGGACAAGCTCCAAAACTACAGAGAAACCCTGTATCAAGAAAAAGACAGAGACAGAGAGACAGAGAGAGACAGAGAGAGACAGAGAGAGAGACAGAGAGAGAGAGAGAGAGAGAGAGAGAGNAATACGGTACATTGATACAATGGAGTATTGCTCAGTATTTTTTTAAATATTTATTTATTTATTTATTTATTTATTTATTTATTATACAATATTCTGTCTGTGTGTCTGCCTGCAGGCCAGAAGAGGGCACCAGACCTCATTACAGATGGTTGAGCCACCATGTGGTTGCTGGGAGTTGAACTCAGGACCTTTGGAAGAGCAGGCAATGCTCTTAACCTCTGAGCCATCTCTCCAGCCCCCTATTGCTCAGTTATTAAAACAAGGACATATTAAAACTTGGATGGAACTAGAAAAAAAAATCATCCTGAGTGAAGTAACCAAGACCAGAAGACAAACACGTGTGAACTTACTTCTACGTGGGTATTAGCTGTAAAGTAAAGGATATTCTTCTACAATCTACAGATACAGAGAAGCCAATAACAAAGAGGGCTCAAGGGTGCACACAAGCACATGGCTCTCCCTGGAAAGAAGAAAAAGACCAGATTTTCTGGAGAGACTGGGAGTGGGTACAGAGGGCGGCAGGGGAGAGCAGGTGAGGGGAAGGATGGAGGGAGAGAGCATGGGGAGAGACTACTGGAACTGGGGGACATTTTGGGAGTCAATATGAAAACAGTGCGGTCTCTGTTATATAGCTCTCATTGGTTGAACCACTGTTTTTTCTAACTCTAAAAGAAGCAGTAAAACTAGCTCTTTGGATATTCCTTGGATTATATGAAAATGACCCTAGAGAGGACTCATGGGAATGCGGGGCTGAGAAGCCTGAACAGCTTTGTAAAACCAGGCATAGCTTTCAGTATTGGGAGTGGAGCACCAACCCAGCCACAAAACCTTTGACCTACAAGTAGTCCTACTTGCAAGATGCTGGATTACTGGTGGCTCAGAACTTGTGGGAGTGGACAACCAATGTCTGCTCTAACTTTAGGCCCATGCCATCTGAGAGAGGAGCCCATGCCAAACACTGCTTGGATGTCTAAGAACTTGAGGTTCAATAGACCAGAGATCTGGGTTAGAACTAAACAAGACAGGGAAAAAAAAAACAGTCAGCGAAATGATTCCTAGTGATACTCTGCTACCACCATTCCTCCAATAGTCAACATTCCCAGGTCCTTTGCAGCAACATAGTCACATCTGAAGCAGCTTTTTGTTCACACTTATTTCTGCTGCTGTCATTAAATTCTCTATACAAAAGCAACTCAGATAATGAACAGGATTATGTGGTTGGTACCGCTAGGTCACAACCCCTCCTTGTGAGAGATTAGGATAGAAACTCAAGCTAATAACTGAAGGCAACACATGAGGAAACATGGTTTCCTGGCTTTCGCTCTTGCTTAATCACCCTCTCATGCTCAGCCATCCCTCTAATCCAGCCCAGGACCACTTGCTTAGAGATACTGACAACTCAGTGGAAGAGCCTTCCCGCATCAATCGGAATCAACACAATCTCTCTCAGACACAGTAACCAGATGTTCTGATTGGGCACAACCTCAACTGATGCTCTTTCTCTCAGATGACTCTAAGCTATGTCATGTTCACAACTGGGACTAAATAGGAAAAACTGACGCTAATACACAAAAAGTTTGTTTTTAAGATCCAAAGCCCATGTATTAATCATACCAATCATTTAAGCAGCAAACACTCAAACATCAAGATGGCAACACAGAAATGCCAGGAAATGGGAAGATGCAAACCTCTAAGATCAAAAAGAGAAAACTAGAACCGTCTCTCTACAAAAAGCTCCCAAATGAATTAAAATCTCAAGGAAATCATAAGAAATTCCACGAATACAAAATTGCTAAAGCTCCATCATCTTCCAGAAAATCAATATAAATAGATTACAATTAATGAAATCAACAGCACAGACGGCAGTGCTGCCGAAGCGGGACACAGAGACGGAGGTATAAACATAGATCACGGTCCCTCAGACAGGAACTCCAAGAGTCTAATCAAACTCTTTACCTCCTGTGCACTCAGTTCTCTCCTTTGCCAATCACAGAAAATTAGTTGGACAAGGAGGTATTCCCACCAAAATTGGAGGGATTTCCCTGAAGCCTTCTGATGTTTTAATTCTGTAGAAAATAGATTTGACTACTAGGAGGACCTCATTTTCTTATGATAAAGAAAAGGATGTCTGTTAGGATCACTTAGACGACACCGTCTTGTCTTCTAGGGTAGACGAGTGCCTGTGAGCCTGAAGCCGTGAGGAAATGAAAACTTTTCAAAACAAAATGCAAGGTAACAGATTTTTAAAGAACCAGCACACACCTAAAGCAACTGGTTTTGGTCTAATAATAAGTCACAACAAATTTGAAAACAATTTTCTTACAATTTTTGTATTTGTTAGTGTAGGAGAGAGAATGTCTTCTATATGTATACAGGCAATATACAAAAAGAGAATGTGTCAGATCAACTGGCTCTCAAATAGTAGATAGCTATGAGTCTCCCAACAGGAGCGTTGGTATCTAAACTCAGATCATCCAAAAACCTAACTTAAAAAAAGAAATGATACTTGGGGGCATGGTGCATCAATATTCTATGCTATATATGGTAAGTTTGCACCATAAAGTGAGCAGGATCCAATGACAACATCAAACAATTTATAATAGGAAAGCTGATAAAGCTACATTCCGAAAGGAACTTCAGAGGCGGCGCACAATCCTGACTTCAAGCTCTGTTATAGAGCTACAGTAATGAAAGCAGCTTGGTACTGGCATAAAAACAGAAACGTAGACCAATGGAATTGAATCAAAGACCCTAATATTAATCCATGCAGCCATGAACATCCGATTTTTGACAATGAAGCTAAAATTATACAATAGAAAAAAGAAAACATCTTCAATATATGGCATTGGCATAACTGGATATCTATATACAGATGAATGTAAATAGATCCATATTTATCATCATGTACAAAACATAAGTCCAATGAATCAAAGGTCTCAACATAAATCCAGCCATGAACCTTAGAGAAGAGAAAGTGGGAAGTCACCTTGAATGCATGGCCACAAGAGTCACTTCCTAAATATCACAGCAGTAGCACAGATACTTAGAGCATCAATTAATGAAGGGGACCTCGGTCGGGCAGTGGTGGTGCAAGCCTTTAATCCCAGCACTCGGGAAGCAGAGGCAGGCGGATCT
>NW_026067937.1:20899347-20901595 GCF_014885135.2 Alexandromys fortis | reverse complement strand
ACAAAAAAAAAAAAAAAAAACAAAAAAAAAAAAAAAAAAAAAAAAAGGGGGGGGGTACAAATCTAAACAGAGAATTCTCAACAGAAGAACCTCAAATGATTGAAAGACATTTAAAGAGAGCTGCTCAACAACCTTAGCCATCAGGAAAATGCAAATTGAAATGAAACTGAGATACCATCTTACAACATCAAAACACCAATGATAGCTTATGTTGGAGTCATTGTGGAGTAAGGGAACACTCCTCCAATGCTTGTGGGAGTGCAAACTTGTACAGCCAATTTGGAAATCAGTGTGGTGGTTTCTCAGAAAATTGGGAATCAATCTACCTCAACCTAGCAATACCACTCTTGGGCATATACCTAAGGGATGCCTATGGATACCACGAGGACATTTGCTCATCTGTGCTCATAGCAGCATTATTTGTAAACCTGGAAACAACCTAGATGCTCCTCAACTGAAGAATGGATAAAAAAAATACAGTACATTTACACAATGGAGCACTGCTCAGCAGTAAAAAACAATGACATCTTGAAATTTACAGGCAGATGGATGGAACTAGAAAAAAACCATCCTGGCCCAGCGGTGGTGGCGCACGCCTTTAATCCCAGCACCTGGGAGGCAGAGGCAGGCGAATTTCTGTGAGCTTGAGGCCAACCTGGTCTACAAAAGCAAGTTCCAGGACAGGCTCCAAAGCTACAGAGAAACCCTGTGTCAGAGAAAAGCAAACAAAAAAGAAAAAAAAGAAAGAAACATCCTGAATGAGGTAACCCAGACCCAGAAAGACAAAAATGGTATGTACTCATTCATAAGTGGATATTAGACATAAATCAAAGGATAACCAGCCTATGGACCACAACCCCAGAGAAACAGGGAGGGGAAGCAGACAAGATCGTGGTGGTTCACGCTTTTAATCCCATTAATCCCAGCAAGCGGGAGGCAGAGACAGGCGGATCTCTGTGAGTTCAAGGCCAGCGTGGTCTATAACAGCTAGTTCCAGGACAGGCTCCAAAGCCAGAGAAACCCCCGTCTCAAAAAAAAAAAAAAAAAAAAAAAAAAGAGAGAAGAAAAAGGAAAAAAAAAAAAAGATCTCCTAAGTAAATTGGCAGCATGGGGAGTGGGGGAGAAAACAGGAAGGGGCAGGGCAGCAGGGAGAAGGGAATCGGAGAGAGAGGGAAAGGAAGGAAGGAGATGCCTTGAGAGAGGGAGTGAGGGAAAGACCAGGCACTAGGGAAACTCCCAGGAGACAAGGGTGACCCCAGCTAAGAATCTAAGGAATCATGGAGAGGATACCTAAACTGAACTACTAACCTGCTCTGCCCACGTAATGAGACTGATGAACCTTAACTGTCATCAGGGAACCCACATCCAGTGGCCAATGGGGGCAGAGGCAGAGATCCACAGCTAAGCACTGGGCCAAACTCCTGGAGTCCAGTCATAGAGAGGGAGGAGCACTGTTGTAGGCAGGGTGGTCAAGACCATGTGAAGGACACCCACAGAAGGAGCTCGATGACCCCAGATGGATAGCCTGGGCGACCAGCATGGGACCACATTGGGCCCTCTGAATGGAGGCGACAGATGTGTGGCATGAGCAGCTTGTGGGGTCACTGACGTGAGTTCTTGTCCTTGCTGAGGAGTGGATGTGAGGGGGAGAAGGTGGAAGGAGTGGGAGTAGGCTAGGGATGGGAAACTGGGGCTGGAATGTAAAATGATATTGTTTGAAAGGAAGAAAGGAGGGAAAGAAATAGGGAGGGAGAACAGAAAGAACGAATTATGGAAAAAATAAAGAAATGGCAAGCAGAACTACTCACAGGGTGGGGGGGGGGGATGGAAAGAAACGGGGAGCTTCTATTAAGTCAGCATGGGTCAAATTCAGGAGGAAGCTAATCCAGCAGTGCTCCACAAGAACACAGTATGTCAGGAATGTTAAGCCTAAACTGGCCTTGGGAATGATAACCACAGCTCCTGGAGGTGAGAAGAGTTGGCTTCTCAGAATCTGAAGGAACCCCTCCACAAAGGCCCAGGTCCCAGACCATTACTGTCACGACCACCCTCGACCCGCAAGGATGACGCGCGACACCGGAGCTCTTCTCACTGCAGTTTTATTCAGGACTTTTGACAATCGAAGATATCTCTCTCTCTCTCTGGGCAAACCTCCCCCAGCCCTTAAGTAGGCCTGGTGTTGTTTTTCTTTCTTTCTTTCTTTTTCTTTTTTTTTTTTTTTTTTTTTTTTTTTTTTTTTTTTTTTTGA
>NW_026067937.1:20882718-20895798 GCF_014885135.2 Alexandromys fortis | reverse complement strand
TTATGTATACAATATTCTGTCTGTGTATATGCCTGCAGGCCAGAAGAGGGCACCAGACCCCATTACAGATGGTTGTGAGCCACCATGTGGTTGCCGGGAATTGAAGTCAGGACCTTTGGAAGAGCAGGCAATGCTCTTAACGGCTGAGCCATCTCTCCAGCCCACTGGCAAATTTCTGTACTAACTGAATTCCCTCCTGATACTATCCTATATGTTCCTCCATTTTATTATTTTCATTCATGTCTTCATATTCTTTACTAATATTTTCTTTTTTTCTTTTTTTGGTTTTGCGAGACAGGGTTTCTCTGTGGTTTTGGAGCCTGTCCTGGAACTAGCTCTTGTAGACCAGGCTGGTCTTGAACTCACAGAGATCCACCTACCTCTGCCTCCCAAGTGCTGGGATTAAAGGCATGCACCGCCACCGCCCGGCATCTTTACTAATATTTCTAAATCCCATGCCCTTACCCCAGCAAGAGGTATTTTTCTTGAGGCTGGTCCCCAACAATAAGGATTTTCTCAAAGAATTGGGAAATTTAAGATGCATTTGCTTTGAGTGACAGCAAAAACATAGAAAGTGCCATAGAAAGATTTCTTCGACAGTCTTAGCAAGCGAGCCAGTGGTTGCAATGCAGGTGTTTGCAGTGTTTCCAGGGATGCAGACCCACAGCAGGGGTGTGGAGGTTGCTGGGATTCTGTCACAGGTAGGCAGTGTGCACATAGGGTGGTCAGTGAAGACAGATGTCCTTGGTCTGGAAGCCTGATTAAGTGCTTCTGAAGCCGTTAAGGGAAGCAGGCTAACTCTGCGATTTAGTACAACTCACAGTGCCTTCTAGGGGAGAGCACTTTCCTTGCCAGAAATCTGTAGGAGCCACAGCAAAAGCTCTTTATGCACATTCTGACTCCTGCAAACATCCAACTACCTTTGTTTGACTCGGGGGCTCAGATACAGGTGAGCAGGATGCTATTATTATCTCTTAAGCAGGTTTGGGGATTTTGTTGGAAGATTTTCCTCGTGAGAAATTCTTGGAACTCACACTGATGCTGGTGACATTTTTAAATAGGAGATGTCTAAGTTTGGAAGTTGTGGTTTTTATTTATTTATTTATTTGGTTTTTCAAGAGAGGGTTTCTCTGTAGCTTTGGAGCCTGTCCTGGAACTCCCTTTGTAGACCAGGCTAGCCTCAAACTCACAGAGATCCGCCTGCCTCTGCCTCCCGAGTGCTGGGATTAAAGGCGTGCGCCACCACCGCCCGGCTGGTTGTGGTTTTTATTGTATCCATGGTTTATTTTGTAATTCTTGGGAGACATTAGATTAGGAGCCGTCGGACAATCGGAGGGAGTGCTTCTTCAAATAGTTTGAGGGCTGGACTAATCTCTTTCCTCTCACCAGCTCCCTACCCAGACAGCACAGTGCGCTCTGGGATGGGGGTGGGGAGCAGGGACATGTCAGCATCAGGTTTAGGATAAGAAGTTACTTTTTTTATTCTGACATTTAGACAAAAACCATCATTTCCTCAGGGACTTGAGAAAATATTTCCTACTTCCTAAAAAGGACTTTTCTCCTTATTTCTTATTAAAAGGACCCTTGGCTCTTCAGTACTGAGACCTATGGTGCCTATTAGCATATCAAGGTCTGAGCAAGTCTCTAGGCTCCTACAGTCCCTGCTCACATGTACTTGTTAAAGTACAATGGTTCCCCCCTTTTATCCCCTGTGCAGAGCTGTCATTTTAGTGTCTTTACCCTGCTCATTTCATCCGGGCACTAAGCTCAGCCTCTATCCAGAAGGCTGGCCAGGGAGAAGAGAGGCAGTAGGCACAGACTGCAGTTATGCAGGTTGAGGAGATAAAGTTTTCAGAGCCATTGGGTGTTCAGTGACTTTCCTTCTACATGCCGGGCAAAGGGAATTTGGGGAAGGAGACACATTGGGAGAGCACTGAGACACAACCAGGTTCCCACCCCACCTCAGCCTCCTCCTCTTAAACCTAATCACCTAACTTCTCTGCACCCAGGAGCCCTCATTGATGATCCAGCCACAGGGTCTCAGCACCATGTTCTGGGGCCCTTCTACCTTGAAGATCCAGCTTTACAGATGGCGCATAATATTCGTGTCTCCTGTAGCCAAACTGAGAAAAGAGCTAGTCAGGGCAGAGCAAGGCAGGCCAGGCCAGGCCAGGCCAGGGCAGGGCAGGGCAGGGCAGATCAGGTTGGGGCAGGGCAAGGCAGGTTAGGTCAGGCCAGGGCAGGTCGGGGCAGGGCAGGGCACCACAGTATAGTTTCCACCCAGGAGCCTTGGAGCCTGAACAGATCTTCAAGAATCACCTGACAGGAACTGGGTGTGGGGGGGGGGGGGGCAGGCAAAATGCCCATAGCAAATTGTGGGTCTTATGTTGGAGAGACCTGTCACTGTGGCTGTTAAAAGCCACACTTGATGAAGTGAGTGGTTTTAGAAGGTGTCTCTTCTGTCACCTCTCTCCACCATGACCCATCTGAAACCTAGCTGGAGGAAACTGACGTCCAGAGATGCTAAACTGCCAGCCTTACACTGTGAGCATCTCTTACCATCTCACTCTCCTCAAGCTGGGCCAGCCTCATCCTGGGGCACAACCAATGTCTGGTTAATTGCTGTTTACAAATAAATATGGAATTAATAAAGAAAACAAGTGGAAGGAAAACTGGAAGTGGAAAATCTGGGCAAGTGAACAGGAACTACAGCATCAAGCATCACTAATAGAGTATTCGAGAGGGAAGAAAGGATTTCAGATGTTGAAGACACAACAAAGGAAATGGATTCGTCAATCAAAAAATGTTAAATCTAAAAAATCCCTACCACGCAATATCCAGAAAATGGTGGGCACTATGAACCAATCAAATATAAGAATAGTAGGAGGACAGGAATGAGAAAAACCGAGCCCAGAAACGCAGAGAATATATTTAAACAAAATCAAGGAAGAAAACTTTCCCAATGTAAATAATAATCTGCTTATAAAGGTACAAGGAGATTACAGAACATCAAATAGATTGGGCCAGAAAAATAAATCACCTCGCCATATAATACTCAAATGCTAAGCATACAGAACAATGAAAGAATATTAAAAGCAGCAGGGGGGGGGCCTGGAGAGATGGCTCAGTGGTTAAGAGCATTGCCTGCTCTTCCAAAGGTCCTCAGTTCAATTCCCGGCAACCACATGGTGGCTTACAACTGGCCTGCAGACATGCACACAGACAGAATATTGTATACATAATAAATAAATAAATATTTTTAAAAAAGCAGCAAGGGAAAAAGTCCAAGTAACAAGTAAAGGAAGACCTATTATAATCACACCTGCCCCCTCAACAGAAACCCTAAAAGCCAGAAGGGCCTGGACTGATGACTTGTAGACTACAAGGGACTACTAAGGATGTCATCAAAGACTACTATACCCAGCAAAATGCTCAACCATCATAGACTGGCAAAACAAAACAAGATATTTCATAACAAAGTCAAATTCAAACAGTATCAAACTAAAGCCCAACCCCGATATAAGGCACTAGAAGGAACACTCCAACCCCACAAAGCTGACTAACCCCATAAACAGAAGTGATAGATAATATCACACCAGCAAAACCGAAAGAGAAAGACACACACACACTCTACAACCATCACCAACAATATGACAGCAATTAACAATCATTGGTAATTGAAAACCCTCAATATCAATGGACTAAAAACACCAAAAAAGACACTGGGACACAAAATCACAAACTGACATTCTACTGTATACAAGAAGCACACCTCAGCATCCAAGATAGACATTACCTCAGAGTAAAGGGCTGGAGAACGATTTTCTTTTTTTTTAAAAAAAGTATTTATTTATTTATGGATCTAAGAAGCAAGCTCATGTAGCTATCCTAGCATCTAACAACAGACTCTGAAGAAACACAGAGGATAATAGCATATCTGAATCTCATCTCTGTAACAATTCTAGCTACAAAAAGCTTGGGATTTAAATTTCTCTTCTCCACATAGCAAACAAATGAACATTCGAAAAGCCCTCTGGCTGTGCTGTGGTGGCACACGCCTTTAATCCCAGCACTTGGGAGGCAGAGGCAGGCGGATCTCTGTGAGTTCGAGGCCAGCCTGGTCTATAAGAGCTAGTTCCAGGACAGGCTCTAAAACTACGGAAGGAAGGAAGGAAGGAAGGAAGGAAGGAAGGAAGGAAGGAAGGAAGGAAGGAAGGAAGGAAGGAAGGAAGGAAGGAAGGAAGGAAGGAAGGGCCCTCTGAAGGTCATGGCTTTCATTATTTGTGTTCTTTCTGCCCTTCATTTTCTACTGTTACATGTAGTGTAGACAAGAAGGGTGCAGTTCTCACAGTCATCTGACAAATGAGAAATCAGTAAAGATAAAAATCAGAAAGTCTAACAAAATCAGAAATGAAAAGGGGGACATAACAACAGATGCGGAGGAAATTAGGAGAATCATTTGATCCTATTTCAAAAGCCTGTACTCCACAAAATTGGAAAACTTGAAATAGACAACTTCCTGGATAAATATCGCTTGCCAAAATTAAATCAAGACCAGATAAGCAAACTAAGTAGACCTATAATGTCTGCTTTCTGCCACACGGATTATGTCACAAGGTATGGATGGCATCTGCCCTATCCACCTGTTTAACACCATGAACACCAAAAGAATTTCTGCAGCTCCCCCTTTCACCGACATGCTTACTGGAATAGTATGATCACATACTGCCTGATTTTTAAATAAAAAATGGACCACTTAGATGATGGGTATCCTATTGTATACATTACAGCAGAAACACACCAATCACTAAGTAAAGCACAAGATGAACAAAAGTGGCAGAAGAAATCTAAGGAACACAAAATAATTTCCACTAAAAGGATTTGTCACACACAATACACAATACTTCAGTATTTCAAAATAGAAAGGACAACCCAGTGCTCTCCATCACTGGTCCTGAGTGATCATGGCAATTCATTTACTTCCTTCAAAACTGTGATGAATAATAAAAGAAACAAGAGCTTTTTCTTGTTGCTAAAGACTACCGTGATGTCTAAAGTACTTACCAAATAAATACATGAATAGGGTTTTTCTCTTGTATGAGTTTGTTCTTCTTTCCTGACTTCTAAATGATCTAAATAGACTTTAAAACATTGACAGGGCAGAGCTGGACAGTTTAGAAAAGTTTTATTATCACGACCAAGGTCTGATTTTTGACAACTTCACATAGAGCTTCATAACTGCATAAACTGATTTTGTCTATGAGTTTTCAGATGGAAACAATATAAAATACAACATCATGAATCTTGAACAGATTGTTGACACTGTCAAAATTTTCCACAGAACGAATGCTCTTTTATGCAAGGATGTAAAGTGTGTTGGATAAAGAGCTTACCAAATACTTTATAAAAATACACTCAGAATTTTTTTAGGCACTCAAAGACTATTGTAAAACACAAAGGCTTTAACAGACTGATTGTATACATGACGTTAACTCCTGTATAAAGTGCAAAACTTTGCAACACTGGCTAAATTTTTAGGGTATTTCCGCAGTACATCTTTCTAAGATGATTTCAAAGATTGCTTATTAATGCAAACTTATTCGCACATTGGTTACATTCTCAGGGTTTCTCTTCAGTATGTGTTCTAATTTTATGCATCTGAAGGCTACGTTGGTGTTTAAAGGTTTTGCCACACTGATCACATCCATAGGGTTTCTCTCCAGTATGTGCTCTTTTATGTATTTGAAGGCTACGTTGGTATTTAAAGGTTTTGCTACACTGTTCACATCCATAGGGCTTCTCTGCAGTATGTGTTCTTTTATGCATGTGAAGATTACCTTGTTGTGCAAAGGCTCTACCACACTGATCACATCCATAGGGTTTCTCTCCAGTATGTGTTCTTTTATGTATTTGAAGTGCATTGTGATGAGAAAAGGTTTTACCACACTGATCACATCCATAAGGTTTCTCTCCAGTATGTGTCCTTTTATGTATCTGAAAATTATTGTGGTACGTAAAGGCTTTACTACATTGATTACATTGATAGGGTTTCTCTCCGGTGTGTGTTCTTTTATGTATTTGAAGATTACTGTAATATGTAAAGGACTTATCACATTGATTACATGGATATGGTCTCTCTCCAGTATGTGTACTTTTATGTATTTGAAAAGCATTGTGATGAGCAAAGGTTTTACCACAATGAATACATTCATAGGGTTTCTCTCCAGTGTGTGTTCTTCTATGTATTAGGAGATGACTATGTTGAATAAAGGCTTTACCACATTCATTGCATTCATAGGGTTTCTCTCCAGTATGTATCCTTCTATGTGTTTGAAGAGCACTGTGACAAGCAAAGGTTTTACCACATTGATAACATTCATAGGGCTTCTCTCCAGTATGTGTTCTTTTATGCTTTCTAAGATTACCTTGCATTGCAAAGGCTTTACCACACTGATTACATTGATAGGGCTTCTCCCCAGTATGTGTTCTTTTATGCATTTGAAGACCTATCTGATAGGCAAAGGCTTTACCACATTGATTACATTGATAGGGTTTCTCTCCAGTATGTGTTCTTTTATGCCTTCGAAGATTGCTTTGTTCTCCAAAGGCTTTGCCACACTGATTACATTCATAGGGTTTCTCTCCGTTATGTGTCCTTCCATGCTTTTTGAGATAGCAGTGATAAGCAAAGGCTTTACCACATTGATGACATTCAAAAGGTTTCTCTCCAATAAGTGTGCTTTTATGCCTTTGAAGAAGTCTGTCATATGCAAAGGCTTTAACACATTGACTATAAACAGAAGATTTCTCTCCAGGATAATTTCTTTCAGGTCTGTAAGGATAATGGACACATGTAAAAGTTCAACCATGTTTAATACACCATTGAATCTTTGTATCTCTATGAATAAATTTTATAATTTAGTCCAATTGTAAAGAGGACTCGGATCTTAGGGTTCTATTATTAGGTTTGTACTCATGTTGTTCCCCTTCATTTTGGGTTGTTTTGCATCTTTGAAGATGCCTGTGATGGAAAAATACTTTAATAACCACATGGTGGCTCACAGCCATCTGTAATTAGATCTGGTGCCCTCTTCTGGCCATCAAGCATATAGACAGAACACTGTATACTAAATAAACAAATCTTTTAAAAAGAAGTTTACCTTTTGTGATATGAGTGGTGAAAAATTAATGTATTAACAGTTCTACCAAATAGCACTCACCAAGCTGTGATTCCAATGGTGATATCTGTGAAGGCATTGTTTCTGGTCTTATTTCTTAAAATAATGCCTTGTAAATGCAATTCACCTCACTGAAACTGAGGTATACGGTTTTGTGAGATTTAATAATCATCATCCACATGAAGCTGGTCTTATTTACACTGTTCTTTAGTGTAAAATCTCCAGGACACATTACAGTTTCTTCAGAGGAACATTTGTATCCATCTGGGAATGATAGTTACCTTTCCTGTTTTCTAGAACTTTGACAATGTTCTTCAATGTTATGGTTTTCCCAAGTGTATCCTACAACAGAGTTGAAAACATATATTATTAAAAATTGTGCAACATTTAAATTACTATCCACAGCGAACCTTAGAACCATGACGCATTTATTCACCTCATTCTTCTTTATCAATCAAATTACAGAAGAACATGAAAAAACCAAGGAACAGCTGTCCCCTTATTTAAAAACATGATGATAAATTCAGGTTTACCTATGATACTGAGGCTGTGGTAGGTGTCCAGCATCACATCTTTGTAGAGATTCCTCTGGGAAGGATCCAGCAATGTCCACTCTTCCCAAGTGAAGTCAACATGCACATCATCATAGGTCACTGCGTTCTGAAATGTCCACACATGTGCACGACAGGGAGCATGAGAGTGACAACATGGTAAATGTACACTTCTTTAACAATACAGTCATATAATTCTGGGACTCCCTGCACTTCTTCCATTAAATAGACATTACATTGTAATCACCACGTCACTCTGGGAAGAAACTGAATGGAAGGTTCGCCTCTCTCATTTCTGTACCCTGTGAGGGGATATCACCGTGCAAGAGAAATGACTATAAAAAAAAAAACAGAGAGAGACCAGTAAACAGATCAACAGTACAGCAGAGACAGGAGAGAAATTCTATCAACAACTGGTAAATACAAAAAAGAAAATCAAAGGGACAGGCTGTGTAGATTGTCTCATGCCTTTAAACACTGCAATCAGAAGTCAGAGGGAGGAAAATCTGCCTTGGAGTTGAATGCCAGCCTAGTCTATGCAGTCAGATCCAGGACAGCCAGAAGTACATATTACAACCCCATCTCCCATGCAAAAATCAGTCAAGCAAACAAAAAATAGAAAGAACTCAGCAGTATCTTACTGGCATTGCTACAGAGAGTCCTGTATTCATCTTCTAGAAACCTAAACTTCTCCACTTGAAGCTGTAACACCAGTAAGATTGTACTAACAGGCACTACGTGTTTTAAACAGTTACAAGTGGACAGACGGAAACATTAGCAAATTAAATGTGGATAATAAATAATCCACACAGAGTCAAAGAGATATCTCGTTAGTTAAAGAGCTCTTGCTCGTCTTGCACAGAGGAGGGCTCAATTACTACTATTTGCTTCAGGGAACATAACTATCAATTATTCAAGTTCAGGGTTTTTGAAAACATCTTTGATCATTGTGAGGATCAGGTACCTGTGTGGTGCATGTCTATGCTTATAGGTGAAATATGAATTTTCATTAAAAAACTAAAAACAAAAGCAACAGGCAGGAAGAAGGTGATGTATGTGCAATGCAGTGGATCAGGAGGCTCAGGCAGTATTTTTCTCGTGAACACATGCCATCCTGGGAAACCAAATGATAATTTCTGCCAAATTTGAAAATTCAAAGTATAAGCGAAGCTCAGTTTAACAGCAAATGCTTGGCATGGTCAAAAACCTACATTCTAGGCACATCACACAATAAAACAAAAAGCCAGGAATGTTGGCCCACTTTTAATCCCAGCACTTGGGATACAGAGTCAAGGGGATCGGTGAGTTTGAGGTCATTCTAGAGCCAGCTGAGTGGACAGAGCTACTTTCAAGACAGCTAGGGATACAAAGAAAATCCTTGTTTTGACAAACAAACAAACAAACAATAAAAAAACAGAAAGGCAAACTGGCTTAGCACTGAATAGCAGTTGCTTCTTCTATATCTTACGTGATGTAGAGATAGAGTCTTTAATGGTGGTGAAGGCATGCAACTACAACACAGTAGACACAAAGGACAGGAAATGAATCGATGCTATAGAGACCCATACCACCCCCCCCAAGCAGGAAAACCATCCAGAGAGTCTCTTCCTAATAAAAGGTTCACAAGCAATTTAAAGAAAGCCACCAAATAAACATATGTTCAAATATATCATCATCTGGTAAGTTTTAGATTCAATCAACTACATAGGCTCATTATAGGCTTATGGTCATCCATGAAGAAAATACAATTTGTCACTTCAACGATCCTCATAATCTGCAATAACCCCTACACCGCTCCAACGTCCGAGGTCTCTCCAGACACACAAGACAATCTCTTGACAGTAGCATCATGTAAATTCAGAAAACAAGTTACATCTTTCCTATACACAATCGCACAGCACACTAGTCATCTTCTGAAAGACATTAATGGAGAAACAATGAGGAAAGACACGCCCAAGGCAAGACCAAAGCAGAGTAGCCTCACTAGTTTGCCTTAAAAACCTGGCTGTAGTGGTACATGCCTTTAATCCCAGTCCTAGAGAGAAATAATGGGAGGAGACAGCTCTCAGACAGTGTCATTCTGAGATTCCTGGAGGCAGGGTCGCCATTTCAGACTGAGGTAGAGGTAAGAGCCAGTGGCTGACTCTTTTGCTTTTCTGACCTCCAGGTTGAACCCCACTATCTATCTGTTTTTCTATTAATTGTGCTACAGGCCTGGAATGGATCTGAGCATGAGACAGTGAGAAGGGAAGAGGAAATCCAGGAAACAGTCTTTGCCCATGGAATCTCCTTTTCGTGACCAGCTTGAATTTCTATCCTAAACTCCCAAAATGGCAGACTATAACCCGAAAGAATCAGCCAAATAATCCTGTTTTTGCCTGGAATCCTTTGGTTAATCGATTTAATTACAGCAACAGAGAAGCAAGTTAGAACAAAAACAGGACACCAAAACTGAATTTGTTCCTAGGAGAAGCCAGGGAATGTTGTCTTGCAGAAGAATGTGGGAGATATCAAGACTTTATGGGCAAAAACCATAGGAAGCTGTGCAGAGAACTTAATTATCTGTTCTTTCTGGACCAGGAAGATGGGGATATTGAGAGTCATGGCAGAAAGTGGAGATAGTGATGATAGGATTTTAGTCAGAACTAGACAGACTCCATCAAAGTTTGAGCTAGAGGTCATCTGTGTGATATTTTGGCTCCAAAGTCCATTTTTAATTCTGTCTATGTCCTAGAAACCAATAGAGCATACTTAAGAAGTAGTAGGCTAGCTGGGCGGTGGTGGCGCACGCCTTTAATCCCAGCACTGGAGGCAGAGGCAGGATCGAGGCCAGCCTGGTCTACAAGAGCTAGTTCCAGGACAGGCTAAAAAATCACAGAGAAACCCTGTCTCGAAAAACCAAAAAAAAAAAAAAAAAAAAAAAAAGTAGTAGTGGGCTAATTTCTTAAATGCAGCAGTGAATCTGTTGGATGGTTATTACTGATGACTCATTCAGATCTACAGTGAGAAATTTTGGAAATGTCAATGTTTCAATTGTGGTAAACAAGGTCATCTAAAAAGAGGTTAAGAAAAGAATGTTCCTAAGCATAAATCAACTATTATTAAGGCCTGTTAGAACTCATGCCACAAGGTACAATCACATGGGTTGATAACAGTACAACCCATAGAATCAGAGAGGCTAAGAAACAAAGGATTATAGGAGATGTATGGCTTCCCTAGCAAGAGGAAATAGATCGTGTGGATGCACTAGGAGCAGGTGCGCATGGGAACCTGAGGGGTCAGGTGAGTAAGAAAGGGACAGAGGTGGAGAGCACAGGGGAGATGACTGGAAAGTAGAGCTTTTAGTGGAGGACATGGAAACAGCGCAGTGCACGCAGTCTGGGACTTTGAGGGTGACCCAGTGAGAACTCCTAGTAATCAAGACTATGGAGGCTGAACCAGCCATCTTCCGTAACCACATAAGGCTCCCAGTGATGGGACTGGGATACCAAGCCATCGACAAAACTTTTGACTCACACTTGCCCTGCCTGCAGGATATGTTAGGTCAATGGTGGCTCAGAGCTTCTGTACTAGCCAACCAATGACTGGTCTAATGCATAAGATGTGAAAGGAAGCCGGCGATGGTGGCGCACGCCTTTAATCCCAGCACTTGTGAGGCAGAGGCAGGCGGATCTCTGTGAGTTCGAGACCAGCCTGATCTACAGAGCTAGTTCCAGAACAGGCTCCAAAGCCACAGAGAAACCCTGTCTCGGGAAAAAAAAAAAAAAAAAAAAAAAAGATGTGAAAGGAAGCCCATACCTAACACTGCCAGGATGGCCGGCACCCAGACCTTGGATGTTCAGAGAATTAAGAGTAGAACCAAGATACAACTGACTGAAAAAAAAATTAATGAAATGATGTGTACCTAAATTCTCCTGTAATCATATATTGGTGCGTAAGCCCAACAGTCGTCAGAGGCTTCTTCTGACAGTGATGGGAGTACATGCACAGACCCTTACCCAAGCCCGAGCTCTAGGACTCCTGTGGAAGTAGAGAATGATTGTAGGAACAAAATCAAAGGACCAAACCTAATAATAATAGGAATAAAAGGAGAAGAATCTCGGTTCAAAGGCCCAGGAAACATCTTCAAAAAAATTGATAATCAAAAATTTTCCTAACACAGCCCACAAAATCAAGTAAGCAGAGCTCATCGAGTCTCGAAACAGAAACAGAAATCACAGGGACTGCAGGGGTGGGAACATGTATCTCTGCATACATGTTATGGTTCATCAGCTTAGTGTAGGTGGAGGCAGTTCATCCAGTCTTGGCAACAAGAAATAGCCACACAGAAACTGTATTAATGAAAACACTGCTTGGCTTATTACTCATGCACATTTCTAGCTAGCTCTCATATCTTAAGTTTATCCATTTTTATTAATCTGTATATTGCCACATGGCTATGGCCTACCAATGGTAAGGTCCTGTCTGATTGTTTTTGACTCCACCTACTCTCTTTTCCTCTATCTGCCTGGAATGCCCACCTTGCCCTAGTTGGCCCTGTGATAGGCCAAAAGCAGCTTATTAACCAATGGTATTTACAGCATCCAGAGGGGAATCCCACATCAGTTTGTTGTTTTTGTGGGACTCCTACAGTGGGTGAGGGGGTGTCTCTGACTCTTTTGCTTATTCTTGGAAATCTTTTCCTCCTACTAGGTTGCTTTGTCCATCCTTGATATAAGGGCTTGTGCCTGGTCTTATTGTACCTTGTTATACAAGAGTGTTGAAATTTTTTAGTCTTCAAGTTAGATAGGTATTGAGAATTTTATGTTGTTCATGTTTATTTTTAGGTTAATAAGGTATTCTAGATACATAGAGATTATATTTAGTATAGATAGTATAATCTTCAGCCTCTTTAAAGAGCTGTAGAAAATGGCCTTTAAGCTAACCTAGAATTCTGTGCCGAGACACAATTACTCCTGGCGACACCACTCTACTCCCGAGAGAACGTTGAGCACCAAAGACACTCCACTGGGAGTTTGTCTTCTTGGCAGAATTGGCCTTTGGGTTAAGAAAAGCCCATACCTCATCTACTGACAAAGATATGAAACAGGATTTTCTTATCTTGCCAAGACAGGGTAGGATAATTCTAAGAAAATTCCTTGCATTTGATAATGGTATGTCAGTCATGCTAGGCCTTAGCCAAAGTTGGTTGACTCAACATTGCGAACGAGAATTTGGGTGATTGCCCAGGTAGTCTGTTGTCTCTGTCATTTATGGCACGCTTTGGATATCGCTCATTTGTTAAGTAATATTTATTCCCTTCTCGGATCTTTGACGGAGTTGAAGATTATATAATTGTAATTACTCTCTAC
>NW_026067937.1:20877376-20882419 GCF_014885135.2 Alexandromys fortis | reverse complement strand
TATTAATCCGACCGCTGCACAAGAGTTTGTTGTGCCTGGCGATGGTGGCGCACGCCTTTAATCCCAGCACTCGGGAGGCAGAGGCAGGCGGATCTCTGTGAGTTCGAGACCAGCATGGTCTACAGAGCTAGTTCCAGGACAGGCTCCAAAGCCACAGAGAAACCCTGTCTCAGAAAAAAAAAAAAAAAAAAAAAAAAAAGAGTTTGTTGATATCTTTGGGATTTCTGTCATATTCTGAAGAGAAATTTAGACGTGGATCTGGTGGAAAGAGGAGCAGTGGAGAGGACAGGGAGTAGAGGAGGGAGGGGAAATTCCATTTGGGATGTATTGAATGAGGATAAATTTAAATAAAAAGAAGGAAAGGAGTGTGGACACAGTGAGGGAAGACTGGACCCAAGCAAGACTAAAACTCAACAGGGCAAACGACAAATCCTATAGCTCTGTCTCAGACAGGAGGGGCTTCATTCTCAAAGGGCTTAGATAACTGTCCCTGAAAATTTTCATACATGTCTCTCTTATGTTACTTCTACTCCCTGGATGCAGCTCTCCATAGCAGATGTCTCATAGCTTGGGTATCTCAATATCCCATCATCTCAACATAATACAGCCCTGACTTCATCTTCACAGCTTCATGCAATGACCTCTAAGTCTCCTCACGGAATTTCTATGCCAAACTTAGGTGCCAAATGGGTGAACTAAAGAAACCACAGTGGAAGAACCTATGACAATTAATTTTGTATCTTTCTTGTATCCAGAACTAGTACAACATGGGTTATGCCCCCAAATTTGGCTTCTTAGTAGTGATGGAAGCTACCATGCTCGGACCAGAGTTGCAGCAGGCTCTGTATGAAGTTGCCTTTTGGGATTAGGAACCAAGTTGCCTATTCCTTCCATAAACTGAAGGATTTAATAATGGCTGGAATCTTACCCCTAGGGTGCCTTTCGAGGCTTCATAGATTGAAAAGCGCCTTTGCTGGCCAGTTCTCATCTTATGCACTGGGCTTCTCAATTTTGCTAATAACAGAAACGGATTGGACGAGGAGGGGTGTTCCAACTGACTGATCCTGCCTATGTGCACAAGCTGGCTGCTGAAATCTGTACCATGACACACAGAAAATGGCTTATTTCTCAAATCTCTTAAGCTGACTTAACTGTGAAGCAGGACTGAGCAGTCTGCACCGGAGAGTTCCCTAACTGTGCAGCCAATATTCACCGCCTCAAGGTAACTCTCTCACACTGTACACCACCAATGTGGCCAGTGTCCATTCACATGACGTGAGTTACATGCTGGGCAATTACAGACTTACTCCTCCTGCCACGCCCAGGGCCTTTTTCATACTGGTAACCCCAGCAGCTGACCGCCTGCCCTGTTTCCCCTTGCAGTGTACACAAACTATTCCTCCTATTCTGGTCCGAAGGCTCCATGTGGAAATCCTTCTCCTGTTACTGCAATGGACAGTCGATCCCGACTCCTTGACTCAAATGGTTAATTTTAAAATTCTGAGGTGGTGCAATCATTTAATTTAAGAATTTTGGAGATGTACTATGGAGGACAACAAAGCCATCGCCCTGGAGTGCAAACAGTCTGAAATCAGGGTCACCTGGGTCACCAGCAGAGAGCAGTCCCAGAAACAGTTTCTAAAAGGCTGCAAATGCAGCTGCTCTAGAAATACTGTGTCCTCCCAGGGAGAAATCACTCCTCACAATTAAGAGATTAATAGAGAAAAATCTCTGTGATGAGAGCCTGCATCTATCTCTGTCTAACGCTCAGAGGAGCAGCATAGACAGATTCTGCATTCCACATCTGCTGTCATCCCTAAGTTTCTCTTAGGGTCATGCGCCAGGTTATCCTCTGAACAATTTAAATGGGACAGGAGACAGCAAGTGTGGACACTTAGGCAGATGGGAGACTTACAGCAAAGACATTATCAGAATTATTTCTGAAGGACACCAGTGACCTGATGCAGGTCATTCTTCAGTGACAGGGTCCTGAGGGGAAAGGGACTGGGAAGGAGAAAGATAGGAAAAGGAGAAGACAGAAAAGATAAAAGCTGGGGAGGGGAGGTCTTGCACAAGCTGTGTCTCCTGCCAAGCAAGCTTCTTAAGAATAGCACCTTGTCTACTACTTACACGGGGGATGGAAAGAAATGGGGAGCTTCTATAAAGTCAGCAGAAACTACCATACAACGAGACAAATTCAGGAGGAGGCTAATCCAGCAGTGTTTGTTACACAAGGGTAACACAGGGCATCTCAAGAACAGTACAGATTAAGTCTACACTGCCCTTGAGACATATAACCATAGCTCCTGGTGGTGGGAAGAGCTAGGCTCTTAGGATCTGAAGGAACCCTCCACAAAGGCCCTAAACCCAGACCATTACCTGCTGAATATTCTTGGTGTTAGAAAAGGAGTTCTGTTTTATTCTCA
The DNA here is from genome assembly GCF_014885135.2 of Alexandromys fortis. Lineage (NCBI taxonomy): Eukaryota > Metazoa > Chordata > Mammalia > Rodentia > Cricetidae > Alexandromys > Alexandromys fortis. The sequence goes on along the minus strand of NW_026067937.1, from coordinate 20,879,993 downwards.
ATACATAAAAACCGGCCGGGCCGTGGTGGCGCACGCCTTTAATCCCAGCACTCGGGAGACAGAGGCAGGTGGATCTCTGTGAGTTCGAGGCCAGCCTGGTCTACAAGAGCTAGTTCCAGGACAGGAACCAAAAGCTACAGAGAAACCCTGTCTCGAAAATCAAAAAGAAAAAAAAAAAAAACACATAAAAACCACCTACAGGGCTAGAGAGATGGCTCAGAGGTTAAGAGCATTACCTGCTCTTCCAAAGGTCCTGAGTTCAATTCCCAGCAACCACATGGTGGCTCATGACCATCTGTAATACCCTCTTCTGGCCTGCAGGCATACACACGGACAGAATATTGTATACATAATAAATAAATATTTAAAAAAAAAACCACCTACACAAAGCTAAGAAGGCCTAGGCTCCAGGCTGTTTTTCCCTCTTCCCAAGAATATTCCTCCTCTCTGCCTGAGGGCCTAAATAAAAGCCTTGCTTAACTGGGTGCCAGTTTGAGACCAGCTTGGTCTACAGAGCTAGTTCTAGGACAGGCTCCAAAGCCACAGAGAAACCCTGTCTCGAAAAACAAAACAAACAAAAAAAAACAAAAAAATAAAAGCCTTGCTTGACCAGACCAGTCCTTAACGCAACAGTGTTTTACTTTGCAAATAGTTGTCACCTATCTCTCAGAACAATGCTTTTCAAGAAAACTGGAACTTTAAGGCACACCAGGCCATAAGGTCGGCTGTGACTCTGGAATGGGTCTAGAGGCTGGTTGTCAGGGATGTCTCCTTTGTAAAGAGCCAAATGTCTGGATAATCTGGTGAAAAAATAATAAGTACCCTAGTATCCTTATCTTTACTGTGGGACCCTCACCCCTTATTCTGTTTTCCCAGGAAGATAGTGGCCTTCCCCTCTCCCACCCAGGAGATTCTGAGCACAAGGTCACTTAGCTCAGCCCAGCCAGCCACCAGGTACGGGCTGATAAAGATGGCCTAACTCAAGAACAGTGGCCTTGCTCTAAGAACAAGGAAAAAGCTGACTTGACAGAATGGGAGGGAGCAAAAGTCCTTGTACCCGTGCCAAAGCACCTTCAAAAATTCTCTTTGTAGTTATGCTTTAAAAGCTTACCCCACAGAGGAGATACAGCTCCTCTCTACCTTGTTGTAACGGGGATGGAGATGAGATCCAAACATGTTTGTATTGTGCTGATTAAACCTTGCTTATTACAGTCTGGGCCTCTCTGGTGGTCTCTCTCTGGGGGTCGTAATCTGGGCACAACATTTACCAGGCCTGGTTAACAGATACTTATTTTTAAGGTATTTCAGAAGCAGTCCTCCCGCAGCTAAATTCTACTTTGAGACTTACTACCTAGCCAGCATTATTAAGTCCTTAATGACACCAAATCCTACTCTTAGGACATCACAGCGAAGTAGTGGAATGCTACCCGACCAGACGAGATGCCTTTTACAGCCTTCACAAAATTAACGGTAAATGGACCTCACACGTAAAGGTTAAATGCAAAGTCCTGAACTTCTAGAAAATACTGGAGAAACCAGGCCTCTCCAAGTTAGTCAACCTGCCTTCCATGGCTGCACCAAAAGCCCATTGTTGTTGACTCCAAACACGGTTCCACACACAGCTCCCTGCGCCCATCGCTCTGCACGGCTGCAGCCCACAGAGCAAAGTTATACACAGGACTGTGCCTGGGTCCAGGGAGCAGCACGGACCGCATGGGAGCTCACAGGACACGGAATATGACTGCAGATTCCCACCCGGCCCTGAGGACCCGCCACGCTGGATCCTGGATCTCCGCATCTGATCTTCCCGATCTGGGGACAGCAGCCCCTCGCTCACCATGCCGTGGCTTCCCGTCTCGCCCATGATTCTCTCCCAGCTCCCTGCCGCAGCACGGGCAGCACAACACGGGAAAACACTGCTCCCACCTCCTACGCAAACCAAAAGGAGCGCAGCGACGCTCACGGAAGAGCCCTGCACGACTTCTGACTGGCAGTTCGGCCCGGAGGCACTGATTGGTTGGTGAGGCTTGAGTGACAAGAGTCCCGCCTTCAGGGTTTCCCCCGAGCTTAAAGACACAGTGCTCGTCAGACTCCAGAGCCAAACTTCCACTGCCTACCGACTTTCCCAGATCAGCAGAGATTTGCATTTCAATAACTGTTGACCTTGGCTCTGACAGCTAATCACGCCACCGGCCAGTCCTCTTCTTCCTCCTGCACACGGTGTGAACAGCTTTCACAGCCCTTTCCTCAAGGTCGAGTGGAGGGATTCCCTGTCCCACGGGGGAAAGGGTGCACAGAATATTAGCAATGTTAAAGAGAAATTTAAGAACACAAAAGGAGATGTTTGTTCTGTGGCTCCACTATGATGTCAGGTGAACTATAGGTTCATTTACCTGACACAGGAGCACTTCAGAGGTGGAGAAGAGATTTACAAGAATCAGATAAGAGCCGGGCGGTGGTGGCGCAGGCCTTTAATCCCGGCACTGGGGAGGCAGAGGCAGCGGATCTCTGGGAATTCGAGACCAGCCTGGTCTACAGAGCTAGTTCCAGGACAGGCTCCAAAGCCACAGAGAAACCCTGTCTCGAAAACCAAAAAAAAAAAAAAAAAAAAAAAAAA
>NW_026067937.1:20872128-20873711 GCF_014885135.2 Alexandromys fortis | reverse complement strand
AAAAAAAAAAAAAAAAAAAAAAAAAATTATAGGTTTGTCTTCCACCACAGGACTATTTTCTCCAAAGTCTTCTGGAATTCAGGGCTTACTCTTCAAAAATGCATAATAAAAAGTGTACCCTTAGGATAAATTGAATATTTAGAAAATAATGAAGTAGCGTGGCGGTGGTGGCGCACGCCTTTAATCCCAGCACTTGGAAGGCAGAGGCAGGCGGATCTCTGTGAGTTCGAGGCCAGCCTGGTCTACAAGAGCTAGTTCCAGGACAGGAATCAAAAAAGCTACGGAAAAACCTTGTCTCGAAAAATAAAAAAATAAAATAAAATAAAAATAAAAAAGAAAATAATGAAGTTAGGAATATTGTCTTTATGAGCACTAGCCAGCACTTTATGAGTGTTAGCCAGCTCATCTTCATCAATGGGCGGGTGAAAAAAACCAGGGCTGCACAACTCAGCTCTCTGCATGCGCAGGACTGGCAAAAATCATTCTCTCCATGCAAGTAGAAAGTGGATTTATGAGCATGTCTCACAAGCTGTGGTCCAGCTTGTCCAACAATGGCGTCTACCAGGGGGGAAGTTGAAGACTCCAGTAGCTCCTCTGCCCATGAGGCTGGATGTCAGCTGGTCTTCAGTTGTAGGAGGAGGAGCGGGCTGCATCCCACCGCCAGGCTAGCTTAGCCCCCCCGAAATAACCACACAGAAATTGTATTAATTAAATCAACTGCCTGGCCATTTGCTCTAGCCTCTTATTGGCTAATGCTCACATCTTGATACAACCCATTTCTAATACTCTGTATGTCACCACGAGATCGTGGCTTACCGGGAGAGATTCTAACCTACATCTGTCTCAGGCAGGTGATTCATGGTGTCTGCCACACTTCCCTTCTTCCCAGGCTTCTGTTCTGTCTACTCTGCCCACTTAAGGGCTGCCCTATCAAAAGGCCAGGGCAATCTCTTTATTCAACCAATGAAAGCAGTACACAAACAGAAAAACCTCCTACACCATTTCCCATTTTTCTGTTTAAACAAAAAAGAAAGGCTTTCACTTTAACATAGTAAAATTACATATAACAAAACCGTTATCAAGCAAGAATTACAGTTACAATATTTATATCTATTTTATCTTTTATCATAATTAAGAAAAACTATAACTATCTATTCTTCAACTCCATTAAAGACTCCAGAAGGATATAATATTACCTAAGTAAACAAGAAATAAGCAACTTCCAAAACTGAGGATTGCAGGGATAGGGAGCTGGAATTGGTATGTAAAATAAGATTGTTTTAAAAATAGAACACTGTACCAAATGAAAAACAATATTTTTTTTTTTTGGTTTTTCAAGACAGTGTTTCTCTGTAGCTTTGGAGCCTGTCCTGGAACTAGCTCTGTAGACCAGGCTAGTCTCAACCTCACAGAGATCGCCTGCCTCTGCTTCCTGAGTGCCGGGATTAAAGGCATGCACCACTACCACCCAGCCAAATGAAAAAAATCTTGAGAAGATACTAGAACTTGCAATATCACTTGTGGTCATGGATTGGAACAATTCAATGTTGTGAGGAATGACATTTTTACCAGAAGCAATCTAG
>NW_026067937.1:20863750-20867677 GCF_014885135.2 Alexandromys fortis | reverse complement strand
AAAAAAAAAAAAAAAAAAAAAAAAAATTATAGGTTTGTCTTCCACCACAGGACTATTTTCTCCAAAGTCTTCTGGAATTCAGGGCTTACTCTTCAAAAATGCATAATAAAAAGTGTACCCTTAGGATAAATTGAATATTTAGAAAATAATGAAGTAGCGTGGCGGTGGTGGCGCACGCCTTTAATCCCAGCACTTGGAAGGCAGAGGCAGGCGGATCTCTGTGAGTTCGAGGCCAGCCTGGTCTACAAGAGCTAGTTCCAGGACAGGAATCAAAAAAGCTACGGAAAAACCTTGTCTCGAAAAATAAAAAAATAAAATAAAATAAAAATAAAAAAGAAAATAATGAAGTTAGGAATATTGTCTTTATGAGCACTAGCCAGCACTTTATGAGTGTTAGCCAGCTCATCTTCATCAATGGGCGGGTGAAAAAAACCAGGGCTGCACAACTCAGCTCTCTGCATGCGCAGGACTGGCAAAAATCATTCTCTCCATGCAAGTAGAAAGTGGATTTATGAGCATGTCTCACAAGCTGTGGTCCAGCTTGTCCAACAATGGCGTCTACCAGGGGGGAAGTTGAAGACTCCAGTAGCTCCTCTGCCCATGAGGCTGGATGTCAGCTGGTCTTCAGTTGTAGGAGGAGGAGCGGGCTGCATCCCACCGCCAGGCTAGCTTAGCCCCCCCGAAATAACCACACAGAAATTGTATTAATTAAATCAACTGCCTGGCCATTTGCTCTAGCCTCTTATTGGCTAATGCTCACATCTTGATACAACCCATTTCTAATACTCTGTATGTCACCACGAGATCGTGGCTTACCGGGAGAGATTCTAACCTACATCTGTCTCAGGCAGGTGATTCATGGTGTCTGCCACACTTCCCTTCTTCCCAGGCTTCTGTTCTGTCTACTCTGCCCACTTAAGGGCTGCCCTATCAAAAGGCCAGGGCAATCTCTTTATTCAACCAATGAAAGCAGTACACAAACAGAAAAACCTCCTACACCATTTCCCATTTTTCTGTTTAAACAAAAAAGAAAGGCTTTCACTTTAACATAGTAAAATTACATATAACAAAACCGTTATCAAGCAAGAATTACAGTTACAATATTTATATCTATTTTATCTTTTATCATAATTAAGAAAAACTATAACTATCTATTCTTCAACTCCATTAAAGACTCCAGAAGGATATAATATTACCTAAGTAAACAAGAAATAAGCAACTTCCAAAACTGAGGATTGCAGGGATAGGGAGCTGGAATTGGTATGTAAAATAAGATTGTTTTAAAAATAGAACACTGTACCAAATGAAAAACAATATTTTTTTTTTTTGGTTTTTCAAGACAGTGTTTCTCTGTAGCTTTGGAGCCTGTCCTGGAACTAGCTCTGTAGACCAGGCTAGTCTCAACCTCACAGAGATCGCCTGCCTCTGCTTCCTGAGTGCCGGGATTAAAGGCATGCACCACTACCACCCAGCCAAATGAAAAAAATCTTGAGAAGATACTAGAACTTGCAATATCACTTGTGGTCATGGATTGGAACAATTCAATGTTGTGAGGAATGACATTTTTACCAGAAGCAATCTAGAAATTCAATGTAATTTCATTTGAAATTCCAGTGGCATTCCTCAGAGAAATGGGAGGAAGAATTTTAATATTCATATAGAAGTACACAAGAACCTGAGCAACCAAGATAATCCAAAGTAAAAAGGCTAATGCCAGCGATGTCACTATATTTGATTTCAAGTTGTGCCACAGAGCCATAGTAATCAAAGCATCATGGTACCACCCCAGAAACAAACTCAGAGATCACAGGAATAGAAGAGAGAGCCTGGCTATCAGGCCATACAACTTAAGACACATGCTGTTCAGTCAAGACACCAAAAATACATATTGGTATAAAAGTGGCCCTAAGGTTAAGGGCATATGTAACCAATCAGTTTTCAGTAAGATCTGAGTCCTGTTACATAGGTGGGAACTAATGTCACATATTGTAAATTTGGCCCAAAGCTTGGGCTTGGGAACTCCCAGATCCTAGAGAGGAAGTTAATAGTGTTGTCTTGCTAAATGAACAAGTTCTGAAACTGCATTTGAAATATTTATGCTTATTCATACTTATTTCATACTGTTCATATGGAACAGTACATTTTAAATTAGTGGGAATTACTGTGTACTGGGTTTTTCCTTTGGAGGCACCAGTGACTCTTCCACAAGAACAGCATTAACTCCAGTTTTTCCAGAAAACCCACATCTGTCTTTGCTGTTTCTTTGTTGATGAGGCTGCACCCTGTGTACACCTTTGCCCCATCTACATGTCCTGTCTTCTGTCCTAAGGAGAAAGTCATGGAGGTACAGATTGTCTATCAAGTATTATTTTTATTATTTATTTATTATGTATACAATATTCTGTCTGTGTATATGCCTGAAGGCCAGAAGAGGGCACCAGACCTCTTTACAGATGGTTGTGAGCCACCATGTGGTTGCTGGGAATTGAACTCAGGACCTTTGGAAGAGCAGGCAATGCTCTTAACCTCTGAGCCATCTCTCCAGCACCCTCTATCAAGTATTTTTTATGGCTGGGTCTGGATATACATTCTACAGATGAGAAGGTGGATGATTAGGTTTTTTTATTTATTTCATTGCCAAGCATTCTATTTTTTTTGACTTAGGAGTACTTGTCTTCAAAATGACTTAATCCTTCAGAGTCATGAGGTATGATCAAAGCAAAAATAGAAACAAACCGGTATTTAACAGCTAAACATCTCTGGATATGCTTTGCTATTCACATGAGACTCTTGTTTAGAAGTCAGAATAATTTATATCAGTGTGGAAAAGGAGCAAAACACAATCCAACAAATACAACCTAGTGGGATTGCAATAAACACACCTAAGTATGTATTAAGTTTTCAATACAAAATGAATTAGATGACTTTTAATGTAGAAGCGCAGTCCTTGCATTAAAAGCTTTTACCCCACTCTATCTGAAATGTTGAAAGCTGAGTTAAGACATTTAAGATGACTCCTACTGCAAAGCAGAAGTTGTAGCTTGAGCTCTAATAGGTCTTAATAATCAAAACCTGGCGTCAGATATTAAGGGGAAAATTGAAATTCCAGAGGAGCAAAGCAGTCAACCACCACCAAGACCCTATCTACCTCAGACCAAAGGGGCGATCCTGTCCTCAGACTGACTTCTCAGACAGACAGACTGCACTGCACTCATGTCTCCACCTCCCTACTTCTGGGATTAAAGTCATGTGATCACAAGTGCTTGGATCACAGGTGTGGGCTCAGTTTCTCTTTTAGATCAACCTCATGTACTCTAGAGAAGGCTTGAACTCATAGAGATCTGTCTGACTCTGCCTGCCAAGGGCTGGTATTAAAGGCATGCACCTCCAATGCCTGGCCTCTATGGCTCCCTAGTGTGGCTGTTTAGGATTAAGGTGTGTGCCACTATCTATGGCTGACTAGTGTGGCTAGCTTTGTAGTCTGATCATCAGGCAAGCTTTATTTGTTAGACCATAAACAAAATATCAGCACAGGAATTAGCTCTATGAATTTAGTAGTTCCTCACAACATGATACGACAGACTTAAGGCACTAGAAAGAAACTCCTCTTCCTACAATCTAACCCACTGGCCAACAGTGTCACATTGCACATAACTTCAAGCACCTAATTGTATCAGACTTTCGTCTTATCAGGGAATTATACACATGAATGCAGAAAGTCTATTCAGGAAAAGAAAGTGCCCTTGAGTCTAAAGATGTATCCGAAAATAAAATTCATGTTGGTGTAAACATGAATTGCAATAGTTTATTTTTATCAAATGTTTCTATGCTATAGGTTTTTTTTAACCTAAAATAAAAAAAATCTGTAATTTAAGTCATTATTAGAAAATTGAAGTAAATGTCATTTTTTTTTTTTTTTTTTTTTTT
>NW_026067937.1:20860670-20863730 GCF_014885135.2 Alexandromys fortis | reverse complement strand
TTTGGTTTTTCGAGACAGGGTTTCTCTGTGGCTTTGGAGCCTGTCCTGGAACTAGCTCTGTAGACCAGGTTGGCCTCAAACTCACAGAGATCCGCCTGCCTCTGCCTCCCGAGTGCTGGGATTAAAGGCGTGCGCCACCACTGCCCGGCTCTCAATTTTGGTTTTAAATGTGAAACTGAAACAAAAAGTATCTTCAAGGGGCTGGAGAGATGGCTCAGAGGTTAAGAGCATTGCCTGCTCTCCCGAAGGTCGTGAGTTCAATTCCCAGCAACCACATGGTGGCTCACAACCATCTGTAATGAGGTCTGGTGCCCTCTTCTGGCCTGCAGGCATCACACAGACAGAACATTGTATACATAATAAATAAATATTTATAAAAAAAAAAGTATCTTCAAATTCATTTGAATTTTTAAGATTGATTTTTTACAAGTGATGTCTAAGGGTATGTGTAAATGAAGACATGTGCCTATGGAGGCCTGAGGTTTTGCTTTCTCAAAACCTAGAATTCCAGGCAGTTGTGAATGACCGGACATGGGTGCTGGACAAACAGTTTGGGTCCTCTACAAGAGCAGTATGTGCTCTGCCCCTCTGAGCCATGGCTCCAGCTCCTCATTAGAGTCTTTAGATAACCTACAGACACTCTAAAATTTCCATCTTCAGTCACCAGGGATTGAGGATAACGTATCTGTCAACAGATAGATCATTTACTCTCTTACCTAAGATGTCATTGGTTCAGATGGTGTTTCTGATTTCTTTCCTTATTAATAGTACTTGAGATCTAACTTCCTGAGAAGTCCTGCCTTCACCAAAAGTTACTGAATTTGATCACATATTCATTAGGGTTTTAGTGCTGTGATGAGAAACTATAGTCATGGCAACTTCTATAAAAGAAAACACTTACTGGGGGCAGACTGAGAGGTTCACAGTTTTGGTCCATTATTGTGTGGCAGGAAGCATGGCAGATCCCAGGCAGACGTGTGTGAGGGCCACAGTTGTGAGCCTGCTCCACCTTGACTGGAGGTTAGAGAGGTTGAGCTTATTCTTACTCTTTGACAACGGATGTGGCTACAAACAGGGTATCTACAGCTGTGAGGATAAAGGAATCCTGAATATTGGGAAGTCAGGCTACAACTGAAGCGATGGAGGAAAAGTATCCAAGATAACTGTGGCACTGTCAAAGACGTTACCCTAGCTGGTGGGAGTCAGGCTATATACACAACAGTAAACAGAAGGTATCCTGGGAACCCAACGCTGTGAGAAGAAATACTGAATGCCAGGAAGTCAGGCCTTACCTGCAGTTGTGTTCTGGTGGGGGTACGGTCCCCAGCATGATGTGGCAATGTTGCTCCTCTCTGAGTCATTAGAGCTGGGCTCCACTCTACTCTGCTAAGAGAACTTCCCAGCGGAGATGTCCATCACCACACTGCTCTACCCCCTCAGGGAGTTTCCCCAAAAACTTGTCCATCACTTTCCTAATCTTCTCCACTAGTGACTATCACAGCAGAAATGCCCATCACTTCTCTGATCCGCTCCACTAGGGAATTTCCCAGCAGAGATGTTCATTTCTACTTAGCTCTGGACCAAACTGTTACTTCTCTGCTTCTCTCACCTAAGAAATGTTGCCACATTTGCTGTGCCCCCGTGATGGAGTATCTGAGCAGAGGCATCCTTTGCTTCTCTGCTCTGCTCCACTAGGGAGATTGCATGCAAGGTTTCTGCTCCGCTTGAATGAAGGTTCTCCACCAAAATCTGGCTCAAAAGATTTATTTAGGAGGTATGAATCCAGGAGAGTGGCTGCCTCTGGCAGAGTAGAAAATGGCAGCTGCCTTCTGTTAGGCACAGAGACTATATGGGGCTCCTTAGAGGCAGAGTTTTCCAGGAAGAGTATTTTGAGGGTAAGAATTGTTTGGATTTCAATTCCTGAGTTTTCATGCTGTGATTGGTTGGTTGTGTGCTCAGGGACTGGTTGGTTTTCCTGCACAAGGATTGGATGATTTCAAGCTCAGTACTAGGTCAGGGGTAGAGTGTGAGTTTTACTTTGATTTTAGGCCCAATGTGCCTTTCACTGGTTCTGCTGTTAGACCTGTGCCCAGAGACTGAAAAGCATAGCCCCCTTCCATGTGCGATTCCTGAGATGCAGGAAGCAGTTCCCAGTTGAAATAGGAGTGGCGGGGCTGCGTTCCCAGCACCCCGGCCGCCTGCTAGCTTATGCCCGAAATAACAACACACAAACTGTATTCATTTAAACACCTCTTGGCCCATGAACTCTAGCCCTTACAGGCTAATTCTCGCACCTGGACTAGCCCATTTCTAATGATGTGTGTAAGCACCCCAAGGTGTGCTTACTGGGAAGATTCTAGCCTCCGTCCATCCTGGGTTGGAGCTGCCTGGGAGAGTGGAGCCTGGCGTCTCTGCTCCAGAGAGCAGAGCTGTCAGGTCTCTCCAGGAGCAGAGCAGAGTCTGACCTCACTTCCTCTTCCGCCCAGAATTCTATTCTGTTTACTCCTCCCACCTATACTTTAACCTATCAGGGCCAGCCAAGCAGTTTCTTTATTGCTCAATGACCTTCCTCCATCAGTTCCCTCCAGGTAACCTAATGGCAGCTAAATGAGCATGCTACTTGAGTACCAAGGAGAAAACATCTATGTGCGCCAAAGGACCACTATTATGGAATCTGCTTACGCATTTGACAATGTTACAGATGATTCTGATTATGGCAATTCTGCTAGTGCACTTGTTCTTCATCTTCTTTTTCTCTTTCCTCACTAGTAGCTTCCAAAAATATAGATGTGCTGTACAATATGAGTCTTTGTGATCAGAGGAGTGGGCAGGCATTAAATCTATGAAGCACATTATGGGAAAAAACCTGGCTGATGAAAGAATTGGGGAAATTTGGCAAAATGCAGAAATTGTTTTGTTTACCTGATTATAAAACTTTGCAAAAGAATTATACTGAAACAGAAAAGAATTCGGTTATGATCAACAAAGTTCCTGAAAAATCTAGGGCTTTAGGGCTGACTGCCTATGGCCTTATAAATCAAATTGTTATGACAATGGAGT
>NW_026067937.1:20854340-20860018 GCF_014885135.2 Alexandromys fortis | reverse complement strand
CTCAGATTTTTTTTTTTTTTTTTTTTTTTTTTTTTTTTTTTTGTCGAGACAGGGTTTCTCTGTGGCTTTGGAGCCTGTCCTGGAACTAGCTCTGTAGACCAGGCTGGTCTCGAACTCACAGAGATCCGCCTGCCTCGGCCTCCCCCGGCGCTCTCAGAATATTTTATAGGCACTCAAAGACTATTGCAATAAACAAAGGCTTTAATAGATTGATTGCACACAAACAGGTTTACTCCTGTATAAACTGCAAAATTTTGTCACACTGACTATATTTTTAGGGTTTATCCGCAGTACATCTTTTTCTGATAAGTTCAAAGATTGCTGATTAACGCAAAGACTTTACCACACTGATTCATAGGGTTTCTCTCCAGTATGTGTTCCCTCATGTAGTTGAAGACCATTATGGTGAGGAAATGCCTTACCACATTGATTACACTCATACGGTATCTCTCCAGTATGTGTTCTTGTATACATTTGAAGATTACTGTGACATTCAAAGGCTTTATGATATTAACTATATTAATAGGGTTGCTCTCCAGTATGTCTTCTTCTGTGTGTTTGAAGATTACCATGTTGTGTAAAGGCTTTACCACATTGATTACATTCATAGGGTTTCTCTCCAGTATGTGTTCTTTTATGCATTTGAAGAGCATTGTGAGAAGTAAAGGCTTTACCACACTGATTACATTCATAGGGCTTCTCTCCAGTATGTGTTCTTTTATGTGTTTGGAGGTGACCAATTTGTGCAAAGGTTTTAGCACACTGATTGCATTCATAGGGTTTCTCTCCAGTATGTGTTCTTTTATGTATCTGAAGGCTACTGTGACATGCAAAAGCTTTACCACACTGACTACATTCATAGGGTTTCTCCCCAGTATGTCTTCTTCTATGCGTTTGAAGATTAGTGTGTTGTGTAAAGGCTTTACCACATTGATTGCATTCATATGGTTTCTCTCCAGTATGGCTTCTTTTATGAATTTGAAAAGATTTGAAATCAGCAAATGCTTTTTCACATTGGTTACATTCATAGGGTTTCTCTCCAGTATGTATTCTTTTATGTATTTGAAGACTACTGTGACATGTAAAGGTTTTACCACATTGATTACAGTCATATGGTCTCTCTCCAGTATGTGTTCTTTTATGGCATTTAAGATGACTTTGCTGTGCAAAGGCTTTAGTGCACTGATTGCATTCATAGGGTTTCTCTCCAGTATGTGTTCTTTTATGTACCTGAAGATTTCTAGGATGTGCAAAGGCTTTACCACATTGATCACATCCATAGGGTTTCTCCCCTGTATGTGTTCTTTTATGTATTTGAAGATTACTATGATGTGCAAAGGCTTTACCACACTGATCACATCCATAGGGTTTCTCCCCTGTATGTGTTCTTTTATGTAACTGAAGGTTTCTGTGATGTGCAAAGGCTTTACCACACTGATCACATCTATAGGGTTTCTCTCCACTATGTGTTTTTTTATGTATTTGAAGATTCCTAGGATGTGCAAAGGCTTTACCACATTGATCACATCCATAGGGCTTCTCTTCAGTCTGTGTTCTTTCATGCCTTCGGAGATGACTGTGAGGAGTAAAGGCTCCACCCCATGGATTATATTCATAGGGTTTCTCTTCAGTCTGTGCTCTTTCATTCATTTGAAGATTTCTATCACGTTCACAGGCTCCACCACATAGACTAAGTTCATACAGTTTCTCTCCAATATGTGTGCTTTCATGCCTTTGAAGATGCCTGTCATATGCAAAGACTTTAACATATTGACTACATACAGAAGGTTTCTCTCCAGTATGATTTCGTTCAGGCCTGCAAGAATAATTGACACATGTAAAAGATTTATCATGTTCAAACCACAGTCGATTCTTTATATCTATATGAATACATTTTACTATTTAGTCCAACTATGAAGAGGAATAAGATCTCAAGGTTTTTATTACTGGTTTTACACTCATGTTGTTCCCCTTAATTTCAGGTTGTTCTCACGTTTGAAGATACCTATGATGATAAGATACTTTATTAAAGAGTTCACATTTACAGAATCTTTCTTGTGTATGAGATTTTTCACGTATTTGCAGAAAAATAGAAAACTTCAGATATAGACATATGGTATAGAGTAAGGTTTCTCCATAACAACTGCCCCCTGACCCTTGACTCTAACAGCCCATCTCACTAAACTTAGCACAGTCACAGCAAGACAATTAGGAACACTAGTTTACGGTGGACTGTTAGCTTATTAGAAGGTTCTAGAGCTGCACTTACCACCTCTTCAACATGTATACATTTTCTAATATAAGTGATATGAGACTAAATAGGTTGGCAGTTCTGCAGCATAGCTTTCAATTAGCTATGATTCAATGGTGGTATCGTTAAGGCCTTCTTTCCTTGTTTATTAAAAGAATGTCTTACAGATGTAATTCACCTACTTGAAACTGAGGTATATGATTTAATGGGAATTTAACAATCATCAATGCTCATGAAGCTGGGCTTATTTACACTGTTGCTTTTGCATAAAAATTCCAGGACACATTACAATTTCTCCAGAGGCACATTTGTATCAGTTTGCACATGGTAATTACCTTTCTTGTCTTCTAGAATTTTGAATATGTTCTTCAATATTATGGTCTTCCCAACTGTATCCTACAATATAGTCAAAAATATAAAGTTTATTACTGAAAGTGTTCAAAATGTAAATTACTACCTTAAGTACACCTTACAACCATGTCTGATTTATTCACCTCATTCTTCTTTCTCAATCAAATTATAGAACAACATCAAAAACCAAGGAACACTGTCCCCTTATTTAAAACCCTGAAGGAAAATTCAGTCTTACCTATGGTAGTGAGGTTCCTGTAGGTGTCCAGCATCACATCTTTGTAGAGATTCCTCTGGGAAGGATCCAGCAATGTCCACTCTTCCCGAGTGAAGTCAACATGCACATCATCATAGGTCACTGCATTCTGAAATGTCCATACATGTGTACAACAGGGAGCATGATAGTTACAACATTGTAAATGTACACTTCTTTGACAATATATTCATATAATTCTGGTACTCCCTACACTTATTCCATTATAAAGAATTATAATGTAATCACCAAGTTATGTTGGAAGGAAAATGAACAGGAGCTTAACCTCATTTCTGTACCCTGTAAATAGGATATCACCTTGCAACAGAAAGGCCTATTAAAACATAGAGAGACAAGTAAAAAAGATCAACAGCACAGAGTACACAGGAGAGAAATTGCATGAACAATTATTAACTACAGAAAAAAATAAGCCGGGCGGTAGAGGCAGGCAGATCTCTGTGAGTTCGAGACCAGCCTGGTCTACAAGAGCTAGTTCCAGGACAGGCTCCAAAACCACAGAGAAACCCTGTCTCGAAAAACCAAAGAAAAAAAAAGGCACAGATAGTGATAGGATGGCCTCTTTACCTTCTGTGGTCACAGACACTGGTAGAACCTGGAAAGATGAGTTTAGAGGCCTGTTTTGGTTTGTTATTGCTATTGTGGGTGTCTGGTGTTTCATTTCTCTCCCTCAGCTTGGGCCTGGGTGATCCTAGTCCCAACCCCATTCCCTTATTGTGTCTTTGTCCTGAGAGGCCCTCCCTTTGAGGTCATCTGGGTAGGGGCACCCCCACCCTAGGGATTTCCGAGGCATTGAGCACCTGTAACCAGATCCACTGTCCTCAGAATCTAGGAAGCTTCCATGGAAACCTCCAGCCTGATGTGGCTGCCGAGCCCACACAGGGCCTCAGCACAGCACAGAACCCCGCGGTGTCTCCTGAAGAAGAGCTCCCAGAGGCAGGTAAGGCACACAGCTCCTCAGCATCTTCTGCCTCACTCAGTGAGAATGCTGTGCGGTTAGCTGTGCCTTCCAGCTCCTGCTGTACCTCTGTGGACTGGTACAGCGTTCCTCAGAAATCAGAGGCTGTCTTGTTGAGCAAGCCTGCAGCCTTGTTAAGAGCCGCTACTCTCTGTAACAGTGTGGTAGAGCCGGGTAAAGCACACACAGTGTGATCCATAGCTCCCCCATTCGCTGGCAGTACCTTAGCTGCAGAAGGAGACATCACCAACCCCTGGGTGCATGGCACAGTTGTGTCCTATTTCAAGCCCTCATGAGCAGATCATGAAGGCAGATTTCCCGCTCTACCCACACTCAGGATCCCCAAGGTGCTGTGGACAGTGCCAAGGAGTCACATACCCATGTGGCCAGGGGGGTGGGGACACAAACCTGAGTGGACCAACTGGATGGAGCTACCCTCAGGTGGAGCCATCATGTCCCGTCACTTCCTTAGCTTTCGATTTCAGAAATTCAATCCTGCATGGTCTGGAGGCAGTAGGATTATGGGTAAGCATCTCAGACCAACCACATTCACAATATACCAATATGTAAGCCACAAAGCCCATTTGTATAGATCCTACATGGGAGAGTCTGCCCCTACTTTTTTTGTTGTTGAGACAGGGTTTCTCTGTAGCTTTGAAGCCTGTCCTAGAATTTGCTCTACAGACCAGGCTGGCCTTGAACTCACAGAGATCTGACTGCCCTTTCTGCTGGGGTCTTGTGTTGTCTGGAGTCCTGCACTCTCCTTGTAACAGCTGCTGACCCCGTTGCTGTCTGAGGAAGTTGCTGGTGGGCAGAGCGGGCTATAGAACAAGGTGCTCATGAACGGGGCTGAGGACAGATAGATAGTTCCTGCTGTTTGCTGAGATCTAGCTTCACCCTGCTCCTCCCCTTCATCCCAGCCAGCCATAGCACAGCTCCCACAGGGCAATTTCTGGTATTTTGTGTTTGCTTGGTTTGGTTTTTCAAGACAGGGTTTCTCTAGCTTTGGAGCCTGTTCTAGAACTAGCTCTTGTAGACCAGGCTGGCCTCAAACTCTGCCTCCCAAGTGCTGGGATTAAAGACATGCACCACCACTGCCCAGCAATTTCTGGTGTTTTGAGACAAGAGCTTCTGTATAGTCCTAGCTGGCCTGGTGCTCACTATACAGCACAAGCTGGCATCAAACTCACAGCAGTCCTTTTGCCTTAGCCTCCGAGTGCTGGCATTAAAGGCATACACTGCTATGCTCAGCCCATTGGGCAACTTTTTCCTTGCTGTAAGCAAATACCAGTCCCACCTGCCTGAATACAGTGTTAGTCACCTTAATTAAACTCTGAATGCTCCCCAATCTACCTTCTCCCTTTCCTCCCAGCAGCAGCTACTGAGTGTTCTTGCCAGACCCAGAGCTGGGCTCTTGGGTGTAGTTTACAGTCTGCCTTCCCGGGCCCCATCCTGTCCTGGAAGTGGCAGCAGATAGAGCCTGAATAGGCTCACTTTGGGCAAGTCACTGCACCTCTTCAGAGTTTGTTCTCTCGGTAAAGTGGGTTTTATCCCACAGCCACCTGAGATACCCCGAGAAGGTTGTTGGGGTGGAATGAGCTCACAGTGAATGTGCCCTCAGGTTCACCAGCGTCAGCAGCGTCTCCAGCTTCCCATGCACCACATCTGACAGCTTTCTTCAGGAGAGCTTTCTCTCTCTCCTTTTTCATTTTATCTATCAGAAAGGCAGGCATGCTGCCACATGTGTGAAGGTCAGGACAACTGTGGGAGTCAGCCCTCCTCTGCTATGTCGGTCCTGGGACTACCTGCTGGCCGTCTTGCAACCCAGGAATGCACGCACCTGTCCT
>NW_026067937.1:20822671-20845754 GCF_014885135.2 Alexandromys fortis | reverse complement strand
CAATCAAAAATTAGAGGCAGGTATATCTGCCCTGGAAATGAATGCCAGCCAGGTCTATGCAGTCAGATCCAGGACAGACAGAATTACATATTAAGACCACGTGTTTCTTGCAAAATTCAGTCAAACAAACAAACAAACAAAAAAATAGAAAGAACTCAGTGGCTCCTTCTGATGTTACTACAAAGAGATCTGTATTCATCTTCCAGAAACCCGAAGTGTCCCAGTTTAAACTGTAACATCAATAAGATATACTACAAGACACTGACTGTTTAAACAGCTATGAATACACAAATGAAAACAGCAAATTAAATGCTGTTCATAAATAATCAACACAGAGTAGAGGGATATCTCATTAGTAAACTGCTCCTGCTGGTCTTACACACTTGGGCTAAATTCCCAGTTTTTACCTCAGAGAACACAACTATCCATTTCTCCAAGTTCAGGGTTTTTGAGAACATCTTTTGATCACGTGAGGACCAGGTACCCATGTTCTGCATTTACATACTTACAGGTAAAACATGCATTTTTATTAAAAAATTCAAAGAAACACAAGCGGCAAGAAGAAGATGACATACATGCAATCTAGTGAATCAGAAGTCTCGGGCAGTATTAATGTCACGAATACATGCCATCCTGGGAAACCGAATGATAGCCACTGCCGAATTTTAAAATTTAAGGTATAAGTGAATCTCAGAACAACAGCACACACTTGTCATGGTCAAAAACCTTTATTCCAGGGCCAGAGAGATGGCTCAGCAGTTAAGAGCACTGATTGCTCTTCCAAAGGTCCTGAGTTCAATTCCCAGCAACCACATGGTGGCTCACAACCATCTGTAATGGGGTCTGGTGCCCTCTTCTGGCCTGCAGGCATACACACAGACAGAATATTGTATACATAATAAATAAGTAAATGTTTAAAAAAAAAAGCCTTTATTCCAGGCACATCACAATAACATGAAAACAAAAAAAGCCAGGACTGTTAGCCCTCTTTTAATCTCTGCACTTGGAATATGGAGTCAAGGGGATCTCTGAGTTTGAGGCCACTCTTGACAGCAGACAGGTGTACAGAGCTACTTTCAGGACAGCCAGGGCTATGAATAAAAATCTTATTTTCACAGACAAATTATTAAAAAACAGAAGGGTAGGAAACTGGGTGAGTACTGAACAGCAGTTGCTTCGACTGCATGTTATACGATTTAGAGACAGCGTCTCTAATGGTGGTGAAGGCCCGACAGCACAAGAAGGAAGCCGGCCGAGCAGTTTCAACTACAGTGCAGTAGACACAAAGAACAAAAAATGGGCTGAGGATACAGAGACTCATATCATATCCCCAGTGAGGAAAACCATCCACAAAGTCTCTTCTTAGTAAAAGTTTCACAGGCAATTGAAAAAAGTCACCAAAGAGACAAATGTTCAAAGTGATCACTATCTGGGAGGTTTTATATCCAATCAACTACATACTGACCCAGGTCACTATAGCTAAGTGATGGGCATCCATGAAGAAAATGCACTTGGTCACTACAGTGATTCTCATAAATTAAATGTGATTTGGGATTTGGAGTGTCCCTCTCTCCTTCGGTAAACCCTAGCATGTGTGTTAAAACCCAAAATCTCTGTCTCATGTCAGAAGAGGCATGTGGAATGGGACAGAAGAAAAAAATTAAGGAAAAATAGAAAAAAGACTATTGTATTGCCACTATTCTCAATCCTTTAATTTCTTAAAATAGATTTATTTATTTATTTATTTATTTATTTATTTATTTATTTATTATGTATACAATGTTCTGCCTGCACGTATGTCTGCAGGCCAGAAGAGGGCACTAGATCTCATTACACATGGTTGTGAGCCATCTTGTGGTTGCTGGGAATTGAACTCAGGACCTTTGGAAGAGCAGGCAATGCTCTTAACCACTGAGCCATCTCTCCAGCCCTCTTTTCTTTTCTTTTCTTTTCTTTCTTTCTTTCTTTCTTTCTTTCTTTCTTTCTTTCTTTCTTTCTTTCTTTCTTCCTTCCTTCCTTCCTTCCTTCCTTCCTTCCTTCCTTCCTTCCTTTCTTTCTTTTTTATTTTCGAGACAGGGTTTCTCCGTAGCTTTTTGGTTCCTGTCCTGGAACTAGCCAGGCTGGCCTCGAACTCACAGAGATCCACCTGCCTCTGCCTCCCAAGTGTTGGGATTAAAGGCGTGCGTCACTACTGCACGGCTCTTACCAGCTTTTCTTAAGATCATATGTAGTACTAACTAATTCTTTAAAAGGCTTCATCTAGATTCCTGTACACGATTTCAGCTTTGAGTTCCTATCAGGAAAGTAGGAATTACATTTTTGTACTCTGGATATATATATAACAAATATTGATCCTTTAACCTCTTTGGGATCTGCTGCATAGAATAGTTAAAATATTCATGTTTCCTGCAGTGAACCAAGACCATGTGTAACAATAACTTCTGAAGGTCCCAAAAGGAGGCTGGGCCCCACGTTGATGATACCACCAGGACTATGATAACCACACTAAGCTGAAAAACACCACTAAAGATTGACTTTGGACTACAAACTGCTCAGGACAAATTTGAAGTGGCTACCTGAGGTAATCCCGACTCAAACTACTCTACCTAGGAATTGAGACAAGCCCTGGACTTCCTATTACAGAGCTACTGGACAACATATGATATAGCTACTTCACTGAGTACTGACCATCCAAATTTTACTTTCTGGAATCACTGAAAGATGCTGTTACCCCCAGGCAGCAGGAAGTAATTTTGAGAACACCATGCCAACATCCCCAGAGATGGGAGTGGGTGGTTTTTGATCATTTCTTGGGTTATGGATATTTCTCTCATTGTTTATGAAGGTTGGTTACAAGTTGTTATTGGTAACTATAAGGAAAAAAATTGAAAAAAGGACTTTAGATTCAGAATTCTTGTTTTCAAAAGAAAAGTGGGAGATATAGATATGATAGGATATAAAGATAGATTATTGGATCTACTCTGAAAACAAAGGGGATATGGAAATAGGATAAAAGGGAGATTATTGAATCTACCTTTCAAACAAAAAAGCAGCTACTTCTTTTCAATATTTTACATTGCCTTGGATTTTTTGTATATTGATATAAATTTGAAGGTTTTTTTCAGAACACACTGTATATACATTTCTCAGGTTATTCAAGGATTTGTTACTATGCAAGTCACTTAACAACGTAATGTATATCTTTAGCCCTTGAAAGTTATGATTACCAACTATGTAGGACAATAAGGAAATGCAGGTTAGCAATTAGACTCTTATTACAATTGAACTGATAGACATATTAAGTATGTATTCAAGATCAAACAGAGATATATTTTAGATAGACAGGTTGTTTTCAAATACTTCACAGATCTGCGCATATGGCATTTAAGAAGGTATGGAAGGTCTTTAGAATACCTGCTTCACAGAAACTTCTGTCCAACATGCAAGGCCTGTAGGCGGAAAATGGGTGACCCAACACTGCAGAGGAACCTTGGGTCACTGATGTGGGATTTCCCCCTGTATGCTGTAAATATATTTTATTACCATTGGTTAATAAAGAGGCTGTTTGGGGCTTATAGCAGGGCACAATATAACCAGGTGGGAAATCTGATATACAGAGAGTAGGTAGTCAAGGAGACACCACGTAACCTCTGAAGGAGAAAGACGCCAGCCACCAGTCAGAACCTTGCCAGTAAACCAGGAGCCTTGTGGGAAATACACAGAATAATAGAGGTGAGCTAATTTAACATGTAAGAATTAGCTCATAAGAAACTTAAGCTATTGGTCAAACAATATTGTAATAAATATAGGTTCTGTATAATTATTTTGAGTCTGGGAGGCCGGAAAATGAACAAGCAGCCACCACCTACAGGTGACTATCCATGTATCCAACTCTTCCTGTCATTTTTCACATTTTTTGGATGTCGCTTGCTTGCATTTCCAGCTTACTCGAGTAATATCATTTCCTTCTTTGGCCTCTGATAGAGCTGAAGACTTTATAGTTATACTTATCCTTGTTACCAGATTCAGCAAAGAAATTCCCTAAAGAGGTATAAAGAATGTAGAGTTGACAGACACTGAAAGACAGTTTTGGTAGTGCAAGTTAGAATAGAAAGTGAAATAGGTACAAATTTTGGACTTACCAAGATAGGATATGGAGTATTTTTACTAAATTTGTCAATTACTATATACTAGACATTATTGATGTATTTATTGATTATAGTGTATAATCATTGTACTTATTACATATAGACTTATATTATTTATGACCTTTGTTTTTTATTTTAAGACAAAAAGGGGGAAATGTGGTGATATTGAAAGACCCTACAGACCCCAAAAAAACCCGCAGCTAGCCGGCTCTCATGAGAACATCCTGTTCACTTGAGACCCTTAGGACCCTCTCAGGACCTGCAGCTAGCCACTCTCATGAGAACATCCTGGTCGCATAGGAAAACAGGATGCCTATAGTCAGCTCATGTGCCAAACTTAGAATATCAGCAGTTTACAATAGGAACAATTCCCCCTATGAAAGATCCCAGCTTAGCTGCAGTAACGTCATTTCACAAGGCTCTTGACAAACAAATGTAAGTGCAGAGTGAGGTCAGGGCCCCTGGCTGCAAAGCAGGATATTTGTGACATAGGATATTTATACAATGGATGTCTGTTGCTATACATCTGTGCTGGGAAAGGAAAAACCACTTATGCCCCCTGCCCCATTCTAATCAGACCAATAACCACGCATCTGCTTCTGTAATTTGCTTTTTGCCTCCCTTTTCCCTATAAAAAGACCTCCCCCCAGTCTGCAGGCACGCAAGTCCTCCGAAAGACTTTGCTGCCCGCAGGTACCTGTGTTTACCCAATAAACCTCTTGCTATTTGCATCCGTGTGGTCTCGGCCTGTTCCTTGGCTTTGGGGGAGTCTCCTCTCGAGGGAAGTCCTCTTCGAGGGTCTTTCAATATATTATTTGTATTCTAAGAAATAAAGCTTGCCTGAAGATCAGAGGGTGTAGCTACCCACTCGTTAACCAAAGCAGTCTGGAAGAACATGCAAACAGAAAGGAAGTGACACGGCTGGGCAGAGAGGAGACAGGACCTCTCTCTCTTCAGCAGAGAAACTGGCTAGGTAAAGTGTGGCTGATCTTTCAGCATTTACTCATATATCTCACTCCAGGCGTTTATTATTAGAACCTATTAGAACTCATGCTACAAGGTTAAATCACACTGATCACAGTGCAGATTTTCTTACATGTCTCTCCTTTGTTACTTCTACTCCCTGTATGCAGCTCTTCATAGTAGATGTCTCATAGCTTTGGTATCTCAATATCCCATCATCTCAACATAATACAGCCCTGCCTTCATCTTCGCAGAGTCACGCGAGGAACCCTCACAGTCTCCTCACTGAATTTTTTGACTCTGCCAAACACAGAGGAGTGCAAAAGGGCTGAACTGAATAAAACCACAGAGGTAGAAATAGGACCTATAAATTTTATATCTCTCTTTTATGCAGAACAAGGGTTACCCCCCAAATTTGGCTTCTATATAGGGATGCATGCCTCCATGCTTGAACCAGAGTTGCAGCAGGCTCTGTACCAAGTTGCTTCTTGGGAACAGGAACCAAGTTGCCTATTCCTTCCACAAATTGAAGGCTTAACTGGATGGACTCTTACCCTTGGGGTACCTTACTAGGCTTCAGACCAAAAAGGGCCTTCCGTTATGGGTGTTAATCTTGTTGAAATCTTCTTCCTCTACTTTACCACACGAAGGTCATTTGAAATTGTCTATGCTGTTTTCCTCTGTACCACATATTTTTTTTAATTTATTTTATTTCTTTCTGTATCGCATATTTCCTTTCAACTATGGACCTGGTTGATTGATCAGTAATAAACACCCAACAAAATCAATACTTTGTCAAGGAAATCAATCAATTACTTTTAATTTGGCCTTACTCAATTTCTCAGGGAATGGAAAAAAACAAGAATGATTTGAGGCCAAAACATTACACTAATGACCTCTAGTAAAATTTTTCGTGGAGTCTGAATCCCGCCGAAATGCTGTGACGTCCAGTCAAGCTTCTCTGTCTGCATTACTCTCAACACTCCCACATTCCTAGCCCTACAGAGATAGTTGATGAGGCTCTGTGTGCAGCTCTCTAGGGCTTTTGCCATCCAAAGTCCTAATACCCTCAACATTACTCCAAAGGACAACACTCCATATTTTACCCGGAAACATAATAACTGTTGGTGTACTACATTTTGTTCTAGATTGCTTCTTACTGTGCTTAAATTTTCAACCATTAGCATGTCAGATAATAAACAGGAAAATTCCAGGAGAGCTATCCAAGAAATTAGCTCAAAGATTTAAAATTTAACACCGGGTAAATGGAATTTAGGTAATACATTAAGCTTTGTGACAAAAAGACACTTCCTTAGACTCAGTGTAAATAGTATCCACAAGGAAAGCTTGAGTCTTTTTTCAAAGATAGGATATACAAAACAAAAAAGCCTTAGAAACTAAGAAATGAAGCCCTCTAACGGCAGAATTATCTTACTGTGAGAAAACCCTCAGATGGAAGAAAAACCAATGCAAAAATTTATTGAGCAAAGCACTTGATTTATTTACTGAAATCATACCAAAGAAAAAATATTTTCAAACATCAAATACTTTTTTGTTTTGTTTTGTTTTGTTTTTTTCGAGACAGGGTTTCTCTGTGGTTTTGGAGCCTGTCCTGGAACTAGCTCTTGTAGACCAGGCCTGCCTCTGCTGGGATTAAAGGCATGTGCCACCACTGCCCGGCTAAACATGTCTTTTTAAGGAAGGAAGCAGCTCGGTGGGTGGAGCACCTCCCTAGCATGAGCCCTGCTGGAGTCACACCCCCAACGGGAAAATTATCTAGAATAATGGAGACTCTAAATATGCAAAAAGTTTACAATTATACAAGTAAATAAGCTTTGTAGAAGGAAAGCTGAGTCATATAAACAAGATCTTAGCCAGGTGTTGTGGCACATGCTTAGTCCTAGGGCCCTGGAGCCAGAGGCAAGCAAATCTCTGAGCCTGAAGTCAGTCTGCCCTAATCAACCAAAGATTCATATTGAGATAGTATCAAAGAAGCAGAGAAAGAAGGACCTGTCTGTGAGTTCAAGGCCAGCCTGGTCTACACAGCAAGATCTAGGACAGCCAGAACTATATAGAAACAATGTATCAAAACACCAAACCAAATCAAAGCCAAGTCTTTATTATTACATCAATAATCAAGGCTCTTTAAAATGAGTATGTCCAGCAGGCACAGGCTTTTTAAGTTATTGAAGAAGAATCAAAATGATTATTTTAAATCACTAGGATTAAATGCAAAAATATTTTATTCATCCTCTCTTCATAGTAGTCAAGAATTCCACATATCATACTTTGCAAATATTTCTATTATGGCTACCCAGACTAGTTGTATGATATCAGAACACTTCAGAACATAGTATTATGTCATATAAATAAAGTTTAACAAAGTGAACAAAATTTTCAGTCGTGTTAATATATTCACCAACAAATAAGTGTTTTCTAAAGACTAATATTATTTTTGAGAATTTTCTTTGTGGATGTATGAGTTTGTGTGGATGTGTCTGTATGGGTATGTTTGTTTGTATGTTTGTGTGTGTGATGTGTGTGCACTTGTGTATGTATATTTGTATGTGGGAGAGAGAGAGAGGGGTGTGTGATGTGTGTTATCTTTGATGTGTGAGTGCAGAACGTGCTGTGCCTCACGGGTCCTGGCCAATGGAAAACGTTCAAGACTTCTTTCTTTCTGTCATGTGTTTCCAGGATCAAACTTAGTGTGCTTGTACAGCAGAGTTGATTGGAGCTGATGAGTCATCCTAAGATCTCACAAGTACATATAAATAAACTTTAGAAAATAATTGCTGGCACCTAAAGCCAGTAAATACACTGTCTTGTGTGATTGTTTTTTCAAATATACAAGAACAAACTCAAGATTTCTTTTCTTTTTTTTTAGTTTTTTGAGACAGGGTTTCTCTGTAGATTTGGAGCCTATCCTGGAACTAGCTCTTGTAGACCAGGCTGGTTACGAACTCACAGAGATCCGCCTGCCTTCACAATGTAGGTGAACAAATGCCCTCGTCTGCAGCCTTGGTTATATAATCCTCATTGGTGAACCACTCTCGCTAATTCTACAAGAAGGAGTGAACCTAGCTTGTAAGATCTGACACTAACGTTTAACTATTCACAGGACTACATGACATATATCCTCAGCACTCAGAAGCTGGGAGGAAAACAGCCATGAATTGTTGACCAGTCTGGGCTAGCTAACAAAAAAAAAAAAAAAAAATTCATTCAGGATAGTAAGAGCAGACCTAAGAATTTCAAGTCGCTGAAAAACTCATAAACTTCAGCATGGCACGAGCTTAGCAACACTGTAACTACATCCCTCTGGTTCCTCCTTGGGAAATAATTTACAAGCTTGTATGGGTGCTATGGAAATTAAAGCAGCAGTTCCTCAGAAAATTGGGAATAGATCTACCCCAAAATGCTGCTATAGTGCTTTCTGGCTTATACCCAAAGGATGCTCTAACCTACCAAAAGGACACCTATTCAACTATGTTCATAGCAACTTTATTTCTAATAGACAGAAACTGGAAACAACCTAGAAGTCCCTCAATCAAGGATGGATAAAGAAAATATGGTGCATTGATACAATGGAGTATTACTCAGTTATTAAAAGGGCAAAATAAAACATGCAGACCAATGTATGGAACTAGAAAAACAATCATCCTGAGTGAAGCAACAGAGACCAAAAAGACAAACAAACATGGTATGAACTCACTATAAGTGGGTATCACAAGGGTCTCCCTGGAAGGAGGAAATCAAATAGATTTGCTGGATACAATGGGGTGGGATGGACAGGAACAGGAAAGAGCAGGCTGTGTGAAGGATGGAGAGAGAGAATATGGGGAGAGACTACTGGAACTGGGGGACATTTAGGAGTCGATATGAAAACCTAGTACAGCCTCTGTTGAGTACATCACTTTTCTAAGTCTAAAAGAAGCAGTAAAACTAGCTCTTTCCATACATCTTGGATTCGATGAAACTGACCCTTGAGAGGATTCCTAGGAATGGGGGAAAAGGAGTAGGCCCTCCCCTAGTAGAGGAGAGGCCGTTAATAAGGGACTGATTGATCTGACTACATAAACATGTTGACTGCTGACACTCTAACCCGACACAGTTACAGCCAATGGCCTGTTCCTCAGTCCTCTGGGCTGACTCACATGTGTGAAGGAAAATATCAGCAGCGGAAAGGTCCCCCATGGCAAGTTCAGGATTCTTTGTCTCCAGGTAACCCTGCTGTCTCCCTGTACTCAGGAGGCTTCCCATTCCTCCTGGACACAATGGGACCAGCTTGCACAGCCCTTTCCTCAGTGTTTGAGTGGAGCGATTCCCTGTCCCATGAGTGGAAGGGTACCCACAATATTAACAATTTCAAGTAGAGATTTAAGAACACAGAAGATGTTTCTTCTGCGGCTTCACGCTGAGCTCAGGAGAACTGAAGGAACTTTCTACCTGTGAGCCACAGTTTCTTCAGAGGACAGGAGAGAAATGCAGGGGAGAGATAAAAAAACATAATGACAGCTCTCCCTTTCACCAGAAGGCTGGATGGCGGCAGGGAGAACTCGTGACAGATTAGTAATAATGATAAAAATGATAAAAAAGTAGTCTTGCAGAAAATTGAAGTTAGAGAATCATGGAACTAGGAGGAATGTCTTTATGAGTACATTCACTGTTCATTCCCAAGGCAACTTTCTCAAATTGTACACCCACCAATCTGAAATGTATTTATTCACGTGACTTGCGTTAACACTTGCTAGGAAATTACAAATTAACTCCTCCTAAGTGTTCAAGGCCTTTTTCATACTGAACCCCAGCAGCTGACCGCCTGCCCTGTTTCCCCTTGCAGTGTACACAAACTATTCCTCCTATTCTGGTCCGAAGGCTCCATGTGGAAATCCTTCTCCTGTTACTGCAATGGACAGTCGACCCCGACTCCCTGACTCAAATGGATAATTTTAAAATTCTGAGGTGGTGCAATCATTTAATTTAAGAATTTTGGAGATGTACTATGGAGGACAACAAAGCCATCGCCCTGGAGTGCAACAGTCTGAAATCAGGGTCACCTGGGTCACCAGCAGAGAGCAGTCCCAGAAACAGTTTCTAAAAGGCTGCAAATGCAGCTGCTCTAGAAATACTGTGTCCTCCCAGGGAGAAATCACTCCTCACAACACAACAGTGTTTTACTTTTTTTCAAATTGTCACCTGGTGTCATACTGCCCCTCTCTCGGAGCTATGCCTTTCTCAACTAGAAACTGGAACTTTAAGGCACGTGAGGCCATAAGGTAGGTTTTGACCCTGTAGTGCCTCCTTGAGCAGCTTGTTAGAAGCCTGTTCCTATGGGACTGGGCCTAGAGGCTGATTGACAGCCAGGGGTGTCTCCTTTGTAAAGGTTTGGAGCCAAATGTCTGGACAATCCTGTTAAAACAACTGTGTACCCTAGAATGCTCATCTCTAGCAGGCCTGGTTAGCATAAACTTATCTTTGGGGTGTTTTAGATGCAGCCTTCCTCAGTTATTTCCTGCTTTATGAGGCTTACTAGCTCTAATCATGGGTAAATTCTTTATGTCACGAATCTACTCGTCTACATCACAGCTAGCTGTGCACCCAACACACGAGATGCCTTTTACAACCTCCCCAAAATAAACTGTAAACGAACCTTACAGGTACAGGTCAGATGCAAAGTACTGAATATCTAGAAGATACTGGGGAAACCAGGCCTCTCCAAGTTATTCAACCTGCCTTCCATGGCTGCACCAAAAGCGCGTTGTTGTTGACTCCAAACACACAGCTCCCTGCGCCCATCGCTCTGCACGGCTGCAGCCCACAGAGCAAAGTTATACACAGGACTGTGCCTGGGTCCAGGGAGCAGCAGGGACAGCATGGGAGCTCACAGGACACGGAATATGACTGCAGATTCCCACCCGGCCCTGAGGACCCGCCACGCTGGATCCTGGATCTCCGCATCTGATCTTCCCGATCTGGGAAAGCAGCCCCTCGCTCACCATGTCGTGGCTTCCCGGCTCGCCCGCGGCCCTCTCACAGCTCCCTGCAGCGGCACTCGCAGCACAAAAGGCGAAATAAAACACTGGCCCCAGCTTCTCTGCAACCCAAAAGGAACGGTGGCGGCCAGGGAAGAGCCCTGCAAGACTTCTGACTGGCAGTTCGGCCTAGAGGCACTGATTGGTTGGTGATGCTTGAGTGACAAGAGCCCCGCCCTTAGAATTAAAGACACAGAGCAAGTCGATTCCTCAGCCAACCTTCCACCCCAGAGCCAGACTTTTCCAGACAGGCAGAGATTTTCATTTCAATAACTGTTGCCCTTGGCTCCAACAGCTAATCCTGCTATCTTCCGGCACTCCACAGGCCTGTCCTCTTCTTCCTCCTGCACGCGGTGTGAACAGCTTTCACAGCCCTTTCCTCAAGGTGGAGTGGAGGGATTCCCTGTCCCACAGGTGGAAGGATGCGCAGAATATTAGCAATTTTAAAGAGAAATTTAAGGACACAAAAGGAGATGTTTGTTCTGTGGCTTCACTGTGAGGTCAGGTGATTCTTTTTACCTGACACAGGGGCATTTCAGAGATCAAGGAGAGACACACAAGAATCAGATAAGAAAACAAAATGACTGACGGCCAGACTGACTGTCTCAGGCAGGAAGACTGCACTGCACTCCTGTCTCCACCTCCCTCGTGCTGGGATTAAAGTCATGTGATCACAAGTGCTGGGGTCAGAGGTGTGAACTCTGTTCCTCTTTCAGACTGGATCAACCTCATGTACTCTAGAGAAGGCTTGAACTCATAGAGATCTGTCTGACTCTGCCTGCCAAGGGCTGGGATTAGAGTCATGCACCATCACCACCCAGACTCTACGGCTAACTAATGTGGCTGCTAAGATCAAAGGTGTGTGCCACCACTGCTTGGCCTCTATGGCTGACTAGTGTGGCTAGCTTTGCACTCTGCCCCTGCCTCCCAAGTGCTGGGATTAAAGGCGTGCGCCACCACTGCCCTGGAGCTCATCAATTTCTTAAGGCTTCTATAATCCAACATGGCTTCCGATGGTGTAGCAAAACTATTTGTAGACTCCTTCATCTTTAGTTTGTTTGGGCTTCTGTGGCTCAGCATGACTGCTTTTATTCAGATGCCGGGGCAAATACCATGAACAAAAGAAAATTTAGGGGAAGAAATTATGTATTTCACCTTACACTTCCAGGCTACACTCCCTGTGCTGATAGAACTCAGGGCCAAGGAAGTACAGGAACCATGGAAGAATGGTGCTTGCCTGCCTGGCCCTTCTTCAGCTAGTATCCTCCTACAGCCCTCATCACCAGCAAGAAGGGATATCCATAGTTAATAAACAAATTCTATTCTATTATGCTGATGTTCATCGCACAAGGCTCACACTCACTCTGCTTTCCTAACTAGGGTCCTGAGGCTGTCTCCCCAAGGTAACATATTTTAGCAGAAAGTTACGTCCAGTCTCTATCAGAAGAATCTGACTTGAGGGTTAGCATCCTGCGAGAGCTGCTCTAAACACAGGACAGATCAAGATGCTATCTCTTCAGGCGTGTATAGCACAGCATCTCTCTTAGTCTTTGCTTATAGACCGTCCAGTGGGTGGGATGGTGTCTGCTCGTCTTGAGTGAGTGATGTCACTAGGTTCATGTTATCAGGTGCAGCCTTGGGTGTAGTGGGTTCCAGACTAACCTATTTTTACATGTCTAAACGTCATTACAGTAAGGGTTCTGATTCAGTAGCTTTTCTCTGCAATTGGAGCAGAAAAAGCTACTTTGCCATTACTGCCACTTTGGGTTAAATGAAAGCTAATACCACACATTATCTACCATGGAGCTTCAATCAGCCCCACCAAAACTTTCATGAGCTAATAAGTTATAGCATGGAAACAAACTTATAGTGTGAATTCACTCTTTCCTTGTCTAGTTTTCAATACAGAAAATATCTTACTTCCTTGTGAATAGTGACACTTAATACCTTTCAGAGAGGAACTATGAGAAACACTTCTAATTTTACTTTGGACACAACAATAAATCCTACTGTGCAGAGGCTTATATAGTTGGTACTCACGTGTGGTTAATAGTAAGCCTAAGAATCCAGTATATTCATTCTGTGTATGATGTAACATATAATTACTATTATTGTACTAAAATTGCTGTTAGTACAAGAAATAATACAATAGTTGTGTTTCAATGACTTCCTTTTTTGGTTTAGATCCTAGTAATATAAGAAAAAGTGAGGTCTTCCAAAAGCTTAAATGCAATGCCTGGAAAATATCTAACAATTTTAGAAAAATATTCTTTTGGTTTTCTTTTTTATGTAAATTTTCATTAGTTGCTTAATTTTTTTCATTATTTTACATCCTGACTGCTGTTTCCCCCCCGACACTCCTCTTTCCTTTCTGCCCAGTTGAACACATTTTTTTCTATTAAGATTTGGGCTGGTAGATGCCAATTAGAGGCACTCCTCATTAGCGATTAGAAGCTACTCAGCTGAATAAGATAATGCACCTGGCTGGGCGATGGTGGCGCACGCCTTTAATCCCAGCACTTGTGAGGCAGAGGCAGGCGGATCTCTGTGAGTTCGAGGCCAGCCTGGTCTACAGAGCTAGTTCCAGGACAGGCTCCAAAGCCACAGAGAAACCCTGTCTCGAGAAAAGAAAAAAAAAAAAAAGATAATGCACCTGCTTGAACTTCCTCCCAAGGAAAGGACAGTGCAGGGGGGTGGTCAGCTGGCTGTACTGCTCTTTGTTCTGCCTTTTGCCTGTAGTATATGTGCTGCCTGAGAAATGAACTCAGGGCTGTTTGGTATTATTCTTCAGTCCTCCTGGTCTATCCTATGTTTCTGTCTTCATTTCTCTTAATCTAACATTTTCTCAGCCTCAGCAAACTCTCCAAGGGAACGCCCAGCTGATTTCGGCCAGAGTGAACTCTGATGGAGTGTCACCAAGCATGGAGCTGGGTGCGGGGGAAGAATGCAAGGACACCACAGGGTAAAATAGTGCACTTAGTAAAAGGGAGGTCTGCAGTGAGCTTTACCAGGAGCCCTGTGATTTAAATATGAGCGTAAGCAAATGTACGGGTGTACAGACAAGAATAGAGAGGATGGCTGCGCAGCATGAAAAATTAAGTTTAAGAAATAACTCGAGTATAAGTGTAAATAAGAAGTAACTTGAGCACAAGTATAAAAAGTAGCTACAGACCAAGGAACTGGTAAACAGTTCTTTGTACTACGTTTACTTAGCAATACTTTAAAAGCCAGAGATGCTAAGGTAAAGCATCAACAACTGCCTCAATTTCTAGAGTTTGAACATTCCTTATAGAGATTTCAAAGGTTAGGGGCACTGAGGAAGGACAACAGCAATTGCTTTAGTTTTTGAAATGTGTAAAGGATGTGTGCCCCAGGCTCCCTGTGGAAGGGAGCGTGAGTCTAGATTTAAAAAGGCATGGGAATGAATGAGCGCTCTTTGTCTTGGTCTGAGTTTAGACTTACTGTGTTGCTGTTCTGTTTTATGTGTCCTTGAAAAGTTTATGCACTACCAGTACCGTTTGTCTGTCTCTATTCTGCATTTTTGTCTACTGACCTTCTTTGTAGTCCTGGAGATAAGCCTGGTAGCCTCTGCCTCTAGCCTCCTGTGCATTTTTATTGGATCAATCCCAGGTTGTTAGGTCCTGAGAGGAAAACTCCTCAAAGGAGAAGCATAGCAACGGCCACCTCCCTCTCTTGTTCTCTGGCCCACAGCCAGCCAGCAGCTCCAGCAGAAGGCAGGGTGTGCGCATGCTCAGATGGGCAGAGAATTGCTTGCAGATGCAAAAGCTGCACAGTTGTGAAATAGAGAATCAAAGATTGGGACCAGAGAAGTTAACAATTTCTTTCTTCAGGAATCCAGGCAGGCAAGTTTGTGCCCACCAGTGCTGCTCCCATTTCTTTCCTAAGCAAAGTTCTTTTTCACTGTGAAAACTCAAGGTCTCTTCTGCTAGCCAGCAATTTTCCAACTTAAATCTTTTCTGTCCTGATGCTGGTTTTAAAAATGTTGATTTGTACCAATGTGTATACTTTTGGAAGCACTGATTTTTAAAGTTAAAAATGCATTATATTGGAGAAATTATGTTTTTGTTAACCAAGGAGAAGAAAATATGTGGATTTAGCCATTTGTTTCCACTGGGTTACAAACACTTGTTATCCTTTTAGGAAATTGGGTCTAAATTAGTAGTGATTAAGATAAAGAAACCTGCTGAAGGTCATATTTGCCTTTTGCTGTTTAGTGCAGGCCTGCCAGGCTCCAGAAGATCCTGTGGGCTAAGAAATCTGTAGGAAGACAAGCCTACATTGACCTGAGCTGCTAGGCTGTCAATTCCTGCAATTCTGTCCCTATCTAGAGATCTTCAGTTTAGATGAAAAGCAGTTTTGCCCAATGGTCTGTGCTTGGCAGTAGAAGTGAATTGCTGATGGACACTGTTCTGTGCCCATTTGTCTTCTGTCTTCTTTGGAGGAAGTAGAGTCCTGCTAGGAGCCAACTGTCTCTTTTTGTTATGAAAAAGTCTTTTAATAATTAAATATTTAAATGCCATATTCCCCAGATCTCTGAGCAGTTGAGGGCTGTTTATCAGGTATAATATAGACTTATAGAATCTGCCTGGAGAGCTGGGTTTGAGCTTGACTGTCCTGGCTCTCAACAGGTGATATTTACACTCGTAAAAAGACAGAAAGAAGAAAAACTGCTTGCAATAGAAGGTTAACAGCAGTAATGACAGTAGTAGAGAATAGCTTAATATATTTTAAATCAGGGTTGGATTACATATATGGTATTTTTTGTAAGAGACTTAAAAGTACATACCAATTTAAAACATGAGACTTATTGCTTTGTAGTCTGGAATGAGATAAAATGAACAGACAATTATAACATTTAAGAGTAAATATAGGTGCATTTAAGTTACATGTATGAACACACACACACAGAGTGTACAGTTATTGGGTGAAGTGGATGCTCTTGGTGGGCCCTAGCAAAGGCATGCCACCGCTCAAACCATACATGCAACAGACTCAGCTAGAGGAATTTAGAGACAAAAACATAAGCAAACTGGAGGACCAGGCGAGGTATACCTCAGTAACGATGGCGGAACTTGGTCATCTGAGCTGGTCTCAGCCAAGATGGCAGTGAAGTCACCTGACCTCAGTGAAGATGGGGAAATGGGAGTGGGTGTGGCTTGTCTCTTAGAGGAACAGAGCAGATCATTACACAAGGGGTAAATGAGAGACTGAAATAAAGTACAAAAATGAATTTGTCTATGAGCAGTGCTGAGTTTAAAGGGAAACTATAAAAATGCTAGATATTTTACATGTTAATTCTGGTTGCTGGTCATTCAGCACTGTAGAGTAGTTATGCTAATAATGGGACAATTTTCTCTAAAGGTGATAGTAGGACTCAGGTCTTAAATAGAAGTTAATAATTACCATCTTGCAAACTTCTAAGTTATAGGGTTTTAAATGATTGACCTCCCATGAAATGACAAGGCTAAAGGTCTTAGCTGATCAGACTTTCATAGAGAAGTTTATTAAAAACTGTCAACATGCCGGGCGGTGGTGGCACACGCCTTTAATCCCAGCACTCGGGAGGCAGAGGCAGGCAGATCTCTGTGAGTTCGAGACCAGCCTGGTCTACAAGAGCTAGTTCCAGGATAGGCTCCAAAACCACAGAGAAACCCTGTCTCGAAAAAAAAAAACCCCCCCCCCCCCCCCCAAAAAACTGTCAACATTATCTGTGATCTGTAAATGCAAACTGCAGTCTAACTGCTCCTATAATGGTTATTAGGACAAAATGCTTATGAGTCTATATAAATTCCAAGGGTCACACTTGGGTTAATTGGAACTTTGATGTCTAATTTCCTGAATTTTTTATATATCTGGGAGATCAGTCCTTTTCTGATATGGGGTTGGTGAAGATCTTTTACAATTCAGCGGGGTGCCTTTTTGTCTTATTGACTGTGTCCTTTTACAATTCAGCAGGGTGCCTTTTTGTCTTATTGACTGTGTCCTTTGCTTTACAGAAGCTTCTCAGATTCAGGAGGTCCAATTTACTTGTTGCTCTCAGTGTCTGGGCTACTGGGGTTATATTTAGGAAGTGTTCTCCTTTCCCCATGCATTGAAGGCTACTTCCCATTTTCTATTCTATCAGCTTCAGTATGGTCAGATTTATATTGAGGTCTTTACTCCATTTGGACTTGAGTTTTGTGCATGGTGACAGATATGGATCTATTTTCATTCTTCTACATGTTGACATCCAGTTATGCTAACACCATTTGTTGAAGATACTTTTTTTCTTCCACTGTATAAGTTAAGCTTAAATTTTTTTTCTGTCAAAAATCAGGTGTTCATAGGTGTATGGATTTAATATCTGAGTCTTCAATTCCATTGGTCAGCCTGTTTTTTTTTTTTTTATGCAAACAGCAAGCTGTTTTCATTAATGTCACTCTGTAATAGAGCTTGATGTCAGGGATGGTGATGACTCTGAAAGTTCCTTTACTGTACAGGATTGTTTAGGCTATCCTGGGTTTTTTCTTTTGTTCATATGGGTTGACTACTGTTTCCTCAAGTTCTGTGAAGGAGTGTTGGTATTTCGATGGGGATTGCATTGATTCTATAGATGGTTTTTGGAAGGATTTCCATTTTTTAATTGTTAATCCTACCTATCCAAGAACATGGGAGATCTTTCCATTTTCTGTAATTTTTTTTCAATTTCTTTCTTCAAAAACTTAAAGTTCTTGTCACATAGGTCTTTTACTACTTTGGTTATTGATACCCCCAACATATTTTATCTTACTTGTGGCTATTGAAAAAGGTGATATTTCATTCTCAGCTTCTTTATTATTTCTATAGAGGACTAATGGTTTTTTTTGAGTTGATCTTGTATCCTGCCACATTACTGAAAGTATTTATCAATGGTAGGAGTTCCCTGGTAGGGTTTTTGGCTTCACTTATATATACTACCATATCATCTGCAAATAAAAAAGTTTGACTTCTTTCTAATTTGAATCCTCATGATCTCCTTTTGTTGTATTGTTACTCTAGCCAGAACTTCAAGAATTGTCTTGAATAGATATGGAGAGAATGGACAGCATTGTCTTGTTCCTGATTTTAATGGAATCACTTTGAGTTTCTCCTCATTTAATTTAATGTTGGTTGTAAGCTTGTTGTATATTGCTTTTATTATGTTTAGATATGATCCTTGTATTCCTGATCTCTCCAAGACTTTTACCATAAAGGGGTGTTGGATTTTCTCAAATGTCTTTTCACCATCTAATGAGGTGATCATATGGTTTTTCTTTCCAGTTTATTTATATATTGGATTACATTGATAGATTTTCATATGATGAACCATCCCTGCATCTCTGGTATGAAGTTGACTTGATTATGGTAGATGAGTATTTTTGATGTGTTCTTTGATTCGGTTTGCTAGTATTTTCGCATTTATGTTCATGAGTGAGATAGGTCTGTAATTCTTTCTTGATTGAGTCTGTGTGGCTTCAGTATCAGGGTGACTGTTAGCCTCATAAATAGTTTGGCAATGTTCCTTTTGTTTCTCTTATGTGAAATACATCAAGGAGTATAGGTATTAGCTCTTCTTTGAAGTTTTGCTAGAATTCTGCACTGAAACCATCTGGTCCTGGTTTCTTTTCT
Source organism: Alexandromys fortis (assembly GCF_014885135.2). Classification (NCBI taxonomy): domain Eukaryota; kingdom Metazoa; phylum Chordata; class Mammalia; order Rodentia; family Cricetidae; genus Alexandromys; species Alexandromys fortis. The sequence goes on along the minus strand of NW_026067937.1, from coordinate 20,826,961 downwards.
TTTTTTGGTTGGGAGACTTTTGATGACAACTTCTATTTCCTAGCATTTTATAGGTACATTTAAAATTTACTTCGTCTTGATTTAATTTTGGTTTATAATATTTAAATAGAAAATTGTCCATTTCTTTATGTTGTCCAATTTTGTGAAGTACAGGTTTTTGTAGTATGACCTAATGAAATGGGTTAATATAAGATGTAACAGAGAAAAATATGCCTAAGCCATTGGCCAAACAGTATTGTAATTAATACAGTTTCGGTGTTATTATTGGTTGCTGAGTGGCCGGGAAATGAATGAGCAGTCTCCACCTCCACCTACCCTTGTACCTGAAGGCACAAGATCTGTAGTCTGCAAGGCTCCAGTCCTGACCTTAATAACCATATAAAGAGTACCAAAAGTAGACAACACAAAGCTGCCTTCTGATCTCTACATATTTGTCATGGCCTACAAATCCATAGTCACATTACATACAACATAAATGTGACAAAATAAATCTTAGTGTCATTACATTACCTGGCATCTCTGGATAAACCCTGTAGGACAGCATTTCAAGAAAAAATTGAAAACTGTTAAACAATGGGGACATGGAGAAGCGTGGAACAACCAACTTTATATAGAACAAACTATGGCATGAGAACACAGCTGACTGCTGATTATTCTACTTTATTATATCTATCTCTACCAGATAAATGAAAATACAGTTTTGATACACACATGAATTATTTAATGTTTATTATAATCTCTTCTATTGTGTTGACATTTGGAGCACATCACCTACCCTTGGACTTTACTCTGGAGCTGGACATATTAGGATCATGAGTTCAAACGTATCCTTAAATCTCTTTTATGTCCTTAGGACTTTGAATCACACAGTAGCATTTAAAGAATTTATAGGTCTGGAGACATGATGGGGTAGTTAGGAAAAGTTCATTCCCAGGACCAAGGTCCGACTCCTGACATCTTCCTATAATTCTTGCTACAAGAGGACCCAGGGTTTTAACATTCTTGGGAACTAGTATGCATATTCATATACCCACACAAACACACACTGACATCACATAATTAAAATAACTCTGTAAACAACAATTTTTCACTGATTAAAGTTTTTCTCTTTTAAGCATTCATTCCTGTAACACAGGTGTTGAAACAATCATAGGATTTCTCTCCAGTGTGTTGATTTATTTGTTTAGGGATGATTATGTTGTACAAAAAGCTTTACCACATTGATTAGTTATAGGGTTTCACTCCAGTATGTGTTCTTTTATGCATGTTAGGAGCATTGATAAGCAAAGACTTTACCATATTGATAACATTCATAGTTTCTCTACAGCATGTTTACTTTCATGCTTTTTAAGAAAGCCATAATATGAAAAGACTTTACCACATTGATTACATTTGGAGGGTACTTTCTGTTTCTCTGTAGTATGTGTTCTTTTATGTGTTCGTAGATGACTGTGGTCTGAAAAGGCTTTACCACATTGTTTGCATTCATAGGGTTTCTCGCCAGTATGTATTCTTTCATGTGTTTGAAGAGTAATTTGTTGCGCAAAGGCTTTACCACAGTGATTGCATTCATAGGGTTTCTCTCCAGTATGAGTTCTTTTATGTGTTTGAAGATGACTTGAGTGAGAAAAGGCTTTACCACATTGATTGCATTCATAGGGTTTCTCTCCAGTGTGTGTTCTTTTATGTGCATGAAGATTACCATGACGTGCAAACGCTTTACCACATTGTTTGCACTCATAGGGTTTCTCTCCAGTATGTGTTCTTTTATGTATTTGAAGATTTCTACGATTTGAAAAGGCTTTACCACATTGATTACATTCATAGGGTTTCTCTCCAGTGTGTGTTCTTTTATGGCATTGAAGATTCCTTTGCTGTGCAAAGGCTTTACCACAATGATCACATTCATAGGGTTTCTCTCCAGTATGTATTCTTGTATGTCGTTGAAGAAAATTATGACATATAAAGGTTTTACCACATTGACTGCATTCATAGGGTCTCTCACCAGTATGCGTTCTTTTATGTATTAGAAGATAATTAGGAGATTTAAAGGCTTTACCACAATGATGACATTCATAGAGTTTCTCGTCAGTTCTTCTTTTATGATGTGTTCTTCTTTTATGTTTTTGGAGAAGATAGCTTTGTGCGAAGGTTTTACCACACTCATTACATTCATAGGGCTTTTCTCCAGCATTTGTTCTTTTATGCATTTGAGGATATCTATCACATACAAAGGCTTTACCACATTGGCTAGATTTATAGGGTTTTTCTCCAGCACGTGTTCTTTCATGCCTTTGAAGATGACTGTCATATGCAAAGGCTCTAACATATTGAGTATATATAGAAGGTTTCTCTCCCATTTGACTTCTTTCATGCCTGCAGGGATAATTGGCACAGGTAAAACCTTTACCACATTCAATACACTGTTGAATCAATAAATCTGTATGAATCAATTTTACATTGTGGGGCTGGAGAGATGGCTCAGTGGTTAAGAGCATTGCCTGCTCTTCCAAAGGTCCTGAGTTCAATTCCCAGCAACCGCATGGTGGCTCACAACCATCTGTAATGAGATCTGGTGCCCTCTTCTGGCCTGCAGGCATACATGCAGACAGAATATTGTATACATAATAAATAAATAAATATTTAAAAAAAATTTTACATTGTGGTCCAATCTTAAAGAGAAATCATCACTGTGTTTACAGTCATTTTGTTCCCCTTTATAATGGGCTGTTTTACGTCTTTGAAGATACCTATAATGGTATATTCATGGAATATTACATGATTCACATATACAGAATATTCTTTTTTAAAATATTTATTTATGTATACAGTGTTCTGTCTGTCTGTATGCTTGCTGGCCAGAAGAGGGCACCAGATCTCATTACAGATGGCAGCGAGCCACCAAATGGTTGCTGGGAATTAAACTCAGGACTTTTGGAAGAGCAGTCAGTGCTCTTAACCTCTGAGCCATCTCTCCAGCCCCAGAATATTTTTCTATGAGATTTTGCACCTATTTCAAGAGAGCTGGTAAAACTGAGAGCGTCACCACTCTTACTGCATTTATAAATTACCCTATACTTTTGACTCATACTCTATTGTTAAGTCACCTAGGACAAACAGAAGTTTATGCTCAGCCCTAGTGCTCATAGGGCTTTTCTGCAGTGTGTGTTTGTTGATGTATTGAAGCTGGGAAACCAAATACTTGTATACTTGAATCAAATTCAAGAAGTATATTCCATGTGGGGACTGCTACATATCTTCTATTTGTTCTCAGAGAGCAATATGCTATGTCTGTCCATATCCCTATGCTCACGACTTATAACGAGAGTGACATATGATATACTTAGTAAAGGAAGAATAATGAATAATAGGCTTCCATATTGAATTCACATAATTTGGCTTTCTATTCCTATTAGACATGTTTTATATGTATTAAAATTTCTCGGTAACAACTGCACCTTGACTCTTGGCCCTAACTGCAGCTCTCAGTAAACCTAGCACAGAAACAATAAGTATATGAGTAACACTAATTTTACTATGGGCTGTATGCTTATTAGAAAATTTTGGGGATATACTTATCACCTCTTTAACATGTATACATTTTGTAATATGAATGGTATAAAATTAAATAGATTGGCAGTTCGATGACTCAAACGGTGCTATCTGTTAAGGAACTATTTCCTTGTCTTCTCTCTTAATAGAATGCCTTGCAAGTGCAATTCACCTACCTGAAATCGAGGTACATGGTTTTGTGAGAATTTATGTTTATTTACACTGTTGCTTCTGTTTACAACTTCCAGGACACATTAGAATCCCTTCAGAGGCACGTTCGTATCATCTTGCACATGATAATTACCTTCCATGTCTTTGAGAACTTTGACAATGTTCCTCAATATTATGGTCTTCCCAACTGTATCCTAAAATATAGTACCAGAAAATGTATGGTATATTATTCAAAATAGTACAAACTTTAATTTACTATCTTCAGTGAACCCTCGAACCATGCCTGATTTATTCACCTCATTCTTCTTTCCCAATCAAATTACAGAAGAACATAAAAAAACAATTAACAGTTATCTCCTTATTTCAAAACCTGAAGGAAGATCCAGTCTTACCTATGGCAGTGAGGTTCCTGTAGGTGTCCAGCATCACATCTTTGTAGAGATTCCTCTGGGAAGGATCCAGCAATGTCCACTCTTCCCAAGTGAAGTCAACATGCACATCATCATAGGTCACTGCGTTCTGAAATGTCCACACATGTGCACGACAGGGAGCATGAGAGTGACAACA
>NW_026067937.1:20627083-20821188 GCF_014885135.2 Alexandromys fortis | reverse complement strand
ACATAAACAAAGAAAAAATGACAAATCCATCGACAATAAAGCAAAAAGAATAAATAAGAACGGATCTAAGTTGATAGGGGCGGGGGGGGGCATAGGAGAGCAGGGGCCCCCGACACGACACACTTCTGCATTGCTGGTCGGAATGCAAGTTGGTACAACCCCTTTGGATGTCAGTGTGATTTCTCAGAAAATTAGGAAACAACCTTCCTCAAGACCCAGTAATACCACTTTTGGGTTTTGAAATTAGACAACAGCTCTGTCCTTCTCTACATCTAAAAGAATTATTCAGAGTTTCTGTCTCATATCAAGAGTCATCTGATATGGGACAGAAAGAAAAGAATTTAGAAAAAATTTTACTTTTCTTCATACCTATTTTTGTCTCTATCATACCTTCATTGCATATATATGTCTGTATATGTCTATATAGATAATGCTTAAGGTTTCTACAATGAACAATGAATTTTCCTGCACTAATCTTTGAAGTTTCCAGGAAGGTGGGGTCCCACAAAAACAACTCCACCTAGTTGATATGACGTCATGATGCTGATAGTGCTACTATAAGACCTGTTTTGGGTACCAGCTGCTCAAGATGGTTCCAACTTGGTTAGCTGAAATGGTACACTTCTTTACAACATTCTAGCCAGAACTCCAAATAGGAACCTCAGAAAAACCCTACCAAATACTCAGAGACTATTTGCATTTTTACCAGACAGTAATCTGGAACTTAATCATTTTACTTTCACAGGATCCCATAGAAAGAACATGGCCCCCATGACAGCTGGAAGTAATTCTAGAAGACAACTTACCCTCGCCCAACAAAGTTTGCCCTCAGGGTTAGGGACATCACTTAGGAGTTGATCATAATTGGTATAGAGTTGAGGGTTGGGGGGAAATTATGTAGGATCAGGGGTCTCTCTGAAAAAAAAAAAACCAAGTGAGGAATTGGATGGGATAATAAATTAGCGTGAGCTTACTCACACTAATAATAGTGAGTAATCGATATGTATTTATATATATTGGGATTTATTTATCATATTGCAATGCACATTTCGACCTCTAATCAAGATACTTATACATTGTTTACATTTTGAGGTCATTGTCTTCATTTGATGCAGTTGTTTATTGTATAATATTCTAATATGGGGGAGGTGCTACAGGAAATCCTACAGCCAATAGCCTTTAAATGATCAGCTCACTTGGGCGTGGCCTCTTATACTATTTATGCTGAGTAAAGCGCTTGGCCTCTCTCTTTCCTGGCTGCGGGATTCGGTCGCTGTTTTCCATTCCAGTAGAAGATAACAATTTGTGGGTCTACCCCTAAATAAACTACCACCTATTATTCTCGATTTTGAGCTAGTGTGGGATTTCTTTAAGAGCTCTTCTTCATGAGCCCTGTGTTTTAGCATACTAAAGTGTGACCTTGCTATACTAACTAGGATTCCCTACCTTCCTGCTCGCGGCCTTTCTGTTTTCTCCCACTTCCTCTCCAGCCTTTGCTGTCAGCTGTTTTAGTCTTTGCCATTCTCACTGCAATTAACACAATTCTTTTTTATGAATGTTTAAATCTATTTTACATACCAACTAGTTTCCCCTCCTTCCTCTTCTCCCATTCCCTTCCTCTATGTCATTTCTACCCCAGCCCCCACTCCTAAGGGAGTCAACAAGGCTTACAGATCAAGCTGAGGCAGAACCAAGCTCCTCCCCCTGCATCAAGGCTGACCTAGGCACTAGGGACAGATACCAGTTCCAAGGCTATGAGCCCCACAAACAAACCAAGCCCCACACTTGTGACATTTCATTCGTATTTTACCTTTTTTTTTTTTTTTCTCGGAGACAGGGTTTCTCTGTGGCTTTGGAGCCTGTCCTGAAACTAGCTCTGTAGACCAGGCTGGTCTCGAACTCACAGAGATCCGCCTGCCTCTGCCTCCCGAGTGCTGGGATTAAAGGCGTGCGTCTTTAATTTATTCGTATTTTAATTAATAAAACTTTCCTGAAGATCAGAGAGTAAAACAGCCCCACTGCTCAGCCTTACAAACCAGGCAGTGATAACACACAACTTTAATCCCAGCAGTCACACTAGTTGCCATAGAAACTCGGCAGTGCATGCCTTTAATCCCAGAACTTGAGAGGATTATAAAATGGGAAAAGACAGCTCACAGTCTCAGTCTCATTCTGAGATTCCTGGAGGCAGGATCGCCATTTCAGACTGAGGTTGAGGTAAGAGCCAGTGGCTGGCTGCTTTGCTTTTCAGATCTTCAGGTGGAACCCCAATTTCTCTGAGTTTTTATTAATCCTGCTTCAGCACACTGTCACACACATGCAGGGGACCTAGGCTGGCCCCAGGCAGGCTCCTTAGCTGTCAGTCTAGAGCCTGAGTCAGCTTTCTCTGCGGGTTTCCCCATCATGGTCTTGACCCCCTACCCTGCACATATAATCCCTCCTCCCTCTCTTCAACTGGACTCCCAGAGCTTGGCACAGTGCTTGGCTGTGGATCTCTGCCGTTTCCACCAGATACTGGATGAAGGTTCTATGATGACAATTAGGGTAGTCACCAATTTGGTTACAGGAGAACCCAGTCCAGGCACCCTGTATACAGACCAAGCCACAATCTATACAAACAGGAACAATTTATAATATCAACAACCTACATAATTCTGATAATAGCCAATATAACTAACTAGTTCTAAGAATACAAAAGAGCAAATCAAATAGCTCGAAAGAACCAGTTACGAGTTTGTGTGCCTCATGTCATTTTTAGTTTTACCAAAGAGCTTACCTAGGAGGATTAGCCTACAAACGAGGAGAGAGGCCTACAACTTAAAAGCCTACAGAAAACCAAATCTATTGAGCCAGAAAAAAAGAATCCCCTTATGACATTATATTTAAAACATTAAACATACAGAATAAAGAAAGCATCAAGGAGAAAACACCAAACAAGACATGAAGGCAGACCTATAAGAATTACGTAATTTCTCAGTGAAGATTCTAAAAGCCAGAAGGGCCTGAATACATGTGCTACAGACTCCAAGAGACCAGAGATGCAGACCAAGACTACTATACATAGCAGATGGAGATTCCGCAATGAACCAAATTTAAGCAATATCGATCTACAAATTCAGCCCTTCAGAAGGGGCTTCTTAGAAAGAAAACTCCAACCACAGAGGATAACTATACCCATGGAAACACAGGAAAGGAAATAATCTCACACCACCAAAGCCAAAAGAAGGGAAATTCTCTCTCCTCTCCCTCTTACACACACACACACACACACACACACACACACACACACAAACAACACAAGAAGAATCAATCAACTGCTCTTCATTCTCAAGAGGGAGGGGGAATGGAGTGGGGGGAGGGGGAGAGGGGTAAGGGTGTAGGGGGAGGGGGCGATGTGTGCGAGGAGGGGGAGGGAAATGGGAAACGGGAGGAGGCGGAAATTTTTTTTTTGCAACAACTAAAAAAAAAAAAAAAGAAGAAAATAAAAAAAAGAAAAAAGAATCAATCAACCGTCATTGACTTCTCTCAATATAAATGATCTCAAACACCCAACAAGAAGGACAGAGACTAACAGAATGCATGTGAAAACAACAGGGTTGATCCTTCTGCTGCATACAAGAAACACACCTCAGCAAGAAGGACAGATATTACCTCCGGGTACTCAGGTTCCACTGGGAGCCATTTCTGACTTAGAGAAGTCATTTGACTTCAAGTTTGCCTGCTGTTTTTTCCAGTAACCTTGAAGGTTATGAGTGACATCTGTATTACCCCATAGAAAAAGCATTTTTGCCCAGATGAAAGAGCCCATTTTTCTATTAAAATTTGGGCTGGTGTATGCCAGCTGGAGGCACTCCGTGTTAAAGAATAGAAGCTGCTTCGCATGGTCTCTTATACTGTAAAAGTAGCGAGAACCGTGCACCTGCCCTCTTGCTTCCTGCTCCTGGGTGCTAGACTGTTCCTGGTTGCGCAGAGGACTGTTGTTTAGGACAGCGATCTGTAAGTTTTCCCCTTAAATAAATAACCCTTTTATTAATCATAATTCTAAACTGGTGTGGGATTGTTTTGTGACTTAAGTCATCATCTGGTGCCCAATGACTCCTGTTTGAGCTTCCTCCCAAGGACAGTGCAGGGAGGAGGTCAGCTGGCTGGACTGCTCTTTGTTCTCCCTTTTGCCTGTGGTATCTGTGCTGCCTGAGAAATGAACTAAGGACTGTTTGGTATTTGCAATGTTCACGAGGGAGCCAGAGGACGACTATGGGAGTTAATCCTCAGGCATCATCCTGAGATTTGCTTCAGGAATAAAGACCAAAATGTATGATACATGGAGCAGGTCCTATTCATATCCAAAATTTCCCCATGTTTTATACCTTTGAACAAAATCAAATTGGTTAAAAGCCAAACTTAAGAAAAGACAAAAATACTAGGTACTTTCATAACCAAATCTTCCAGTCTTGGAAAGACCATCAGTTTATTCGAAAAGAGTAAAGCTAACAGATGACTAATTATGAGCGCTCACTCATTCATTCATTCCCTTGCCTGCCTAATTCGGTTTTCTTTTCAGATAGGGTCTCACCACACAGCCCGCGCTGACTCTAGGTCCTTGTCCTGGTTGGTGTTTCCCCAACATGACATAAACTAGGAATATTTGGGAAGATAAACTTCAACTATAGGGAGTTTTCTTGATTAATGATTTATGAGGGAAGGTCCACCCCACTCTCGAGCTGTACTCTTACTGGGCAGGTGGTATTGCAATGTATGAGAAAGCGAACAATTTTTAGATGTCTATTTGGCTTCCAATGAGAGAGAAAAAGTTGTGGATTTGGATGGGAGAGGAAGATCTGGGAGGAGTCAGGGAAGGAGAAATCATAATCAAACTATATGGAAATCTGTTTTCAATCAAAAAAAAAAAGGAAAGAAAAGAATAAAGAAAGAGCACTGAGAAAAACATATAGGCATCCTCCTGAATATTAACCTTCATCAGGCGATGAAAGGAGACAGAGACAGAGAACCACATTGGAGCACCGGACTGAAATCTCAAGGTCCAAATCAGGAGCAGAAGGAGAGCGAACATGAGCAAGGAACTCAGGACTGCGAGGGGTGCACCCACACACTGAGACAATGGAGATGCTCTATCAGGAACTCACCAAGGCCAGCTGACCTGGGTCTGAAAAAGCCTGGGTTAAAACAGGTCTCACTGAACATAGCGGACAATGAGGACTACTGAGACATCAAGAACAATGGCAATGGGTTTTTGATCCTATTGCATGTATTGGCTTTGTGGGAGCCTAGGCTGTTTGGATGCTCACCTTACGAGACCTGGATGGAGGAGGGTTTTCCTTGGACTTCCCACGGGACGGAGAGCCCTGATTGCTCTTTGGGCTGACGAGGGAGGGGGACTTGATTGGGGGAGGGGGAGGGAAAGGGGAGGCGGAGGTGGGGAAGAGACAGAAATATTTAATAAATAAATAAATAAAAATAATAAAAAAAAAAAGAAAGAGCACTGAGGAAGCAAGGAAGAAGCCGCCAGTTAGCAGCATTCCTCCAGGATCTCTTTCTCTTCCTGCCTCCAGGCTTCTGCCCTGAGTTCCTGACTGACTTGCCAGCATGGACTGTGAACTGGACCTGGAAGCCAAATCATCACATTCCTTTCCATACACTAAGTGAATTCAGCGAGTCTAAAATTTGCCCATGAAGTAGAGAAGAGGAAACAAAAGGAGGCAGGGATATAAAAGGGGAGGAAATAAAGAGTGAATTTGATCAAGATACATTATATTCCTGTATGGAATCCTCAAATAATAAAGGGTGAATAAGTAGGGCAAACAAACCAAAACATAAGTATCTGCAAGTCAACAACACTGAATTTCTCAACATGACTTTGGCCAGCTATGAGCCTCGCTGGAAGAAAAGCAGCCAGCCCAGCACCTACAAAGTAAACCGACACTTCTTAAACCCAGTGTTCTCAGGGGCCCAAAAGAACACAGACTGGGGCTGCAGGAAACTTTGTTCCTTATTTTGTATTTGTCTGAACCTTCCTGGTACATAGTTAATGTTACAGAAAAGTAGTGATAGGTTCACTTAAACACACAGAATGTCTCCATACTTCCATAGGGCTGAAACTGTACTCTGCATTTAAATAATGTGAACACAAATATCCTAACTTCCAACCGAAGAACAGGAAACGTCCATCCCAATGGCTGTCTACCTGCAAGCAAGAGCTACACTGTTAGCAGATTTCACATTTGCTGCAATACACAATCACTAGTTTCTATAATAAGGGAGAAATTAACTGGAAGAGAATGATATTTTACTAGGCACATACATGTAATCCCAGCTCTGTAAAACAGCAGGATTGTCCCAAATGTAAAGCCAGCCTGGTCTACATAGATGAATTCCAGAAACGCAGCCAAGCAAATTAGCTCAAATATAAAAAGCAATTCGTAAATTAAAAATTGAAAGCAGGGTAAATGTAATTTAGCTAAAACATTTCTAAGCTTTGTGACAAAAAAAAAAAAGATACTTCCTGCCTCAATACTTCCCAGAAGAAAAGCTTGACTCTTTATTCAAAGATAGGATACAGGAAAAAAACAAAAAAAAAAAAAAAAAAACACCACTAAAACCTAAGAAATGAAACCATCTAACAGCAGATGAAGTAAAAAGTAATACAAAAGTCTTCTTAAGCAAAGAGCCTCTCCCTACCCAGGAAATCCCACACAAAGGACTAGAGATACACAGACTTACACAACAAACACATTTATTGGAATTATTTCTGAAGGACACCAGTGACCTGATGCAGCAGGGTCCTGAGGGGAAAGGGACTGGGAAGGAGAAAGATAGGAAAAGGAGAAGGTAGAAAAGGTAACAGCTGGGGTGGGAAGTTCTTACACAGCTGTGTCTCATGTCAAGTAAGCTTCTTAAGAAGAATAGCATCTTGTCTATTACTTACAAATCAGGTTACTCACACAATCTTGCACAAGGAGAACACAAGGTTTCTAAAGAACAGTACTGACTAGGCCCTGAGTGACCTTGGGACTGTGGTGGGAAGAGGTGGGTTCTCAGGATCGGAAGGACCCTCCACAAAGGCTCTGGCCCCAGACCATTACCAGCTCTACAGCCCTGGTTTTAGAAAAGGGGCTCTGCTCTATTCTCAACACATCGAGCCCATGGGCAAATCTCCAAAGGACTAGACCCCACACTGTTCTTCCTTCTCCAAGGAGTGTTCCTCCCCCTGCCTGAGGGCCTAAATGAAAGCCTGGCTTTACCAGACCAGTCCTTAACACAGCAGTGTTTTACTTTTAAAATAGTTGTCACCTGGTGTCATATTGCCCATCTCTCAGTACTATGCTTTTCACAAGAATAAATCTGGAACTTTAAGGCACTCCTTGAGGATCTTGTCAGAGACCCATTCTCTGAGATGGGGGCGGGCCTATGGGCTGGTTGTCAATCAAATGCGTCTCCTTTGTAATGGTTTAGAGTCGAATATCAGGACAATCCTGGTGAAAAAAAAAATGTGTACCCTAGCATCCTTATCTCTACCAGGCCTGCTTAGCATATAATTATCTTTGGGGTGTTTTAGAGGCAGCTCTCCCTCAGCTAAATTCTACTTTTGGTGACCTTACGAGGTCTAAGCATTGATAAATCCTTTTTATCACCAATTCTACTCTTCTACATCACAGCTAAATGTGCAGCGCTACTCAACACACGAGATGCCTTTTACAACCTCCACAAAATTAGCTGTAAATGGACCTTACACATAAAGGCTAAAGTGCTGAACGTCTAGAAGATACAGGAGAAACCAGGCCTCTCCAAGTTAGGTAACCCGCCTTCCATGGCTGCACCAAAAGCGCTTTGTTATTGTTTCCACACACAGCTCCCTGCTCCCAATGCGCTCCACAGGCGCAGCAGAGCAAAGTTATTCAGAGGACGGTGCCTGGATCCAGGGAGTTGCAGGGACCACTCGGGAACTCACCAAACAGGAAATCTAACCCAGCCCCAGGGAGTCCCAGCCACACTGGCGTCGGCACCTCTCCACCCGCTGTTCGCTATCGGGACCGCAGCCCTCGCTCACCATGTTGCGTCTTCCCGGCTCGCCGTCGGCCACCTTCACAGCTCCCCGCAGAAGCGCTCACAGCACAGCACACGAAAACACTGGCACCAGCTCCTCTGCAAAGCCAACCCTACAACCACGCTACCAGAAGAACCCTGCACGGCTTCAGACTGGCAGTTCGACCTGGAGACCCTGGTTGGTTGACGACCCTTGATTGACAAGAGCATCTCCCTTAGGGTGAGGACTGCTTAAAGACACCGCACAATGGTCCCGCCCCTGTCTGCCACCCCAGAACCCAAGCTTTTCCGGAGCTACAGAGATTTGCATTTCAATATCACTTGCCCCAGGCTCCAATTGTTGATCCTGCTACCTTGCTGCATTCCATAGGAACTTCCCCTTCCTCCTCCAGGACACTAAGTGACTTGTTCGCACGTGCCTTTCCTCCACGCGGCTGGAGTGATTCCCTGTTCCAAAGGTGAAAGGGTACCCAGAATATTCACAACTTTAAAGAGAGATTTAAGGACACAAAAGGAGATGTTTGTTCTGTGGCTTTATGCTGAGATCAGGTGAACTGAAGGAATTTCTGTTAGTCACAGGCACTTCAGAGAACAGGAGAGAAATGCAGGGACCAGATAAGAAAACAAATGATAGATCTGTCTCCCACCAGAAGACAGGATGACGGCTCTATTGCTTTAAGTTTTCTTCCAGAATTCAAGGCAAACTCTTGACAAATGAATAAGACTACAAAGTGAAGTCTTCAGAGTAAGTCGAATACGCAGAGAATCATGGAGCTAGGAAGACCGTCTTTATGAGTACTATTGTTAGCCAGCTCATCTTCCTCAGCGGGCAGGAGAAAAAGAAACATGTCTGCGTTAGTCAAGGCTCTCTACATGAGTGGGTCTGGTAAAACTCAATCTCTCCATGTATGTAGAATGTCCCACAAGCTGTGATCCAGCTTGTCCAACAATGGCGTCTACCTAGGAGAAGTTGAAGACTCCAGTAGCTCCTGTGCCCAGGAAGCTGGATGTCAGCTGCTCTTCAGTATGCACCCGAGTTCCAAAGAGTAGGCTCTCCTGCTAGTAAAGGTGAAAGACCCCCAGTGCTGGGGAGACTCTCACTCAAGTCTCGGGATAACACGACCCCCTACATCCCCCAGTAACTCACGAGAGACTTTAATGATGAGATGAGCCGGGAAACAGTGCACTGGGGCCGAGACTCATAACCCACGTAGTGGTAGAGTTCGACCCCGAGTGACCGGGAGAAGCGATTTTTAAGGGAAGAAACCACAGCCCAGTGATCCAGAATTGGCAGGGAGTGTGTCACAGAAAACTCTGAAAATACCAGTGAACATCACAAGGGGGCAACCCCCGGCCTCTCAGGACCACTCCCAAGGTCATTATCAGCTAGTTCTTAAAACACGTTACAATGACGATCACACGGGGAAAACTCCGTTTCTCAAGATTTGTTGTTCCCTTGGAAACTACAGCTCCCAGACTCCTCCTGGATTACCTATACCTGCGCACGCTGGCGTGCCCAGGTGCGGGTCATTTCTCCCAGAGAACCTTGCGCTTCCCGTTAAAAAGCGAGCTTCCACGAGGTCTCGCTCTCTCTTGTCCCCACCCTTGTGTGTCTCACACACCCATCTCTTATTGTGTCTTCCTCTCCCCATTAAAGTGCACCCACGTGGGAGCCGCGTGTCTTGTTTCCTCCTTTTGCGCGTGTTTCGTCTATCCTGTGTTCGTCCACACTCTCCACCCCGCCGTTTTTTTAAAGGAATAATAAGATTATTCTCAAGATTACAACCTAACTTTATCTTCAGCTAGTTTCTGAAACACAGTCACTAAACTGGCTAATGCTAGATTCCTGATTCTTCTCTTCCTGCTTGAATTTATGGCTGTTTTCTTCCTGCTGGGGAGGTCTGGATTTATCCAGGTCTTTCAAAGGGATGAACTTGGTACCCAGAGCTAGGGCAGGGAGGCAGAGAGAGAGTTTTTTTCTTCAATAGTCTTTATATCTGTAGACTGCTACCATAAGGTGTGATCGTGATTAAATGCCCATCTTATTCTTTGAGGGGGGGGGTGTGTTTGAGACACGTCTCCATCTGTGTAGACCTGAAACTCACTCTGTTGTCCAGGCTGGCCTGAAACTTAGAAAAGTCGACTGCTTCTGCCTCTTGAGTGCGGGGGGGGGGGGGGGGGGGGGGGGGGGGGGGGGGGGGGGGGGGGGGGGGGATGGTGTGTGTGTGTGTGCATTGCCACCAAGATGCAACAGCTGGATCTAATAAACTCAAGTGATCCAGATAAAAAATGTGCCATTTAGTGCAAAATCTAAGAAAAATCCCTCACAGGTGTACCAAACTCTGGGTTTTAGTTAATTCCAGAATTAGTCAGTTTCACAACCATCAATAGTCACCACAACAGCCAAACAGAGAACTGAGAAGGACTTCTTACCTGCAGAAGGCAAGGAAAGCCTTGGAGTCTTTTCCAAAGCAATGTGTTTCCTAAACAAATGAAGGATGAGGGTTTCACTTAGGAGTCTGGACATGCGCAGGTAGAGTTCTGCCTATTCCTAAGCATGCTCACTTAACAAATTCACATCTGAACATGATTACAATGTAAAAACAGGGATATTTAGGGTCTTTTATACCTCAAAGTCATGCAGGAACATACATTAATTATAAAAATAATAGAATGGGGGGGCTAGAGAGATGGCTCAGTGGTTAAGAACATTGCCTGCTCTTCCAAAGGTCCTGAGTTCAATTCCCAGCAACGACATGGTGGCTCACAACCATCTGTAATGAGGTCTGGTGCCCTCTTCTGGCCTTCAGGAATACACACAGAAAGGATATTGCATATATATATAATAAATAAATAAACAAATAAATATTTAAAAAATAATAAGAGGATGGCTGGGCAGTGGTGGCGCACGCCTTTAATCCCAACACTTCACAGGCAGAGGCAGGCCAGCTCTGGTCTACAAGAGCTAATTCCAGGATAGGGTCCAAAACTACAGAGAAGCCGGCGGTAGTGGCGCACGCCTTTAATCCCAGCACTCAGGAGGCAGAGGCAGGCGGATCTCTGTGAGTTCGAGACCAGCCTGGTCTACAGAGCTAGTTCCAGGACAGGCTCCAAAACCACAGAGAAACCCTGTCTCGAAAAACCAAAAACCAAAACAAACAAACAAACAAAAAAAAAACTACAGAGAAAACTTGTCTTGAAAAACCATAAACAAATAATAATAAAAAGAAATGCCTCTGACATGCTCATTTTGTACCACAAGATCTTAGCTGAAAATCAAGAAAATGACCCTGGGAAATTAGACTGATTTGGAGCCTGTGCTACATACATGTCAACCTTGCTGTTTGATCTAAAAGATACCTGCACCAATGCCACAGTTCTCAAAAGACACAAGAGGCATAGAAATCAAAATAGAAGACATGAAGGAAAACTCACCTACAGCACTGTGGCCTCTGCTCTTAGGTGTGTGGGTGTGACAAGCTCTATGGGCCACAGAACACTGCTGCTTCTGCCTCTTGAGCAGGCTGGCTTGGAGGAAGGCCACAGCGGCTTCCATATACAGGGAGGAGTTTATTTTAACCATCCCTGTCGGTCTCAGAGCTGTGCAACACTGTAGAAAATTCCATTCTTTCCTTTTTCTAACTTTTGTTTAATTTTATTTATATGGTGTTTTTACTGAACGTGTCTGTACACAGTACCTACAGAGGCCAGAAGACAGCAAGAGATGCCTGGGACTGGGGTTTCAACAGTTAGCTACCATGTTGATTCTGGGAATGGAACCTGGATCCTCTGTAACAATACCCAGTGCTCTTAACTGCTGAGCCATCTCTCTAGCCCCTCTCTTTTATTGAATTTTTTTCTATTTACTTTTTAAATTAAAACATATTACATCAACTTTTCCTTTTGGTCTTCCCTCCATTCCCTTCTATATACTTCCCTTCCAACTTCTTCCTTGTTGAGTATGGATGAATAAGTGTACTGAAATATATGAAGACACCCTGCTATGTCTGTCTCTGCTGTTTGGATGGTTTAAGTGCTGACCATGTACTTAGGGAACTCATTCCTGCCTGAATACAACACTCACACAGTAAGGAGAATTCCACTTTTTAATCAGCGTCAGGTGTCGACCTTCACTAGGCTGCCGTGTACAGGAAACATACTCAAGAATAGAACAATTGGATTGGGGATATGTTAGTAGTTAAGAGAACTAAAGAATCTCCAAGAGCACCTAGCTCATTGCTGTCTGTAACTCTAGTTCCAGAAATTATGGCATCATCTCCTGGCCTCCCTGATCATCAGGCATGAACAGTATACAATGACATGCATACCGGAAAAGAAACACATACACATAAAATAACGACTGATATTAGTTCTGTTTAAAAATAGGCATTAACAACAAAAACCATGGCAAGAGAAGATTTGTAGCATAAAACTTATTTTTCAGACTGGGGTTAGTGATGAATTCTTTACTACAGAACTCCAGACACAAGAGACAGGAGGATTACAGTGAGTTATAAAGCATGTGCTACGGAGACGACATCAACACACACATACACCATACATACATTTTCTAAAAAGAGAATTGAATAGCAAAGAGCACAGGAAGTTCTGGACAATCTCTCTTAAAGTCATTTCAGGGGTCAGCTATTGGTCCCTATTAAATCATTCTCAGAAATGAATATACCCAAGCATAGTAGCAGAGCCAGGGTGATCTCCATGAATTCAAGCCTGCTTAGCCTACACAGTAAGTATGATAGCAAGACATCTCTAAACAAGACACACATAAACATACATATATATTTCAATAAAATTTTGCCTTGTTATTTGAGACAGGATCTCATTAGAAAGCTCCAGCTGGCCTGGAACTCATTATTTATAGCCTAATAAACAGTATATATAATGAATATTATAAACAAATCTGGTAAACAGTTCATCCTATACCACTGGCGCATTATTCTTGCATGACAGTTTTCTATACAGGACAGAGTTTCCGAGAGATTTTCTTCACATTTTCTTATATTTGAAGAGAACTGGAGGGGTGATTTATACTCCTTACACACCTACAGGTTGCTTTCCTTCATTCAATCACTCTATAAAATCAATAACAATTTTTCTTGAACTTTTTCTATTTTAGAAACATTTTTACTAGTTTATTTGTACATTGAGCTGTGCGCATATTTTATGTTAATGCTAAGACTCCAACTAGGGAAGCTAAAACAATGCCTATTGAAGTAAATATTCCAGCTACCAGTAAACCAATGAATTTTTAAGAATGTTTTTCTAGCAAACGCAGAGATCCACAGCCAAGCCCTAACCCAAGCTTCCAGGAGTCCAGTAGAAGAGAGTAAGGAGGGGCTGTACCAGCAAGGGGAGTTCAAGGTCACGACAGGGGATCAGACAGCCCTCTGCACAGCCCGAGGCTCAAGGACACTGGACAACAGTTGGAGAGCCTGCAGGGGACTGACCTAGGCCCTCTACACGGGTGTGACAGTTGTGTAGATTGATTTACTTGTACAGATTCTAACAGTGTGATCGAGACCTGTCCCCAGCACTTGAGCTGGGTTTTAGGAAGCTATTCCCCATGCTGTGTTCCCTCTCACAGCCTTGATGCAGGGGAAGATTTTGGTACAGCCTCAACTTGCTATGCAATGCTTTACTGACACCCATGGGAGGCCTGCCCATCTCTGAATGGAGAGAAAGTAGCGGATTGGGGGTGAGTGGAGGTGGGGGAAAAATGGGAGGAGAGGAGTGAGGGGAAACAGCAGTCAGGGTGTAAAATAAATGGAAAAAACTTACATGATAAATAAGAATTTAAGTAATAAAAACATCAAAAGAATGTTTTCCTAAAATTGTTAGAAATCTGCCAAGCACTGCATTGAAGTTTCTGGAAGATCACTCTTTATCTTATTTTACTAGGATCCAAAAGAGAAGACGAAGTTGTTGGGACACAACTATTGTATTATTTCTTGTACTAACAACAATTTGAGTTAAATAGTAGTAATTACATGGTACATGACACACAGAATGAATGTACTGGATTCCTAGGTTCTATTAACCACACAGGAGGACCAACTACCTAAACATGTCCATAATAGGATTCATTGTTCATTGTGTCAAAAGTAAAATTAGAGGTGTTCTCATGAGATTTCCTCTCTGAAGGGTAATGAATCAGGTACTAAGTATTACAGTTCAGAAGGAAGGAAGATATCTTCTCCTGTTTTGAGAGCTAGGTGAGGAAACAGCAAAGCCATACTACTGAGAAAGACAAAAAGTATAAGTGTTCTGTGCCATAATCTATTAGATCATGAAAGTTCTGGTGGGGCCCCATGATAGATTACGTGTAGTGTTTAGCTTACATTTAACCCAGTGTGGGAATAAGGACAAGGTTGTTTCTTGTGCTCAAATTGCACAGAAAGACAACTGAATCAGAAGCCTTACTGTATTGAACAAAGTAAAAACTTATATTTATTCATGTAAAAATAGCTTAGTCAGTAAACCCACTACCCCCAAGGCTGCACCTGATAACCTTAACCCAGTGACACTCCTTACTCAAGATGAGTAGACATCAGCACACCCTCTTGACTGTCTATAAGGAAAGACCAAGAGAGATGCTCTGCTATGCACATCTGGAGAGATACCACCTAGATCTGCCCTGTGTCTAGAGCATCTCTCCCATGGTGATAAGAATCTAGTCACAGTCTTCTTTTAGAGACTGGACCTGACCTTCTTGCTTATTAATTAGAAGGAAAAAGAAGTAAATAGAAGGGAAAAGCTACCCCTATGGGTTCCTTTTCCTCCTAGGACATATGACATTTTATTCTGACCAGCTTCAAAGGGCTAAGCAAGGAGACTACCAGCTTTGCTCAGGAACTTCAATAATCACACTTAGAGGGATAAGATGGAGCCACAAATTCAAGGGGGAGACAAAAGGGACACCCAGAAAATGCTGTGTTATGAGGCTAGCAAGAGTCAGGGTGTGTGTGAAGAGCTCCTGCTGTGGCCCACAGAGATTTCTGGCAAGATAAGTGCTTGCACAGCAGAAGCACTGTGAGTTGTTCTAAATTACAGAGATACCGCGTGTGCTTCCTTTAATAATGTCAGCGCATTTATCCAGGTTTCAAGACCAAAATCCTAGGCAACTGCTCTAAGCAACCCCTGCATTTCTGGTATGGATCTGCATCCCTGGGAACACTGCAAACATCTGCATTGTAACCACTGGCTCACTTGCTAAGACTGTCCAAGGCCTTTTTCCATGGCACTTTTTATGCTTTTGCTGTCACTCAAAGCAATACCATCTTGAATATCCCAATTCTTTGAGAAAAATCCATGTTTATTTATGGAAATTTATTTATTATGACTGATTGAAGGTAATTCTGCATCATAGTGAGGAAATGAAAACTTTTAAAAACAAATGCAAGGAAACAGATTTTCAAGGAATTCTTGTTTGATTTGTATTATACACCATGTAAAGGAACTTGTTTTGCTCTAATTACTTTATGACTCACAAGAACGTTTGAAAACAAGTTTATCCCCAGTTTTTTTTTTTAATATTTATTTATTTATTATGTGTACAGTATTCTGCTTGCAGCACCAGAAGAGGGCCCCAGATCTCACTACAAATGGTTGGGGGGTCCCTATGTGGTTGCTGGGAATTGAACTCAGGACCTTTGGAAGAGCAGTCAGTGCTCTTAACCTCTGAGCCATCTCTCCAGCCCCTATCCCTAGTTTTATGTGCCTGTTTGGGTGTGTGAGAGAATGTCTGCCATGAATATGATGACTATGTAGATGGCACACCAGAGAAGGCCACAGATTCCTTTGGATCTGAAGTAGGAGGTGCTTTTGTTATCTGAATTCCAGTCATTCCCCATTTGCTCCGTGACCTGCCCAGTCCCCACAGCACTTTTTATCCTATAAACTAAGTCTTTTACAGACAACTGTGGCAGCAACAAATCAGTCCAAATAAATATCAAAGACTGAATAAATGGTCCCTGGGAAAGTGAAGCATTAGTATTAAGCTGTGGCTTTTGCTCACTGATCCCCTTTAAACCTGCCAAAATATTCCGGAATGCACACACCACATACCTCATCCCTAGCTCCATAAACTAGTTTACAACTCCTGGATCCATATTCTGGTCTCCAGATTTGGAAGAAAACTTCTGCTATACCAGATGCCAGGACTGATCTAGGGAACCCAGTTAAGGTACCACTCACTTCCCACTAAAACTTTTAAAGCCTGGCCAGCAACCCCAGATTGTACTCCTTACTCTGGGCTCCACACTAGGGCCCACAGTACCCCCGCAGCTATACAGGAGGTGAGAGCAGTCCTCATGACACCAGGGAAGACACCGCTCTCTACCCTAGAAGCCCCTTTATGCATGTCCAACCACTCTAGACTTTACCCCGCCCATGGGCTCCACTACTTCAGAAGATGTCTTTGGCTTTATCAGAGACCAGTCAGTCTCAAGAAATCTCAGAAGAGACACTGCCCACAACCAGCTGAAACTCCTTAAATCCTGCCCGGTAACAGCAGACAGCACACCTTCCCCTGGGTTACACTGTGGAAGATTTTTACTTTCCCAAATGACAGGCAAGACCCAGGAATTCATGTTGAAAATATCAGAAAAATTCAGCCGTAATGGAGCACAGCCCAGATCTTGCTTTCTGGTCCTAGGAACCCCAGGGGGCCAGAGCAGATCTAGGGACCCCAGTCTGCACTGGGCTTCATATCTTGGTCTACAACTTTTGAAGAGGACTTTGACCTTAGGAAAGGTCAGGCCACATCTAGCGATCCCCAGGGAACCTAGAGTGAACACTCTAATGAACCCAAAGACACACTTGTCACTAGAACTCTTGGTCAATTATGGCAGAAGATCAGAGAGGAAAGAGAAACTAAGGAACAAAACACCCATGTAGCAAAGACAATTTCAGGAATCGACACCTGGATGTAAAATCACCTCAAATTCAGATGGCTAAATGCCAGTGTTAAGAGCACAATCAAAAATAGGAAAATATAGTATTACCAGATCCTGCCTATTCTGCAGCAGCAAGACTTCAACAATTCAGCACAGATAAACACAAGAAAATTACCTTAAAAAATTTTATGAAGATGACAGAGATCCATACAGGGCAAATGCCAAATGCTGTGCCTCTGTCTCAGACAAGGGGGCCTCATTTTCAAAGGGCATCGATAGCTCTAAGCCTGCAACTTCTCAAAAAATCTGTCTTTCGCAACTTCGGATCCCTGTATATAGCACACAATGTCAGATGTACACTGGTATCTCAACATCCTGTGGTCTCAAACTCAAACTCGTCTGGAAAGTTTGTATTTTACAACGTCATGTCCAGATCATGGAGTCCTCTCAAAACCAACTAGGAGACTGAGACCTGTATGTAAAAGCAAAGATCCTTTCTTCTATTCAAGTTTACAATCTCGGCCTCTCCCTGTGTCTAAGGTATTGGGGTGATCAGAGAGCCCTGAGCTCAATTGGTGTTGGGTTTTTATAGTAGCAAAGGTGGGCTTGAGGGATTTCTAAGGTCCAGGACCCCTGATTGGCTGTCATTTGTCTAGGGTATGCTGGTGAAAAGAGGTGGGTGTGTGCTGGCAGGTGGTTCTATAAACGATGGTTGGAATGTTAGGGATTTCCATGGACTTCCTGTTCCTGGGTGGTGCATGGGCAGTCCAGTCTGTGGTCTTTCTTGGAAACAGGTAATGCCTTCCAGCCAATTACTGAGACTCAGGCTCTTTTAAGCTTGTCCTGGCTGGGTTCAACAAGTAAATATTCTTCTACACTCCCAGAGCATTTCCCTTTCTTTGTCCAGGGAACAGAGCCCAGTGTGTGCAATTATATTACACACCCAGTGTCCAGTGCAGCCAACCCTTTGCTTTTTTGCTGGGAAGTCCTGCAGCCAAACATAGGTCCCATTCAAACAGTGACTGTTGTCAAAGCAAAAGAGAGGCCATGGATTAGCAAACAGTGAGGGGGTCTTTGTACGGCTTGGAGGCAAGAAAGAAACTCTGCATGTGATACAACTTGATCTCAAATAATTATTTCAAAAAGTTGAAACACTTTAGGACCAGAGACTAGCAAATTGTTTTCGAGACAGGGTTTCTCTGTGGTTTTGGAGCCTGTCCTGGAACTAGCTCTGTAGACCAGGTTGGTCTCGAACTCACAGAGATTCACCTGCCTCTGCCTCCTGAGTGCTGGGATTAAATGCTTTCTCTTTTGACAAGCATTTAGCAACTGTACCTTTGCTGCTCCTGATACGGGGAGATTAAATTCCCCATGACTCTGCTGATCCTGGAGTGTTCTCACAGTGAGAGCAATCCTTCCACTTCTCAATGTGGCTGAATTCTCTGTGCTTCAAGCTATGCATTTGGCACCATAATGTCACGCGTAACTTGGCACAGATCTTTGTTCAACAAACTAAAAGAAGGAAAGAGATGAACAAGGAAGCTTTACAATAGACACCAAGAATTTCAAAACATAATAAACAAATGACTTCAAAGCCTTTGTTCTCAGGATGACGGGGTGGTTCAGAGTTAAGAACACCTGCTGCTCTTCCAGAAGATCTGGGTTTCAATTCCTAGCACTGCAAGGTGCTCGCACCAGCCTGTGGCTCCCATCCCTGGAGATTCACTGCCCTCTTCTGGCTTCCTTAGGTATTGTATAGACATATTGCACAGACACACATACAGGCAAAAGACATAAAAATAACTAAGAAATGAGGTGGTCAGAATTATTTTAAAACATATTTTCTAGAAACTCAGAAAAATAATAGACATGTATCAATTTCCAGATCCATCAAAACTACTAAAACGTTAAACAAAAATGGTATAAATAACCTAAAATGGACCCATAACAAATGAGAAGATTGAAAGAGTAACAAAAAGTCTTTAGCTAAAGAAATTCCAGGTGCATATAAAGTCACACCAAATCCCACCATGCTTTCAAAGATTTAGAGTTAATCCTTAAATTATTAAAAAAGAAAACACTAGAAACTACAGAAGCCCTTTCAAATTCCTTCTATAAAGCCAATATTACTAAAATTTTAAAAACAGGAAAAGATATATACAAATAAAACTTCAGAGATATAATAATACTAATACAATAAATAATGTTCTTAAAAAGAGTAGCATTTTTATACCAATAACAAGCATGCTGTGAAAGACATTATGGTAACATTTTATTCAAAATTACTTCAACAATA
The DNA here is from genome assembly GCF_014885135.2 of Alexandromys fortis. NCBI lineage: Eukaryota > Metazoa > Chordata > Mammalia > Rodentia > Cricetidae > Alexandromys > Alexandromys fortis. The sequence continues at coordinate 20,801,919 of NW_026067937.1, read as the reverse complement.
TATCTAGGAATAAAACTATCAAAGATGTCAAAGAGGCCTGGTTAATAAAAAATGAAAATGTTAAGACACAAAAGAAATGGAGAGAAACATTGGAACTTTACCCTGTAAACCACAGACTCATAGTGATACACAGATTAATAGAGACAGGTTAATTTAAGAAATGAGTTAGCCAGAAATACACTTAAGCTAATGGCCAAGCAGTGATTTAATTAATACAGTTTCCGTGTGGTTATTTTGGGAGTCTGGGCAGCTAGAAATAAACAAGTGGCCTTTCTACAACTGTTCTGTGTTTCTGTCTCATTTCTCTTACATCTGTTACTTTAGCTTAATAATTCTAATCCTCACACCACTACCATGAAACATACAAATCCCACTGAAGCTGATGTTTCCAGATGTCAGCCGATGTGACACCCTCGACAGATGATGCCACAACATGTGGTTTCATGGATGTGTGGGCAGCGCTATTGGAGAAAACTTGTAGGACCCCGTTTGTAGGCATTTTATACTGCTGGTGTAGAGGTGAGAATTGAGCACTCAGTAAAAGATAATAATATATATCAAAGGAAGAAAGATGGAGGATCATTCATTTATCAGGAGTTAAATTCTACATAACTGTGGATATGGGTCGTTTCCTTGGGTGTAATATAACTAGAGGAGCTGGTGCAGAGCAGAAATAAATGCAGAGTTATTTAGAGATGATAAGTATTCTGCTTCCTCCCCTAGGCTGGTGGCTTAGCCCCCGCCTCTGTAGCCAAAGACACACTTGTCACCGGAACTCTTGGTCATTTAGGGCAAAAGACCAGAGAGGAAAGAGAAACCAAGAAACAAAACACCCATATAATAAAGACAATTTCAGAAACTGACACCTGGACCTAAAGTCACCTCAAATTCAGATGGCTAAATGCCAGTGTTAAGAACACAAGCAATCATAGAAAAATGCAATATGGCATCAGCCAAGCCTACCTATGCTGCAGCAACAAGACCTGAACAATCCAACACAGCTGAAGCACAAGAAAATGACCTTAAATATTACATTATGAAGATGATAAAGATCCCTAAGAGGATATGAACAAGTCACATACAGAAATTGAGGAACAGACAAAGAGAATTTGAAACAAATCAATAAATCCAAAGCCAAGTAAACCAGGCATTCAAGATCTGTAAATAAATAGAGAAGCAGTAATGAAAACAAGTGGAAGGAAACCTGGAAATTGAAAATCTGGGTAAGTGAACAGAAAGTAGAGAATCACATTTCACCAAGAGAGTACAAGAGATGGAAGAAAGAATTTCAGATGTTCAAGGCACATTAGAGGCAATGGATGCTTTAGTCAAAATACTGCTAAATATAAAAAATTCCTACAACAAAATATCCAGGAAATCATGGACACTATGAAAAGACCAAACATAAGTATAGCACAATCATAGGAAGGATAAAAATTCAGCCCCAAAATGCAGAGAATATTTATAAATGAAATTATAGAAGAAAATTTTCCCAACATAAATAAGCATATGCCTACAAAGGTACAAGATTACAGAACGTCATATAGATTGGGCCAGTAGAAAAAAAAATCACCTCAACACATAATAAACACTAAGCTTACAGAACAAAGAAAGAATATTAAAAGCAGCAAGAGAAAAAGTCCAACTAACAAATAAAGGCAGACTCATTAGAATCACCTGGCCTCTCAAAAGAGACACTAAAATTCAGAGGTACCTGGACTGATAACTCGTAGACTAGAACAGACCATGGACATCATCGAAGAATGCTATACCCAGCAAAGATGTCAACAACCATAGATGGACAGAGTAAGATATTTGATTTTTTAAAAAGTCAAATTTAAAGAGTATAGCCGGGTGATGGTGGCATGGTGGCGCACGCCTTTAATCCCAGCACTCGGGAGGCAGAGACAGGCGGATCTCTGTGAGTTCGAGACCAGCCTGGTCTACAGAGCTAGTTCCAGGACAGGCTCCAAAGCCACAGAGAAACCCTGTCTGAAAAACCAAAAAAAAAAAAAAAAATTTAAAGAGTATCTAACCAAAACTCAAGCCCTATATAACATACTAGAAGTAAAACTCCATCTCCAGGAAGCGAATTACCCCCATAAAAATACAGGCAATAGATAATCTCACACCAGAAAAACTAAGAAGGGAAACAGACACACACTACAGCCTTCACCAAAAATATAACAGAAATTAACAATCATGGTCATTGAAATCGTTCAGCATCAATGGCTCACAACCATCTCTAATGAGATATGCCACCATCTTCCGGACTGCAGGCATACTGTACACCGAATACTGTATACATAAAAAATAAATCTAAAAAAAATACGTATTTAAAAGAAGGATGTAAGTTCTTAGCACACTGCTTTAGCTGCCATGTCTAGCATTTGCTGTCATGCAAATTTCATGGTGATCCTGTATCCCTATGGAACCAAGGGCCAAATCAAACTCGTTTGTAAGTCGACATAGACATTATATCACAATAACAGAAAAGGAACTAATACAAATCCATAGATTGCTATGCCTGAATTAGTTATTTAATGTAATTAAAAAGAAATATTAAATCAAAAAGGGTTACAATAACATTTATATTCATACTGCAAGTGCTGTTGATCTACAGGAAAGTGTACCATGGCTGTCAAAGAAGACTATACCCACAGCTGTGACAGGAAGTTACCCTGGGTATCTACAGCAGCAAGGAGAAAGGAGACTGTTGGGAAGTCAGGCTATATCTGAAGTTGTGGAGGGAAGTAGGCTGGGTATCTACATCTCTGAAGAGAAAGATAGTCTGTCAGAAGTCAAGCAATACCTCCAGCTGGAAAGGGAAGATATTAAGGGTATCTACAGCTGTGAGGATAAAGGAATCCTGAATATTGGGAAGTCAGGCTACAACTGAAGCGATGGAGGGAAAGTATCCAAAATAAGTTATGCTGGCTGGGAGAAGTCAGGCTGTACATAAAACTGTAAAGGGGAGGTATCCTGAATACTAAAAGCTGTGAGGAGAAAGGAATATTGACTGTCAGAAAGTTAGGCCACACCTGAAGTTGTGTTCTGATTGGGAACTTTCCCCTGCATAATGTGGGAATCTTGCTCCTTTCTGAGAGAGCCATTAGGGCTGGGCCCCACTCCGTTCTGCTAAGAGAACTTCCCAGCAGAGATTCCATTGTTGTGGTGCTACTCCCCTCAGGGAGTTTCCCAGAAAGCTTGTCCATCACTTTTCTAATCTGCTCCCCCAGCAAGCATCCCAGCAGAGATGTCCATGACTTCCCTGCTAGGCTCCACTAGGGAGTTTCCCGGCAGAGATGTTCATTTGTATGAGTTGTGTGCCCAAATGTTATTTCTCTGCTTCTCTCAACTAAGAAATGTAGTAGTTTGCTCTGGATCCAGGGTAAAGTTGCCATCTGCTGTGCTCCCCTAAAGGAGTTTCCCAGCAGGGGTATCCTTGGCTTCTCTACACTGCTCCACAAGGGGGTTCCCATCAGAGATGTCCCTTGTTTCTTTGCTCGGCTCTATAAGGCAGATACCACGCAAGGATTCTGTTCTGGTCAGGAAAAAGTTCTTTACCCAAAATTGGCTCAAGGGATTTATTTTGGAGGTTGAATGAAGGAGAGTGGTTGCTTCTGGTAGATGAGAAAATGCCGGAAGCCAACAGTATACGGTCTGGGCTTCTACAGGGACTCTTCAGAGCAGAGTTTTTCCAGGGAAAAAACAAGCTCAGAGATAGGCTGGATTTCATACTGTGATTGATAGGTTTTGTGTTCAGGGCCTGGTTGGTTTCTCTGCACAGGGTTTGCATGCTTTCAAGTTCAGGGGTACAGTGTGGTTTCTTGGCTTTGATTTTAGGGCCAATATGTGTATCTTTCACTGGTTCTAGTTTCAAGACCAGGGCGTGTTTCTTTCGTTGGACCTTTTATCCTACACAGAGCTTCATAAATTAATAAATTGACTTTTTTCCATGAGTTTTCAGAGGCAAACTATAAAAATATAAAAAATGACATCATGAAACTTGAACAATTACTGACACTGTCAACTATTTCCAAAGAATCAATGCGCTTTTGTGTAAGAGTGTAAGTGTGCTGGGTAAAGAGCTTACCAAATACTTTACAATAATATGCTCATGATATTTTATAGGCACTCAAAGACTATTGTAATAAGCAAAGGCTTGAACACATTGATTGTACACAAAAAGGTTTAATGCTTTATAAAGTGAAACACATTGTTACACTCACTCTATTTTTAGGGTTCCCCTGAGGTACAACTTTTTTTCTGATGATTTTGAAGATTACTTATCAATGCAATGGCTCTTCAGTATGTGCTCTTTCATGCACTTGAAGACCACTGTGGGAGGAAAGGCCTTACCACCTTAATTATAGTCATAGGGTTTCAGTACAGTATGTTCTTGTAAGCATTTGAAGTTAACTGTGCTGTGCAAAGGCTTCACCACTGGACTGTTATTACTATGGAATCTCTTCAGTAAATCGTCTATGTGTATGAAGATTACTGTGTTGTACAAAGGCTTTATCACATTGATTACATTGATAGGGTTTCTCTGCAGTATGTGTTCTTCTATGCATTTGAAAAGCACTGTAATAAGCAAAGGCTTTACCACAATGATTACATACATAGGGCTTCTCTCCAGTATGTGTTCTTTTATGTATTTGAAGATTGCCTTGTTGTGTAAAGGCTTTACCACATTGATTGCATTCATAGGGTTTCTCTCCAGTATGTGTTCTTTTATGTATTTGAAGATACTTGCTATATGTAAAGGCTTTACCACACTGATTGCATTCATAGGGTTTCTCTCCAGTATGTATTCTTTTATGTATTTGAAGATACTTGCAACATGTAAAGGCTTTAGCACACTGATTACATGGATAGGGTTTTTCTCCAGCATATGTACTTTTACGCATTTGAAGAGCTTGTTGATGAGCAAAGTTTTTACCACACTGATAACATTCATAGAGTTTCCCTCCAGTATGTGTTATTTTATGCATTTGAAGAGCATTGTAATAAGTATAGGACTTACCACATTGATTACATTCATATGGTTTCTCTCCAGTGTGTGTTCTTTTATGAATTTGAAGAGCAGTGTGATAAGCATAGGACTTATCACACTGATTGCATTGATAGGGTTTCTCTCCAGTATGTGTTCTTTTATGATTTTGAAGATGGCATTTTCGTGCAAAAGCTTTACCACATTGATTACAGTCATATGGTTTCTCTCCAGTATGTGTTCTTTTATGCATTTGAAAAGCACTGTAATAAGCAAAGGCTTTACCACATTGATTACATTCATAGGGTTTCTCTCCAGTATGTGTTCTTTTATGCATTTGAAGAACATTGGGATTAACATAGGATTTACCACATTGATTACAGTCATAACGTTTCTCTCCAGTATGTGTTCTTTTATGCTTTTGAAAATGATATTTTTGTATAAAAGCTTTGCCACACTGATTGCATTGATAGGGTTTCTCTCCAGTATGTGTTCTTTTATGATTTTGAAGATGCCAATTTCGTGTAAAAGCTTTACCACATTGCTTACAGTCATAAGGTTTCTCTCCGGTATGTGTTCTTTCATGGTTCTGAAGATGACATTTTTGTGTAAAAGCTTTGCCACACTGACTGCATTCATAGGGTTTCTCTCCGGTATGTGTTCTTTTATGTACTTGAAGAGCACTGTGATAAGCAAAGAATTTTCCACATTGGTTACATTGATAGGGTTTCTCCCCAGGATGCGTTCTTTTATGTATTTGAAGAGCATTGTCATGAGTGAAGGATTTCCCACATTGATTAAACTCACAGGTTTTCTCTCCGGTAAATGTTCTTTCGTGTTTCTGAAGATGACATTTTTGTGTAAAAGCTTTGCCACACTGATTGCATTTATAGGGTTTCTCTCCGGTATGTGTTCTTATATGTATTTGGAGAGCACTGTGATAGGCAAAGGCTTTACCACATTGATTACATTGATAGGGTTTCTCCCCGAGATGTGCTCTTTTATGTATTTGAAGAGCATTGTCATGAGCGAAGGATTTCCCACACTGATTAAATCCACAGGTTTTTTCTTCAGTATGTGTGCTTTCATGCCTTTGAAGATGTTTGTTAAAAGCAAAGGCTTTAACACACTGATTATCTTCATAGGGTTTCTCTCCAATAAGTGTGCTTTCAGTCCGTTGCAGACATCTGTCATATGAAAAAGCTTTAAGATACTGATTATACACAGAATGTTTCTCTTCGGTATGATTTATTTCAGGCCTGCAAGAATATTTGAGACATGTAAGAGCTTTACCATTTTCAATAAATCATTGATCTTTGTATCTCTATAAATAAATTTTACAATTTATTTGTAAAGTGGAATCAGATCTTAAGGTTTTATCACTGGGTTTACGCTCATGTTGTTACCCTTAATTTTGGGTTATTTTGTATCTTTCAAAATGTCTATGATAGAAAGATACTTTACTAAAGAGTTCCCATTTATAGAATCTTTTCTATATGAGAATTTTTTTTACATATTTGTAGGAAAATGGCAAAATTCAGATACAGACATGTGTTATAGAAGATAGAGCCTCTCCTAACAACTGCTCCTTGACTCTTGATTGTAAATGCCCATCTCAGTAAAATTAGCACAGCCACAGTCAAGATTATGAGTAACACTATCTTTACTATGGACCATTTGCTTATTAGAAGGTTTGGAAGGATGCACTTATCACCTCTTCAACATGCATACCTTTTGTAATATGGCTGGTGTAAAATTAATGGTAGGCAGTTCTATAGAATAGCTCTGATTGAGTTGTGATTCAAGTGGTGATATCTGTTAAGGCATTGTTTCTGGTCTTCTTTTTTAAAGGAATGCCTTGGATATGCAATTCACCTACTTGAAATTGAGGTTTATGATTATGTGAGATTTTAATAAACATCAATCAACATGAAGCTGAGTTTATTTACACTATGGGTTAGTGTAAAAACTCCAGGACACATTACAATTTCTTCTGAGGCATATTTTTATCAGATTGCACATGATAATTACCTTTTATGTCTTCTAGAGCTTTGGAAATGTTCTTCAATATTATGGTCTTCCCAACTGTATCCTACAATAGAGTAGAAAATGTATGATATATTATGGAAATTTGTGCAAAATTTAAATTACTATCTTTACTGTACCTCAGAACCATGTCTGATTTACTCACCTCATTCTTCTTTCTCAATCAAATTATAGAACAACATCAAAAACTAAGGAACAGCTGTCCCCTTATTTAAAAACATGATGGAAAATTCAGGTTTACCTATGATACTGAGGCTGTGGTAGGTCTCCAGCATCACATCTTTGTAGAGATTCCTCTGGGAAGGATCCAGCAATGTCCACTCTTCCCAAGTGAAGTCAACATGCACATCATCATAGGTCACTGCGTTCTGAAATGTCCACACATGTGCACGACAGGGAGCACGAGAGTGACAACATTGTAAATATATACGTCTTTGACGGTATAGTCATATAATTCTGGTACTCCCTACACTTAATCCATTAAATAGACATTATAATGTAATTACCAAGTCACTTTGGAAGAGACCTGAATAAAAGGTATCATTTCTGTACCTTGTGAATGGGTATCACCTTGCAAGAGAAATGCCTATTTAACAAGTAACTGTAAGCAGACAAGTAAGCAGATCAACTGTACAGAGTACATAGGAAAGAAATTATATAAACAATTATTAACTACAAAAAAGAAAAATAAAATAGGCAGGCTGTGTATAATGCTCATGCCTTAAATGCTGCAATCAGAAGTCAGAGGCAAGTATATCTGCCTTAGAGCTGAATGCCAGTCTAGTTTATGCAGTCGCTACTAAGAAAGCCGGAAGTACATATTAAGACCATGTCTCTGAAAGAAGTTGGTCCTGGGAGATTTCCATACTTCTAGCTCTACACTGACAGTGGAGCGAGCATAAGGCTGCATAACAAGTCTGATCGAAGAGCACAGGTTCTATGTGAATCCGAATATAAAACTTGTATCTTAGTACTAATATTATCCAACTTTTTTAGTGATAAAACAGAAATAATAAAACCGATTAGTTTATAATTGACAATATATAAATCCAATCTAAATTAGTTATTCTCTCATTTTATTGTTATTTTTAAATCATCTAGCATATTATCATAAAGAGACCTAACTTCCTCCATTGTAAAAGTGTTTCCTATTTTTGAATATGGGAAAAGTCTCTCTCTCTCTCTCTCTCTCTCTCTCTCTCTCTCTCTCTCTCTCTGCTAATACCTCTCTTTAAGAATTCCCAGTTTTCTTACAAAATCTGCCACCATTGACACTGGAGCATGCAGCTGTTACCATGCAACCATGAGCTAAGAGTGGCAACCTGAGGAGAGGGAGTCTAGGGGAAACCCTCAACTCACAGGGCAGAGGGAGCAGCTTTCTGAAAAAAATATACGTGGGGTTGTGTGGATGAAGCCAATTAACTCCCCGAAGGCAGACCCAGCCAGTCTTAAGTGTGGTTAAGTCTTGTGGTGCTTGAATTCCAGGTGCCAATGGAGTTTCAGCCCTATGGAGTTTGTTGCACAGAAGTTGCAACAAAAAATTTTTCCCAATCTCACTTAGAGGCTTAGGCATAAAAGAGAGAAGAACCTATCTGGCTGAGAACCACACAACCCCATGTACAGTGACCCTGGAAAGAACACCATGTGCAGCTCCATCCTGTGCCCCTGGCTGCAAACCCACAATCAACATTCTCATGAATCATGCCTTAAAGTTGTGTGCCAATGTAGCACAAGTTCTAACAGGTGTTCAGAATAAAAGCCTGGGAAAGAGATGTAGGGATAAATGCTAAAAGATCAGAGAGACAAAGGAGCCCGTCACAGCCAAAGCTTACCTTGAACTGCTCGGCCATGTCATACGCTCTCTGTTTGTACAGACTTCCAGACCTCTATGATTAACTTGAAGGTAGCTTGGCTCTTTGAATGTCAGGCAAGCTTTATTTTGTTAGAATACAAGGAAGATTTTCACTACAGTACTTTACTTAACTGCTAATATTCACATATAAGTGAGCACATACCATTTTTGTCTATGTGTGTTTTAGTTGTCCTACTCAGGATAATAAAGAACTCTATCAATAGCCCTAGAGAGGAATATAAAATGGGAGGAGACAGCTCTCAGACAGTGTCATTCTGAGATTCCTAGAGGGGGGATCAACATTTCAGACTGGGGTTGAGGTAAAGCCAGTGGCTGACTCTTTTGCTTTTCTGACCTCCAGGTTGAACCCCACTATCTATCTCTGTTTTTCTATTAATTATGCTACAGGCCTGGAATGGATAAGGCAGCTATCTGAGCATGAGACAGTGAGAAGGGAAGAGGAAATCCAGGAAACAGTCTTTGCCCATGGAATCTCCTTTTCGTGACCAGCTTGAATTTCTATCCTAAACTCCCAAAATGGAAGACTATAACCTGACAGAATCAGCCAAATAATCTAGTTTTCCCCCTAGAATCCTTTTGTTAATAGATTTAATCACAGCAACAGAGAAGCAAGTTAAAGAGAGAGAGACCAAAAGTGAATTTGTTGCTAGGTAGAGCCCACAAATGTTGCCTTTTGGAAAAATGTAGCAGATAGCAAGACTTTAGGTGGCAAAACCATAGAAAGTTGCATGCAGAACTTAATTGTTCTTTCAGGATCAGGACGGTGGGGAAACTGAGAGTCATAGCAGAAAGTGGAGACAGAGATCATAGGATTTCAGTCAGAACCAGACAGACTCCATCAGAGTTTGAGCTCTAGGTCCTTCGTGTGATATTTTGGTCCAAAATCTTTCTTATTCTGCCTATCTCCTAGAAATTAAAAGAGCATACTTAAAAAATAATGGACTAATTTCTTAAATGCAATAGTGAATCTGTTGGAAGGTATTACTGATGACTCATTCAGATCTACAGCAAAAACAAAACAAAACAAACCCCTAAAATGTCAATGTTTCAATTGCAGCAAACAAGGTCACCCCAAAAGGGGTTATAAACAGGGCATTCCTAAGCCGAAATCAACTATTATTAAGGCCTGTTAGAACTCATGCCACAAGGTACAACCCATAGAATCAGAGAGGCTAAGAAACAAAGGATTATAGGAGATGTATGGCTTCCCTAGCAAGAGGAAATAGATCGTGTGGATGCACTAGGAGCAGGTGCGCATGGGAACCTGAGGGGTCAGGTGAGTAAGAAAGGGACAGAGGTGGAGAGCACAGGGGAGATGACTGGAAAGTAGAGCTTTTAGTGGAGGACATGGAAACAGCGCAGTGCACGCAGTCTGGGACTTTGAGGGTGACCCAGTGAGAACTCCTAGTAATCAAGACTATGGAGGCTGAACCACCCATCTTCCGTAACCACATAAGGCTCCCAGTGATGCGATTGGGATACCAAGCCATCGACAAAACTTTTGACTTACACTTGTCTTCCCTGCAAGTTGTGTTGGGGCAATGGTGGTTTCTTGGGAGTGTCTGTCCCTAGTGCCTGACTTCTCGTTCAGCCTATAATGGATCCCTCTTTCAAGGTATCTCTCTCCTTGCTCTCCCTCTCTGTCCTTCACTCAACTCAAACTTCCCAATCTTGCATGCTCCCCTTTCCTCCTTCCTAACTCCTTTACTTCCTTCCTCCCTCCCCCACTGTGCCAATTTACAAAGGAGATCTCGTCTATTTCCCTTCCTGGTAGGATCTATGAATGTTTCTCTTAGGGTTCTCCTTGCTTCCTGTCCTCATGCTGAAGACTGTAGGCTGGCTATCTTTTGCTTTGTGTCTAATATCCACGTATGAGTGAATACATACCATGTTTGTCGTTCAAAATGAAGACTTTTCATTTCTTTCTAAGCCGATGTGTTTTTCATTGTAGACCAGAATGACTCATCAGTAATAACCATCTAACAGAAGTAATATTTTATCTAAAAATCAGCCCATTACTTTTGAATACTGCCTTCCTCACTTTCTCAGAATGTAGAGAGAAATAGAAAGATCTGGGCCAATGTATCGCACAATTGGCCTCTAGCTACCTTTTGTTCAAGCTTTCCTCTCCGTTGCCATCATTAAATTCTCTACCAAAAACAACTCAGATAATGAACAGGTTTGTGTGGTTGATACCCCTAGCTCACAATCCTCCTTGTGGGAGATTAGGATAGAAACTCAAGCTAATAACTGAAGGCAACACATGCGGAAACATGCTTTCCTGACTTTCGCTCTTGCTTAATCACCCTCTCATGCTCAGCCATCCCTCTAATCCAGCCCAGGACCACTTGCTTAGAGATACTGACAACTCAGTGGAAGAGCCTTCCTGCATCAATCGGAATCAACACAATCTCTCTTGGACACTGTAACCAGATGTTCTGATTGGGCACAACCTCAATTGGTGTTCTCTTGACAACTGAGGCTAATTAGGACAAAGAGACAATAGTATATGAGGTTTTAAAGATTCAAAATCCATGTGTTAATAATTAATAATAGCAATCACTTATGCAGCAAAAACTCAAACATGAAGATAGCAACAACTGGAAAAACCTGAGATGCCAGGAAATGGGAAGATGCATGCCTCTAAGTTCAAGAGGAGATAACTGGCTATCCACAGAAAGATCTCAAATCAACAAAAACTCAAGAAACTCATAACAAGAAATATTATGAATATAAAATTGGTAAAGGTATATCACTTTACAGGAAAAAACAATATATTATTATATTACTATTTTTTTAAATATTTATTTATTATTTATACAGTTAGCCAGAAGAGGGTACCAGACCTCATTACAGATGGTTGTGGGCCACCATGTGGTTGCTGGGAATTGAACTCAAGATCTTTGGAAGAGCAGGCAATGCTCTTAACCGCTGAGCCATCTCTCCAGCCCTATATTACTATTTAAAATCAACAACATATACGGCACCACAGACAAAACAACAGAGACCTACAAACATATATTATGGTTCCTTAAACAAGAACTGGAAGATTCCAAAGTCAAACCCTAACTGATCACTGCCACTCCTCATCCTGTACACTCAGTTCTCTCCTTTACCAATCAGAGAAAATTGGTTGGGCAAGGAGGTTGTTCCACCAAAACTGGAGATTTGCTTGAAGCCTTCTCATACTTTAACTTTCTAGAAAATAATTTTGACTACTAGAAGGATCTCATGCTCTTGTGATAAAGAAAAGCATGTCTGTTAGGATCACTTAGACACTATGTTGTGTTCTAGGATAGACGAGTGCCTGTAGCCTGCATCAGAGTAAGGAAATGAAAACTTTTGAAAACAAAATTTAAGATAACAGATTTTTAAAAAAAAAAAAATAGTATGCACTTAAAGCATCTCATTTTACTCTCATTGCTCTAGAAGTCACAAGCGCTTTTGAAAACAAGTTTACTATTACTTTCGGTGTATGTTTGTGTAATGAGCTAGACCATCTTCTACATATACACTGGTGACCTGCAAAAAGAGGTGGTGTCAGATCAATGGGATCTTGAATAGCAGATAGTATGAGCTTCCCAATGTGATTGTTGGTCTCTGAAGTCAGGTCATCCCCAAGGAGAATATGTGCTGAGTCACCTTCAAAGACATGTAACAGTTTTTATTCAATTAACCAAAAGCCTTTCACAGATTAAAAACAACAAGAACATCAAAAATAAATAAAAAAAGAAGCAAATGATAATTGAGAGCATGATCCATCAATATAAGTTTGCACCTCCATGAGAAGACAATCCAATGACAACACCCAACAATTTATAACAGGAAAGCTAATTACAAAACACTCAGAATGCTCAATGGGATTATGAAACACCAGTACACAGACCGACACAATATGACTTCTATACTTACAACAAAGCTACACCTATCAAGAATATTTTTTTAAAAAGGAATGTTTTTAATATTTATGAAAGAATAAAGCAGATGGAGAGAAAGAGCCAAGAACAAAGGAAGGGAAATATAGTCAATTTTTAATCCAGAGACCAAAGGAAACTCAGCCAGGAAAAGTGGGGTCTTGACCAGTGTTACCCAGCTCCCTATGAGTCCCTGTGTATAGAAATTAATAAACACAGAGTTCACAACTTCTACAAATTAACTCAAGGTGACCCTTACACTGTTTCTGACCTCCAGTCATAGGTATTTGTTCCAAAGACAGCCGCCCCATGCTCTAAAGCTCTCTGCAAATGGAGATGATCCCCTGCTGTGGCTCTGCAGCCCCTTCTGGCTTGTTGTGGTTTCAGGTAAACCCCGTCCCTCTGATGCCCAATCTCAAAGCAACAAAGAAGAAAAATTTAAAATCTGCCTCTTGCCAGATGGATTATGGCACAAGATGAGCAATCTGCTCCATTGACCTGCACAACACCATGGACGCCTGAGAGATCTCTGCAGAACAGAAACACTTTCGTCCACTGGAACTGAATCACACCATGCTGGCTGGTGGTAGCAGAAAGACAAAAGCATTCTAATCATGTACGGCTGAAGACTGATCCACATCATCTCTTTCTACCAGTTCCTAAACCACTTGTATCATGTACAGGACAAACCTGAAAGTGGAATTCAATATTCAGAATTTCTAGAAAGCAGGCCTTTACCTTTTCCAGCTCATTTTCCCACCGCACATCACAAGCACTGTCTGTGTGTGCACACTGGACAGTGACATCACAAGCATCAGACCCTCCCATGCCTAGGCTGCAGAGCCTCCCCCTCCCCAGGATTTCCCACACAGGGAGGCTCAGAGGGCAGGTTCACTGCCAAGGTCTCTTCAAGGAACAACCCACAAGCTGAATCAGGTTCCATCCAAGCCCCAGCAGAAACGACAGAACAGCAGACCTGCGCTGATCACCCCACACTCACCGCACCCCACACTCACCGCACCCCACACTCACCGCACCCCACACTCACACGGCATGACGTGTGGTCTCCTTACAGCTCCCGACAGTCAAAGCACAGGAGAACCCCAGAGAAAACATGCAAGCTAATGTTCCTAATGCTAAGCTTTGCCAGAGTCTCTCATTAGCTGGGCCGCCGCACAACTGGGTCTCGTAATAATAAGCTCTCCCCTACTGGATGAGATCAAATGGCTCAGACAGCACAGGTCTTCCCAGCTCTGCCCTCCCAACCCAGCAGGCAGGGCCCTAGTCTGGAAAGTTTGTATTGTAGTATGTTATCTCCAGATCATGGAGACCTCCCAAAACCAACTAGGAGACCCAAGTTTGCACAGAAAAGCAGAGGAGGGAGAAGATGAGCAAGGAAGTCAGGACCGCAAGGGGTTGGTCCACCCTCTGAGGCAGTGTGCCTGTTCTGATGGGAGCTCACCAAATCCAGCTGGACGGGGACTGAACGAGCATGTGATCAAACCACACTCTCTGAATGTGGCTGACAGTGGGGGCTGACTGAGAAGCCATTGATAAAGGTACTGGGACTTGTTTCTACTGCACGTACTAGCTTTTGGGGACCCTAGTCTATTTGAATGTACAGCTTCCTAAGCCTGGATGTAGTGGGGAGGGCCTTGGACATCCCACAGGGCAGGGTTCCCTGCCCTCTCTTAAGGAGGGAGGGGGAGGGAGGAGAGAGAGTGGAAGAGCGGGAGGGGAATGGGAGGGGAGGAAGTGGAAATTTTGGAATGGAAAAACAAAAACAAAAAAAAAAATATAAAGCAAAGAGCCTTTATTCTACACAAGTTTGCAAATTCGGCATCTCCCTGTGTCCAAGGTATTGGGGTGATCAGAGAGCTCTGAGCTAAGTTGCAGTTGGATTTTTGTAGGGGTAGCCCCAGCCAATCACCTTGTTTGTGGGGCAGGGTCGCCTGAGGATATTTTTTACTAATAAATATTGCTGGTGTGCTCTCCCCCGCCCCTTCTGCTTTCCTGTTCTCAGCTGGAACCACGGGTTCTGTCAGTCTTTCCCTAATTAAAGCTGAATATATTCTTATAATTTCTGTCTGCCTTCATTTACGCCGATACAGATTTTTATAGTAGCAAAGGTGGGGTCAAGGGATTTCTAAGGTTCAGGACCCCTGATTGGCTGACATTTGTCTAGGGGTATCCTGGTGAAAAAGAGGTGTGTGTGTGCTGGCAGATGATCTTATGGACAATGGTTGGAATATTGGGAATTTCCTTTGGATGGTCTGTTCCTGGGTGGTGCCTGGGTAGTATCAGTTTGTGGTCTTTCTTGGAACCAGCAGGTATTGCCTTCCAGTCACCTACTGAGACTCAGGCCTCTTTTAAGCTTGTCCTGGCTGGGTTCAACAAGTAAATATTCTTCTACACTCCCAGAGCATTTCCCTTTCCTTGTCTAGGGCACAGGGTCCTTTGTGTGCTGTTGTAATATGAGCGGCGGGGCTGCGTCCCCAGCACCCCGGCCGCCTGCTAGCTTATGCCCGAAATAACAACACACAAACTGTATTCATTTAAGAACTGCTTGGCCCATTTCTATCTAGCCTCTTCTAGGCTAATCTCGCACCTGGACTAGCCCATTTCTAATAATGCGTGTAAGCACCCCAAGGTGCGCTTACTGGGAAGATTCTAGCCTACGTCCATCCTGGATCGGAGCTGCCTGGGAGAGCGGAGCCTGGCATCTCTGCTCCAGAGAGCAGAGCTGTCAAGTCTACCCGGGAGAGCTGAGCATGGCGTCTCTGCTCCAGAGAGCAGAGCTGTCGGGTCTCTCCGGGAGCAGAGCAGAGCAGAGTCTGACCTCACTTCCTCTTCCTTCCAGAATTCTATTCTGTTTACTCCTCCCACCTATGCTTTAACCTATCAGGGCCAGCCAAGCAGTTTCTTTATTGCTCAATGACCTTCCTCCATCAGTGTGTAAATATATTACACACCCAGCGTCCAGTGCAGCCAACTCTTTGCTTTTTAGCTGGGAAGTCCTGCAGCCAAACATACGTCCCATTCAAACAGTGACTGTTGTCAAAGCAAAAGAGAGGCTATGGATTAGAAAACAGTGAGGGGTCTTTGTACGGCTTGGAGGCAAGAAAGAAACTCTGCATGTGATGCAACTTGATCTCAAATAATTTCAAAAAGTTGAAACACTTTAGGACCAGAGACTAGCAAATTGCCTAAGAGCACACCAAGAATTACGCGCACCCTTCTTCCCAGCCTGTGCATCTTAAACCTGGAAAATAACACACCTACCAGGCAGGGCCACAACTTCTTACCAGGATCCTCTATTTTAGTTGAATTCATATAACTGCAGTAATTTGGTTACATGACAAGGAAGTCCTTTACCCAGATTCTTGAGTGCCCTGGTCTGTGTATCCCCAAAAATGGACACTCAGGACATTATGGAGTATCCACCTTGCTAATATCAACTAAAGCCAAAGCGGGAAAGCTCTCGCCTCCTTCCTGCCATTCCCTTTCTGTGCTGTGCCTGCACCAGCTTCAAATTAGATGAGTGAACTCAGTTCCTGCACAGGTCCTCCTTCTTCATTTGTAACTCCCAGGAAAAGTCAGAGACATTGGAGGACACTCATTCCCTGGTCTCCTACCCTACTCACTCAGCAGCCAAGGCCCAGCCTGGAAGGAGTTGCAGAAATGTATACCCAGCCCTGGGCAGGAGAGACAGGATTGAGTGTTCAAAGTAATTCTCAACTTCACAGCTCCAGGAAAGCCTGGGCTACAGGAGATACTGTTCTCAACACAAAGAAATAAACCAATAGCACTTAAGAAAAAAGGGATGAAAATTTTTAATGATCAAGAAAATTTGGTGTTTGGCAGGGGTGGTGTTCTTGAATCCCAGCATTCAGGAGGCAGAGGCAAACAGATCTCTGTGCGTTCTAGGCTAGCCTGGTCTACAGAGCTAGATCTAGGTCAGCTAGAGCTGTTACACATAGAAACCCTGACTCAAAAAACCAAAAGCCAAGGGGGGAAAAAAGTTGGAGAATGGAAACAAACAGAGATAAAAGCAACAATGCACTTAGCAATAAATGGTCAACTCACTTATTTAAAGGATAAAATAGTGTATTTTAACTTAAAAACTGAGGTATCCTGACAGGCCATTACTAAGGGGTGATTGTTCTTGACTATATATATCCACACGGTGGCTGCTGAGCTCTGTAACCTCACACACAGAGTTACAAACACCCAATGGCCTGTTTCTCAAACCTCTGCCGTAAATGTGTGAAGCAGGACCGAACACATCTGCACAGGAGAGCTCCCTAATTGCAAATTCAATATTCACTGCACAAGGTAACTTTCCCAAATTGGACAACACCAATGTGGCCAGTCTTTATTAACGTGACGTGAACTGACACATGCTGGGAAATGACAGAGTAACTCCTCCTACCGCACTCAGGGCCTTTTTCATAGTGGAGACTCCAGCAGCTGACTGCCTGCCCTGTTTCCCTGTGGTGTATACAATAAACTGTTCTCCTATTCTGTCTGAAGGCAGAAGCCATGCTCCACATGCAAACCCTTTTCCTGTAATTACACCGGACAGTTGACTACATGACTCAATGGATAATATTAAATCTCTGAGGTGGTGCATGCATTTAAATGAAGAATTTTAGATGTGTAATACAGAGAACAATAAGATCATTTGGAGTGCAACAGTCTGAAATCAAGGCAACCTGAGGTGGTGGAACAGTGCTTGTCACAGACACACATGTGTAAAAGGCCGGAAATGTAGTTGCCTTAGAATTACTATGTCTTCTCAGGGAGAAATCACCCCTCACAATTAAGAGATTAATAGAGAAAAATCTCTGTGATGAGAGCCTGCATCTATCTCTGTCTAATGCTCAGAGGAGCAGCATAGACAGATTCTGCATTCCACATCTGCTGTCATCCCTAAGTTTCTCTTAGGGTCATGCGCCAGGTTACTCTCTGAACAATTTAAATAGGGACAGGAGACTGCAGGTCCAGTCACCTGGGCAGATGGGAGGTTTACACAGCAAAGTCATTATCAGAAATATTTCTGAAGGACACCAGTGACCTGATGCAGCAGGTCATTCTTCAGTGACAGGGTCCTGAGGTAAAAGTGCCAGGGAATGAGAAAGATAGGAGAAGGAGAAGGTGGAAAGGATAAAAGCAGGGCTGGGAAGGAAGGTTTGGCACAAGCTATGTCTCATGCCAAGTGAGCTCCTTAAGAAGAATAACATCTAGTGTACAACAGCTAGGGCGGAAATGGACGGCAATTGGGAACTGCTATGAAGTCAGCAGAAAGCAGAAAATAAGACAAACTCAGGAGGAGGACAGTCAAACATTGGTGAGAGAGGGAAATATGGAGGACCTCAAGAACATTACTGACTAAACCTACAGTGGCCTTGGGGCTGACAACCACAGCTCCACTTACTGGGAAGACCTTAGCTCTCAGGATTAAAGGAACCCTCCACAGAGGCCCTGGCCCCAGACCAGTACCAGCTCTAAATTAGTAGTTTTAGAAAAGAAACTCTGTTTTTTTCTCAATATATACAGGCCTTAGGCAAAGTTCCCAAGGCCTAGAACGCAGTAGGAAGAATGTTTCTCCTCCCTGCCTGAGGTCATAAATAAAAGTCTCCTTCAACCAGATCAGTGTTTTGCTTTGCAAATAGTTGTCACCTGGTGTCTTACTGCCCATCTCTCAGTACTATGCTTTTCTCAAAGAGAGAACTGGAACTTGAAGGCACACCAGGCCATCAGTTAGGTCGAGACCCTGTAACACCTCCTTGAGCAGCTTGTTAGATGCCTCTTCTTTGATAGAGGGATGGGCAGATTTTCAGTCACAGGTGTCTCCTTTGTAAGAGTTTGGAGCCAAATGCCTGAACAATCTAGGTGGAAAAAATAAATACCCTAGATTTCTGATTTCTTCCAGGTCTGGTTAGCATACACTTATCTTTGGGGTGTTTTAGAGGCAGCCCTCGCTCAGCTAAATTCTACTTTTTCTTACTTACTGGCTCCTAAACATTGGTAACTCCTTTATATAACCAACTCAACTCTTCTACATCACAACTAAGAAGTAGAGTGCTCCCCAACACAAGAGACGCCTTTTACAACCTCCACAAAATTAATCACAAATGGACGTTAATGTAAAGGTTAAATGCAAAGGGTCGTCCTTCTAGAAGATACTGGAGAAACCTCTCCCAGTTTGGCAATCTGCCTTCCACAGATGCATCAAAATCACGGTGTTGTGGGGACGACAAATAAGTTCCTATATGCAATTTCCTGCTCCCAAAGCTCTGAAGAGATGTAGCTCACCGAGCAAAGTTATTAAGAGGCCCGTGTCTGGGTCCTGGGAGTTGCACGGACCATGTGGGAACTCACAGGGCCGGCACTCGGGATGCAGATTTCCACACAGCCCTGGGAAGGACCAGACTAACTTGCTCCTGAACCTCCCCATTCTGTTCTTCCCCGTTTGGGGACAGCAATCCCATGCTCACCATGTCGGGGGTTTCCTGCTCGCCCATGGTCATCTCACAGCTCCGGGCATCAGCGCGTGCACCACTGCACGCGAAAACACTGGCGCCGGCTCCTTTGCAATCCAAGCAGCAACGCGGCTTCCGGAAAACCTCGCACCAGTTCAGACCGTTTAGGACTGGAAGCCCTGATTGGCTAGTGAGGCCTGAGAGTGTATAGTTCTGACTGGCAGTTAAGTCTGGAGGCTCTGATTGGCTAGCGAGACCTGAGTGACAGAGCAACTCTCAGCGTTACTTTGTGCTTACAAACACACGCAACCGTCTTTGACCCCGCCTTCCACCCCAGACCCAGCCCTTTTCCAGATTCATAGAGACGTATATTTCAGTGGCACTTGTCCCTGGCTACAATTGCTGGCCCCGCTATCTTCCCGCATTCGTAGGCACTTCCCCTTCTTCCTCACGGACACAGCCCTTCCCTCAATGTGGAGTGGAGTGATTCCCTGTCCCTAGAGTGGAGGGGTACCCGGAATATTAACTTTAAAGAGAGATTTGAGGACACAAAAGGAGATGTTTGTTCTGTGGCTTCACGCTGAGGTCAGGTGAACTGAAGGAATTTCTACCTGTTAGTCACAGGCACTTCAGAGAACAGGAGAGAAACGCGGGGACCGGATAAGAAAACAAAATGATCGATCTGTCTCCCACCAGAATGATGGCTGGATGAGGGCTCCATTGCTTTTGAAGTTTTCTTCTATAATTCAGGACAAACTCTTTTCTAAAAAGGTGTAGTCTTCGTGTCAGTTGAATATTTAGAGAGAATGAAGCTAGAAAGCCTGTCTCTATGAGTACTGTAGTGGCGTTTCAATTGTAATAAATAAAGTTTGGCTGATGATCTGAGAACAGAACACCTTCACTGATCAGCCATACAGAACAGATAATGGTAACACACACCTTTAATCCCAGTATCCACAACGACAAGTTCCCACAGTAGTTGCTATAGAAACCAGGGGATCTATGACTTTAATCATGGTGGTACATGCTTTTATTCCCAGCCCTAGAGAGGAATATAAAACAGGAGGAAACAACTCTCAACAGAAAGTCTCATTTTCAGATTTCTGGAGGCAGGATCACCATTTTGGACTGAGGTTGAGGTAAGAAGCCATTTGCTGGCTTCTTTCCTTTTTGGGTCTTCAGGTTGAACCCCAGTTTCTGTCTCTGAGTTTTGATTAATTGTGTTCCAATTGGCACCCAGCTTTTTGGGGCATGAGTTCACAAAAAAACTATTTGCCTGAGACATTTTAGCTACTGGCGCAGGCCAAGGCTGGAACCAAACCTAACCTATCTGGGTTTGGGAGAAAAACTAGCGCACCCAACTCCCATCTATCCCAGTTAGCTTCCATGTAAACATGGAAAATACACAGACAATCTAGATACTCTATGTTACTGTGTTGTCTTTGAATTGTTCGACTGCTGGGGAAGAAAAACAGCTGCTAAGAGACATTTGATTATAAATGCTTGTGGATTTATATATTTTGAAAATGACTTGACTTCAAAATTTAAGTCAAAGGATATGTTACTTTGGACAAGAGGTTTGACTTTTGTTTCCGCAGTTAATGAGAGGACGTGGATTCATTTTTGGTTAAGAAAAATAATGTTTGATCAAGGAGAAACCCTTGAAAAATCAACAGTGGGAGTGGATGATCCAATGTTTTAGGGCACCTCTGTTGCAGTTTCCTCTGAGTTCTACATCCACAAGAGCTTCAAGACTGCTGACTGAGATGACCCAGCCTCACACAATACTCCAGTCAGGACTTGACCAGAATCCTAAATTTTCTTTTTGTTCCCATAAGATTATCAGTGCCCTGAGTCAGCAGAATGTAGCCCAGAAAACTCTGCCCACATTCCCAAAAAAATAGATTATGGATGTTTGTCTTTGTTTAATGTATTGGTTACAAGTTGTTATAGGTAATGGTCAGAGAAAAAGCTAAACAAAGGAAATTAGATTCAAGGTTATTGTTTTGAAAAGAAAAAAAGGGAAGATACAGATATGATCTTGTTTTGAAAAAAAAAAGAAAAAGTCCTGGCAGTGGTGGCGCACTCCTTTAATCCCAGCACTCGGGAGCCAGATGCAGGTGGATCTCTGTGAGTTCGAGGCCAGCCTGGCCTACAAGAGCTAGTTTCAAGACAGGCCCCAAAGCTACAGAGAAACCCTGTCTCAAAAAAAAAAAAAATTAAGTAAAAATTTAAAAAAGGAAAAAAGGAGGAAAAGGGATATAGATATGAAAGGATGAAAGAGAAGATTATTGAAACTACTTAAAAAATAAGGGAGTATATAGGAAAGATAAAAATGTAGATTATACAATCTACCACAAAACTGTTTTAAAAAGAATTACTAGTGTTCTCACAGTGAGAGCAATCCTTCCACTTCTCAATGTGCTTCAAGCCATGCATTTGGCACCATAATGTCACGCGTAACTTGGCACAGACCTTTGTTCAACAAACTAAAAGAAGGAAAGAGATGAACAAGGAAGCTTTACAATAGACACCAAGAATTTCAAAACATAATAAACAAATGACTTCAAAGCCTTTGTTCTCAGGATGACGGGGTGGCTCAGAGTTAAGAACACCTGCTGCTCTTCCAGAAGATCTGGGTTTCAATTCCTAGCACCTGCAAGGTGCTCGCACCAGCCTGTGGCTCCCATCCCTGGAGATTCACTGCATAGTCACGTGATCTATGCATGAGGTAGCTAAACCTATGAAAGTCCTTGTGCACATGCCCTAGGCAGCCTTTAAAACCTGAACACGCTCTCCACACTCTCTCTTTCTCTTCCCCTTCTTAGTGGTAACTACTACCCTGCCCTCCCCCATCACTCTATCTCTCTCTCTCTCCCCCTCTAACACCTGGTATGAAATCCTATATTCAAGCATTAACATATGACTCAAAATTTATTAATATATTTTTTTTTAATCTAAATTCACATAAACCACCTTGGATATACTAGAGCGTTAAGTTCAGATACTTAACACTCAGATACAGGGAAAGGAGATGACATTTCCTTGTGAGACTGTATCTCCTAGAAAGGTCAGAACACTTACACCTTTTGATTCTACTGACATGACTGCTTAGAGATGACCTGAACAAAGATGACACTACAGACTCAAAGCCACGAAAGGTACAAAGCTCCTGGGGCCTCCAATCTCCATAAAGAACAATGGGCAAGTGGGGAACTCTGAGAAGAGAAGAAATGGTCTTTTCCAGGGCAGCATCTCATTCAGTGTTTAGCTAATCCCATGGATCAGTCCTGAGATCATAGAGACACATGTAAAATTATACTGAGCTGGCTGTATTACTATATTTAGGAGAGAGAAAAACAAAAATGAATGAAAAGGGGGCATGAGAAGAGGGGAGTATGTGAGAGGAGACTGGAGAAGGAAAGGGAAGGAATGATGATGCAATTGTATTATTTCAATAAGTATTAACTAGGAAAAAAGTACAAAACGGATGTTTAGCAAACCAATGTACATATGTGTGTCACATACAAGGGGAAACCTGCCTCATAGATACTGACTGGTGACAAGGCTCAACACACACTGGATGCAAAATCCAAAGAGTTGAAGGAATCCCCGGAATATATTTTTGCTTTTTTGCGACCGGGCTTTTCTATAGCTTTGGAGCTTGTCCTGGAATTAGCTCTTATAGACCAGGCTGGCCTTGAACTCAGAGATCTGCCTGCCTCTGCCTCCCGAGTGCTGGGATTAAAGGAGTGCCCTACCACCACCAGGCAAATCTCTGGAATTTTGATGTCTCATTCAGTTAATGGAGGCAACTACATGGAACATCTTCAATGTCCATCAACGTCTCTAGAGTAAATGGTGCTGCCAGAAGCAGACATGTCTCACTGTCCACATAAGCCTATCTTAAAACCTTTAAAGGCCTTATGCTGAAGATTCTGGAGTGCTGAATATTATCTATCCAACTGAAATACATCTCTATATACCTACAAAAGCTTACTAACGTGACTATAAGTTTGCTTATTATAAATGACAATCTATTAATCTATTTCTTAACTATACATCTTTAAATGAGCTATACAAACATAATACCTTAAACAAAAGCAAAAAAAAAACATACACAGTGTAACAAAATCAACTGTAAACCTGTATATAGCATACATGGAGGCTAAACACTATGTACATAATAAATAAACAAATCTTTTTTTTAAAAAAAGGAGAGAATCTTTAAAAAAAAAATAAAGAAAACTGTATATAGACCAGGATCCATACCAATGCAAAACATTCATCCCTGTATCATATCCTCCTGTGAAGGAAAACAAACATTTATAAAGAATCCTTTTGGGAATTTGGGCATTGTTTTCTTCAAATTGCTTGCTTGCTGTGGTTGGCTGGGTGAAGTACTTTTAGTATTCATGGAGACCTTTTGGTGAGTCTTGTTCTATCAAACCACATTAGCCTGGTGGGAACCCATGTAAGACTTTAAGACAATTCTGAAGCCATTTCTGACAATTCTGAATCCTCTCAGCCTCTGTGCCATAGTGCTTCCCCTCCTCCCCTGGGAACCAAGGACCTAACAGCTACACTCGCACGTACTCAGTTCCTGAACAATTACCCATATACGTATGCTTTGGTTCGGTCCCTCGGCTTCCCGAATGCTGGGGGACCCTGTCATGACAGAATTAATAAAATCCTCATGCTTTTGCATCGGCTGTGGTGTGTGAGATGGTCTCTGGGGACGACTCCTTCTCGGTGTTTGGACGCTAGAGTCCAATACCCACAGGTTCTCATCTTCTGTGGAAACAAAAGCAGAGCCTTTTTTCCAAAGTAACATGTCCTTAGACCTAAATTTTTAAGGCAAAATACCTTTAAAGTGTTGGTTTAGCTCAGCAGCCCCCAGAATCAAATGTCTCTCTGCAGGCAAGAAATTCAAAGAAAACAGAATAATAAGCATAGGTCAGACTTTCTTTCTATACTCCAAAATCAAAAACCAGACGGGAGGAAGAGGTGGACTGACATAGCCTACGCGGTAATTATAGGCTCTTTCAGATCTACACAACACCGACAATGAGAAGCTGTTATAAATCTATCTTTATTAAGAATCTTTTAAATAAAATACAATCTTCTCTCATTTTACACTGTTATCCCCGGTCCACTTCATCCCCTCCTCCCTTCCCTTCAGCCCATCCAACCACCAATCCACTCCTCAGAAAGGGAAAGGCTTCCCCTGGGCAGTCAACAAACTCTAACACATCACATCAAGGAAAGACCAAGGTCCTCCCCTCACTCCTATCTCTAGGCTGAGCAAGGTACCCCTCCAAAGAGAATGTGCTCAGAGATGCCAGTTCAAGCAATAGGGATAAATAAATTTATGCCTTTGAAGACATTCAGTGGGCCTAGTTTGGTCCTATGCATGTTCCCGTGCCATCAGTCCTGAGTCAGTGAGCTCTGACCAGCTGAGGCCAGCTGTTTCTGTGGGTATCACCATCACTGTCTTGACCCCTGTGCTTATATTATCACGTCTCCCTCTCTTGGACTGGTCTTAGGTATGGGAAAAGAAGGGAGGAGAGTAGAGAAAAATACATAGCTCAATGAAAACGATTAAAACATAAAAAAAGAAGCGTCAGAAATGAGCCCTGAGATGCGGTGAAGAGGTTACATATTTTTCCACCCTTTTATGTCTTTTATCATAAAACCTAGAATATCCATATCACATCTGGTTTTGAGAGCATGTATGCTTTTATTTGGAATTTGGAAGCTTTTTTAAATATGCTTATAATTTATTAGCTTTTCAAAGTTAAACATGATGTATCTGTAATGAATTCTAAAGAATCAGAGGATTATAGTGAATTTTTATTCTGCCTTTTCTAAGACTTTTACTGTTAATATTTTCAATAGCTTACCTGCTAAATTAAACAGATTTGTGTGGGTTCACCTTTTGTTTTATTTTGTGAGGGTCACAAAGAACTTCTTGAGTGTTACCTGTTGGCTGCAGAACTCTGTTGCAGCCAACGACTGGAGCTCTGTTAAAGTTTAGGATTGGGGGAAGAAGATGTATGAGCCCAAGATTAAAATTTAGTTTCCTTATCAGGGAATCCCACATCATCTCCCCTTTCTGTCTAATAAAGAGGAAGGTTTTAACTGAAACATAGTAAAATTACACAACACAAAATAGGTAACAAGGCAGAATTACAGTTACAATATTTAGTCTGTTAGAATCTGGAAAGTTTCATGTTTTTCTGACGAATTTAAAGATTGCTTATGAATGCAAAGACTTTAACCACATTGATTATGTTTGGTTTCTCTCCAGTATGTGTTGTTTCATGGTTTTGAAGATTACCTTGTTGTGTAAAGGCTTTACCAGATTGATTCCATTCACAGGGTTTCTCTCCAGTATGTGTTCTTTTATGCATTTGAAGACTACTGTGACGTATAAAGGCTTTACCACATTCATAACATTGATAGGGCTTCTCTCCAGTGTGTGTTCTTTTATGCCTTTGAAGACATTCATGATAAGCAAAGGCTTTACCACACTGATTACATTCATAGGGTTTTTTTCCAGTGTGTGTTCTTTTATGCCTTTGAAGATTACCTCGTAGTGCAAAGGCTCTACCACACTGATTGCATTCATAGGGTTTCTCTCCAGTGTGGGTTCTTCTATGTTTCTGAAGATAACTGGGCCATGCAAAGGCTTTACCGCACTGACTACATTGATAGGGTTTCTCCCCAGTATGTGTTCTTTTATGCACTTGAAGAGCACTGGGATGAGCAAAAGTTTTACCACAGTGATTACATTCGTAGGGTTTCTCTCCAGTATGTGTTCTTTTATGATTTTGAAGAGGCCAATTTCGTGCAAAAGTTTTACCACATTGATTACATTCGTAGGGTTTCTCGGCAGGATGTGTGCTTTGATGTCTCTGAAGATGTCTGTCGTATGCAAAGGCTTTAGTACATTGGTTATATACAGAAGGTTTCTCTCCAGGATGATTTCCTTCAGGCCTGCAAAAATAGTTGAGATATAGAAAAGCTTTACCACATTTAATACAACCACTGAATCTTTGTATCTCCATGAATAAATTTGACAATTTAGACCAGTTGTAAAGAGGAATCAGATCTCAAGGTTTTATCACCAGGTTTATATTCATGCTGTTCTCATTCATAATGGGTTCTTTTGCATCTTTGAAGATGCCTGTGATGGCAGATGCTTTATTAAAGAGTTATACTTATAGAATATTTTCTATATGAAAATTTTTGCGTATTTGTAAAAAAATAGAAAAATTCAAATATACACATGTAATTGGAGAGTAGGATTTCTCCATAACAACTGCACCTTGGCTCTTGACCCTAACTGCCCATCCCTCTAAACTCAGCACAGTCACAGCAAGATTATGAGTAACACTAGCTTCTCTATGGGTTGTGTGCTTATTAGAAGGTTTGAGGGATGTACTTATCACCTGTTCATTATGTATACACTTTATATTATGAGTGGTGAGAAATTAATGCACTGAAAGTTCTACAGAACAGCTCTCACTGAGCCGTGATTCAAATGGTGATATCTGTTAAGGCACAGTTTCTTGTCTTCTTTCTTAAAAGAATGCCTTGCAAATGCAATTCACCTACTTGAAATTGAGGTATACGGTTTCTGAGAATTCAAGAATCATCAATGCACAATCTGTGCTTAGTTACACTGCTGTTTAGTGTAAAAACCCCAGGACATATTACAATTCCTCCAGAGGCACACTTGTATCATCCTGCACATGGTAATTACCTTTCTTGTCTTCTAGAACTTTGACGATGTTCCTCAATATTACTGTCTTCCCAGCTGTATCCTACAATAGAGTAAAAATGTATGGTATGTTATGCAAAATTGTGCAAAATGTAAATTCCCATATTCGTTTTACCTTAGAGCCATGCCTGATTTATTCACCTCATTCTTCTTTCTCAATCAAATTACATAACAACATCAAAAACCAAGGAAGAGTTGTCCCCTTATTTAAAAGCATGATGGAATATTCAGTTTTACCTATGATACTGAGGCTGTGGTAGGTGTCCAGCATCACATCTTTGTAGAGATTCCTCTGGGAAGGATCCAGCAATGTCCACTCTTCCCAAGTGAAGTCAACATGCACATCATCATAGGTCACTGCGTTCTGAAATGTCCACACATGTGCACGACAGGGAGCATGATACTGACAACACTGAAAATGTACACTTCTTTGACAATACAGTCATATAATTCTGGTACTCCCTGCACTTATTCAGACATTATATGTAATCACCAAGTCACTTTGGAAGGAAACTGAACAGGAGCTTCACCTATTTCATCTCTTTATGCTGTGAATGGGATATCATCTCGCAAGAGAAATGCCTATTAGAAACATACAGAGACAAGTAAAAAAAATCAATGGTACAGAATATATAGGAGTGAAATTGTATGAACAACTGTTACCTACACAACAGAAAAATAAAATGGACAGACTTAAGTATATTGGCTCACACCTTTTAATGTGCAGTCAGAAGTCAGAGGCAGGAATATTTGCCTTGGAGTTGAATGCCAGCATACAGGACAGCCAGAAGTACATACTAAGACCTTGTCTCCCATGCCAAAATCAGTTATAAAAAAAAAAAAAGCACCACAACACAGAAAGAAATAACTCACATGGTCTTACTGACGTTACTATAAAGCAATCTGTATTCAACTTCCAAAAACCTAAACCTGCCCACATTAAACTGTAACGTCAATAAGATTTTACTAAAAGTCACTCTATGTTGAAACAGTTACAAAAGGAGAGATGAAAGCATTTGATAATTAAATGTAGATCATAAATGAGGAGAAGAGATATCTCATTACTACAGCTCTTCCTGGTATCGCATACAGGCGGGCTCAAATAGTAGTTATTTATTTCGGGAACACGACTATCTATTATTCCACGTTCAGGGGTTCTGAAACCATCTTTTGATCATTGTGAAGATCAGGTACCCATGTGGTATATTTCCATGCTTACAGGTAAAACACACATTTTCATTAAAAAAAAAAAAAACTTTCAAAACAAAAGCAACATAGAGGAAGAAGGTGATGTATGTGCTGCCCAGTGAATCAGAAGACTCAGGCAGTATTTTTGCCATGAATACAGGCTATCCTGGGAAACCAAATGATAACCTTTGTGAAGTTTTAAAAATTAACGGTATAAGTGAAGCTCAGTAAAACAGCATATGTTTGACATGGTCAAAAACCTACATTTCAGGCACATTACACAAAAAGATGAATACAAAAGTCGGGAATTTTGGCCCACTTTTATCCCAGCACTTGGGATCAGTGAGTTTGAGGCCGTTCTGGGGCCAGCTGGGTGTATTGAGATAGAGTCTTTAACAGTGGTGAAGCCGCGGCAGCACAAGAAGGAAGCTGGCTGAGTAGTATCAACTACAACACAGCAGACACAAAGAACAGGAAATCAACTGACATTATAAATACCCATATCACTTTCCCAACGAGGAAAACTATCCAGAGAGTCTCTTCCAAATAAAAGGTTCACAAACAATTGAAAGAAAGTCACCAAAGAGACGTGTTCAAACCCATCATCATCTGGGAGGTTTTACATTCAATCAACTATACACTGACCCCGGTCACTATAGACGAATGGTCACCATGAGGACAATGCATTTAGTCACTTCAACGATCCTCATAATCTGCAACAACCCCTCCACCATCCAAATGTCCGAGGTCTCTCCAGACGCGCAGACAATCTCTTGACAGTAACATCTTGTAAATTCAGAAAACAGGTTACATCTTTCCTACACACAACAGCACAGCGCACCATTCATATTCTGAATGAGAGAAATGGAGATACAACGAGGGAAGACAGGCCCGAGGCGAGACCAAAGCACAGTAGGAAAAACATCAAATCCTAAAGCTCTGTCAAAGAAACATGGAGCTTCAGTTTCAAAGGGCTTGGATGACTGCAACTTCTCTCTCATTGGTTACTTCTACTCCCTTTATACTGCTGGCTCTCCACGGAAGATGTCTAGGCCCGTAGACATCTGCAAGCTGGTACTCCTATTGCTAAACCTTGCCAGTCTCTCAATAGCAAGGGTCACTGAACTGGGTTTCAGAGTATTAGCAGCTTCCCTACTAGGTGAGATCAAGTGTCTCAGACAGCACAGGATTTCCCACCTCTGCCTTTCCAGTCCAGCAGACAGGGCCCTAGTCTGGAAAGTCTCACTTTAGCAGACATTCTTCCACTCTCCCAGAGCAGAAGAGATTCTTCCTTTCTCCTGTCCTACTCGTCTACATCACAGCTAGCTGTGCAGCGCTACCCAACACACGAGATGCCTTTTACAACCTCCCCACAATCACCTGTAAATGAACCGTACACGTAAAGGTTAAATGCAAAGTGCTGAACGTCTAAAAGATACTGAAGAAATTATGCCTCTCCAGGTTAGGCTACCTGCCTTCCATGGCTGCACCAAGAGCGAGTCGCTGTTGACTCCAAACACGGGTCCACACACAGCTCCCTGCTCCCAACGCTCTGCATGGGTGCAGCCCACAGAGCAAAGTTAGAGGACTGTGCCTGCATCCAGGGAGTAGCAGGGGCCGCGTGGGAGCTCACAGGACAAGGAATACGGCTGTAGATTCCCATCCAGCTCTGGGGAGGCCACGCCACCCCGGCTCCAGCAACTCCCCATCTGATCTTCCCGATCTGGGGACAGCAGCCCCTCGCTCACCATGTCGTGGCTTCCGACCTCGGCCGGCCCCCTTACAGCTCCCTGCAGCAGCACTCAAAGCACAGCACATCAATACACTGGCGCCACCTCCTCCGCAAACCTAAGCCTGCAGCCTGGCTCCCGGAAGGGCCCTCCACCACTTCTGATTGGCAGTTTGGCCTGGAGGTACTGATTGGCTAGTGAAGCCTGAGTGACAAGTGCACCGCCTTTTGGGTTACAGTGTGCTTAAAGGCACAGCACAATGGTTCCTGACTCCCTTCCACCTCAGACCCTGACCTTTTCCAGTTCTACAGAGATTTGCATTTCAATAGCACCTGCCACGGGCTCCGCTTGCTGAGCCCGCTCTCTTCCTGCACTCAGTAGGCACTTCCCCTTCTTCCTCCTGGACACTGTGTGACTAGTTTTCCCAGCCCTCCCCTCAATGTGTACCCGGAATATTAACAATATTAACACAAAAGGAGATAGATACTTGTTCTGTGGCTTCTCACTGAGGTCAGGTGAACTGAAGGAATTTCTACCTGTTAGTCACAGGCACTTCAGAGAAGAGGAGAGAAACGCAGGGACCAGATTTAAAAAAACAAAACAAAACAAAAAAAAACATAACAGTAGGTATGTGGCCCACCAGAAGGCTGGACGCTGGATCCATTACTTTTGAAGTTTTCTTCCAGAATTCATAGCAAACCTTTGAGAAATAAATAATAATAAAAGTGTACTCTTGAGCCGGGTGGTGGTGGCGGCGCACGTCTTTAATCCCAGCACTCGGGAGGCAGAGGCAGGTGGATCTCTGTGAGTTCGAGGCCAGCCTGGTCTAGAAGAGCTAGTTCCAGGACAGGAACCAAAAAAAGCTACAAAGAAACCCTGTCTTGAAAATAAAATAAAATAAAAAGTGTACTCTTTCGGGTAAGTTGAACACGCAGAGAATC
Source organism: Alexandromys fortis (assembly GCF_014885135.2). NCBI lineage: Eukaryota > Metazoa > Chordata > Mammalia > Rodentia > Cricetidae > Alexandromys > Alexandromys fortis. The sequence goes on along the minus strand of NW_026067937.1, from coordinate 20,770,960 downwards.
ATGGGGCTAGGAAGACTGTCTCTATGAGTACTAATGTTAGCCAGCTCATCTTCCTCAGTGGGCAGGAGACGTAAAACAAGGCTGCATTATTCAAGGCTCTCTGCATGAGCTGGACTGGTAAAAATCAATCTCTCCGTGTATGTAGAAAGCGGATTTATTAGAATGTCTCACGAGCCGTGGTCCATCGTTAGACAACAATGGCTAGCTACCAATGGAAAGTTGAAGATTCCAGTAGATGTTCAGTTCACAATGCTGGATGTCTCGGCTACTCTTTGGTAGACACCAGAATCCCAAAGTCATAGGCTCTAATGCTAGCAAAGGAATGGCCTTGCTACCCAGAGCTAAGGCAAGAAGAGGTAGGGAGAGTGCTTCCTTATCAATATCCTTTAAGTATATAGGCTGCTACCAAAAGTTTGACCCAGATTAAAGCTGGACAGGGTTTAACTGTGTAGCCCTGGAACTCATTGTTAGACCAGGTGTCGTCTTTGGTGGGAACCTGAGAAGGCTGGGTGCTGGTCACATCCTGGAGTAGCTGGTCTCTTTGCTCCTGTACAGTGTTTGTGGTATGGAAATGGCGGGTGTCTCTTAGACTTATTTAAGGTATTAACAGAACACAGGACAAAGTTAAGTTTAGGAAAAATAATTTTAGTACCAGGGAATTGAGAGGGGGTGTATCTGATCTGTTTAAGGTGAATCTTTTAATTTGGCTCACTGGAACTCACAAGAATTTTGGGGGTTTCTGTAAACATAGTTTTAAACACTAGCAGAATGACTGTGACAGGTATTTTTGCATAATAAAAATTATTTTTAAGACTATGAAAGGCAGCGTGAGAAAGAATTTTGCTAACTTATTGCTTATTGAAATTTGTTTGGTGATGCTGTCCTTTTAAGTGACAAAACCTTTCAGCTGTCAAAATGCATCAGAGATCTTTGAGAAGGATAAAATTTTACTTGAGTTATTGATTAAAAAATGACAGAGAAGCCAGGCGGTGGTGGCACACGTCTTTAATCCCAGCACTTGGGAGGCAGAGGCAGGCAGATCTTTGTGAGTTTGAGACTAGCCTGGTCTACAAGAGCTAGTTCCAGGACAGGCTCCAAAACCACAGAGAAACCCTGTCTCAAAAAACCAAAAAAACAAAAACAAAAACAAACAAACAAAAAAAACGACAGAGAACTTACTTGGTTGGCAGCTACAGCTACTCCTCCGGGTCCTCCATGGTTGCTGAGGGTCGTATTTGCCTTCTGCTGTTTAGTGCAGGCCTGCCAGGCTCCAGAAGATCCTGTGGGCTAAGAAATCTGTAGGAAGACAAGCCTACCTTGACCCGAGCAGCTAGGCTGTCGATATCGACGATTCTGTCCACTGTCTGGAGATCTTCGGTTTAGAAGAAAGGCAATTTTTCCCAGTGGTCAGCACTTGGCAGTTAAGCAAAGCGCAGATGGACATTGTTCTGTGCCCATCTGTCTTCTGTCTTCTGTGGAGGAAGTAGAGTGCTGCTGCTAGGAGGCAACCTGTCTCTTTTTGTTATGAAAAGTTTTTTTAATAGTTAAATATTTAAATGCCATATTCCCCAGATCTCTGAACAGTTGGGGACTGTATATTAAGTGTGACTACAGTATAGAATCGGCCTGGAGGGCTGGGTCTGAGCTTGACTGTCCTGGCTCTCAACAGGTAAGATTTATACTCGTAAAAAGACAGAAAGAAGAAAAAGCTGCTTGCAATAGAAGGTTAACAGCAGAACTGATAACAATAGAGAACAGCTTAACTTATTTTAAATGAGGATTGAATTAAATATAAAGTATCTAAGAGATTTAAAAGTACATAGCTGTTTAAAGCACTCACAGGCTTTGCCCTCTGCATTCCTCCAAGTTAACCAAGACCAGGGTATCCTTGTACTCAGACACTCACCTGTCTCTTTCTCCTCAGTGCCGTGATTAGAGGCAGGTGCCAACGTGCCCGCCTCCTATAGCTTTTCTTCCTGCCTATACGGTCTCTGAATTTCAGTGTGCAGAGCTGGCAGGCTGATGGTGCCTGGGCTCCAGGAAGTTGGTAAACATCTTGAGACGGGCTACTTACTTCAGCTTAGGATATCTTGGCTTATACTCTAATCATGTGTATATCAAACATTTGTCCTGGGGGTTGGAGAGATGGAGCTGCAGTTTAGAATATTTGTTACTCTTGCAGAAGACCAGGTTTAACTCACAGCCTCCACAGGGTAGCTAACAACCGTCTGTAAGACCAGTTCCAGGGGATTCAATGCCCTCTTTCGATGCTCTCTTTCTATCTCCATGGGCAACATACACACGGTGCAAAGACAAAATGCAGGCAACACACTCATATAAATAAATAAATAAAAACAAATAAACCTAAAGTACACAAGCATGTTGCTTATATTTATGTTGTCTGTAACTACCCAGGAGCCTTCATTGTTTATTCTCTGTATCTTGAGTTCTCCTGACCTGTGTTAAAAGTATGGACACCTTTGGAAATTTTATTTCCATAGTCTAAGTTATTCGCACAACTTAGAAGGCGACAGGCAAGGTGTTCCTAGGAGTGAGGGGAGAAGGAGGTACAGGGCATGTTTGAGGCTGGATTCCTCTTTCCTGACACCATCTGCAAAGCTGCAGACATAAGCACACAGGGGCAAATATTTCACTTTTCACATTAGTGGGAACTCCTTTTGTGGGCTTTTGCCCCTCAGAGGTATGAGGTAGTGGCTCTCCCTGAGGACAAACAACTTCATGTCTTTCTGACAGTTTTTGAACACTCTTCTTTACCCCTCTTCTGGCTAGCTTACTCCGACATAAAAACCACGATGAAGCTTCCACAGGGATAAATTCTCTGTCGTTTATCTTCCTTTCTGCATCTTTACATATTTTATGCAGTGGAAAGGTAGAGGATTAGCTTTCTTGGTTTGGTTCTGAAATTGACTATTTTTGTTGTAAGGGGAATATCTTCAAAACCACTTCATTCTTTAGTATTCACAGGGTACTGACACATAAATAGTTGCATCTAATTATAGCAATGAGATATTTTCAAATACATTTACCTATTCACAAATTACTAGGACATCATTAAGGAGCAAAAATATTTCTGCTAGCCTAGAACACAAGAAAATCATGAACTCGGAATCTTGGCCTTGTCATTGTGATTTGGACTAAACTTAATCCACTATGTTTTAAAACTTCTAAATCTTGCATAAGATGATTGACAATTAATGTTAATAGTTCCAATTTCATCAATCTTTCTCTTCTTTTATGTTTGGGGGTTATAAATGCATGATATTTTCCATTTATATTCTTCTTTTAAAAAATAAACACTGATTTAATTATTAGTGTGGTTCATATCGTAGTGTACTGTGGGAACTGCTTTTGAAAACCCATTTGTCCACTATTCACGTTCAACAGCATTAAGATGCAATCATGATTCACACAAACCCTCGCTCTAGGGCTCCAGGTTACACACACCTCTAGGAGCTCATGGCTATGAAGTAGTTTTAATATGAGTAACAACTATGTATCTTAACAAAAGCCTACTGCTATTTCAAATCCTAGAATGTAAGTATATATTATTTTTAAATAAAACACACAAAAAAACCCCAAACCTTAAGATGGTACTATATTGTTGTTAGATTTATTCATTTTATGTGTGTGTGGTGTTTTGCCTGCATATACGTATGTGCACTGCTTGCATGCCTGGCACTCACGGAGGTCAGAAGAGGCCATCAGCTCCCCTGGAACTGGAGTTATATATGTTTGTAACCACCACAGGGGGGCTGGGAATCAAACTCAAATCCTGAAGAGCAGAAAAGTTGTGCTTAACCACTGAGCTATCTGTTCAGCCCTCGGGAAGCTTTTCTGAACAAATATGTTTCCCTCAAGTGTATGTGGGACATTTTCTGGGAGAGATTGTATGTAAGTCACAACTTAAATCCTTCATTTTTATTTATTTGCTTTTGATTCTAGGAACTGAATCCGGGGTCTTGTGATGTTAGAGACAAGCTTTTCTTCCCCCCGCCCCCCACCCCCCGCTTAACTTCTATTAGTGTGCTCTAGGCACGCACTTTTTTTTTTAATTTTTTATTTATTTATTCATTATGGATACAATATTCTGTCTGTGTGTATGTCTGCAGGCCAGAAGAGGGCACCAAACTCCATTACAGATGGTTGTGAGCCACCATGTGGTTGCCGGGAATTGAACTCAGGACCTTTGGAAAAGCAGGCAATGCTCTTAACCACTGAGCCATCTCTCCAGCCCCTAGGCACGCACTTTTCAACTGAGCTACATTCCCCCTTCTAAGTGTGGGTTTTATTTATTTATTTACCTATTCGTTTTGCTTTTGAGACAGGGTCTCACTATGTAGTCCTGGCTGCTCTAGAACTGGCTATGTAACCATTACATCTTCCCACCCCAATATGGTAGTGTTAATAGGTGGGGACTTTAGTAAGACCCTGGGAGGCACAATCAGCTTCTCCCACCACCTAAGGACACAGTGCTCCTTCCAGCCGGAGGAGGTAGCAAGGCCATCTTGGAAACTACAAAGAAACTTACAGACCTTCACCAGCTACCAAAACCTCAGCCCCGAGAACTGTGATAAATAAAGTTGAGTTGTGTAATTTGATTAGTCTCACATTTTGCTGCCGCTAAATGAACCAAGACACTCTTGGTGGCTGTTTCTGGTTTTGTTGTTGTTTTGCTGGTTATTTACTTATTTACTTTTATTTATTTTTTGGAGACATGGTTTTGCTATGTAGCCAAGATGGATGTTAAACCTGAATCTTCCTGACTCAGCCTCTTGAGCGCTGGGACTGTAGGTATGTGCCACTATCCCTGGCAAGACACTCTTGAGTAACAGACAGATTTGTGACATCAGTCATGAGGCAGGTGATGGAGGACCATGAGTTTAATGCCAACTTGGGATACCTAGGAAGATCCTGCTTCAGAAAAGAAAAAAACAACTTTCTCACCTCCTGCAAAGAACTTAAATCTAGAAGAATTGCACAAACATAATAAAATGCTTACAGTGCCAGACGTACTACACTGTGCCAACATTTATGTGATACAGTAAAAGCAGAAATTTATGTCCCAACATGTTTTTATTAAGAAACCAGGAAAGATTTAAAATTCACAAGTTAACTTTATAACCTATGAAATCATTAAAAAAGCATAAATTGAACTGGAAGCTAGCAGGAGGGAGGGAATAAGAAATGTTTGGGCAGGGGTCACTAAAACAGAGAACAACAGAGACCCTCCAAGGAACTGGAGGCTTACTGTTGAAAAGAAATAGCTCAACCTTTAGCCAGATTCATTAGCACAAGAAAGAAGCCTCAGACTGCTGCCATCAGAATCGAGGTGAGGTATTACTGATGACTCCACAGGAAAGAGGGGTTGGGGTGACTGGGAGTGACTGAAGAATCTGAGGGGGATACACACCCAACCTCTGCCAAGCACAATGACATAGAAACTCTGTAGAGTCATAACTTGCCAAGCGGTCACAGCAGTAATCAAAGACCTTCCACACAGAGTCAATTTCTTTGCAAAAATTCGTTTCCAAATAGTTCCACAGGTATTGGTTGGGCAACGAGCTCAGAGAAAACAAGTCTATTGTCTGGGGGACAAAAAAAATTGTCAGTTATGTGCCAGACAGTCCAGGAGGGGGCAGCATTACCCCATGTGTCATTTAATTATCCAGCAACATAAGCAAGAGCCTTAGAATATGATAGGCTCTGAAGAACCTTATTTAACCTCTGGGGAACTCCCCAACTCTTTTCTCCAAACTAGGTCGAATGATCTGCAAGCTCGCTGGGCAAACGCCATGCCTGCCAGCTACTCCCTTGCCCCCAACATGCTGGTTATGGACTCCAACCCTCTGAAACTGTAAGCAAACCCTCAAAAAACACTTTCTTCTGGAAGTTGTCTTGGCTGTGGTATCTTATCACAGCCATAGAAAGGTGACTAAGACAGTCAGGGATGACATTTGTGCCGTATCTTTGAGGCAGTCTTCACTCACCCTGAATGGGAGTGGCGCCATCCCACAGGCTGAGTAAAGGGCGCTGGGCAGCAAAGTCAGTGCAGAAAGGCTTGGTTAACCTAGCAACCTGACTTCAGTCCTTGGGGCCCATGTGGTAGAAGAGAAATAATTCTACAAGTCATTTAAACCTAAAAAATGCACCATGGCACATGCATGAATGTATACACACACACACACACACACACACACACACACACACACACGTAATAAAAGCCAGGCGGTGGCACACACCTTTAACCCCAGCACTTGGGAGGCAGAGGCAGGCAGAACTCTGTGATTTCGAGGTCAGCCTGATCTACAGAGCTAGTTCCAGGACAGCCAGCGCTGTTACACAGAGAAACTTTGCCTCAAAAATAAATAAATAAATAAAAGTTTCTAAATAAAAATTAAAAGGTGCAGAGCGAAGTGGGAGTCTCACTCACCGCTTTCCGTGTCTCCTGCTGAACCCAGCAGTGAGCCTAGCACCACGCCTTTCCTGTTACAACGGCCCACGTCACCAAGCCATGAGCCCAAATAAATCCTTCTGCTATTAACCGTCCTTGTCAGGTAGTCAGTCACGAGCACAGCCCCGTGAGCGAGTGTTATACGATGACACTTCTCCCTGCCGCCTGGTGTCTCAGTGGCGCTCCACTTCTTGTGAAGGAATTTTTCCTTCACGGTGGTGCATCGTCAAACTCAATAATGGTTTCCAAATTGCCAAAACCCTGTATCCCTCTGGGGGACCCTGGGACTTCCATAAGCTGCAAACCAGTCTGAACAGATGTCTACCCAGCCTAGGAAAGGCTTTGGCTGCTCTGTGGGAGCAGGTGGGGCTCCTCCATCTGCTCGGGTCTGAGTCTGGCCACACCAGAGAGAAAGCTGTGTGTGAGCTTCCAGGAAGGCCATCCTGTCCTAAGTTTCTGAATTTCTCAGTCGCAGGTGAGGGGATGGGAGGAAGGGGCTGCTGTATCCAGAGCCGATGTTATAGAGGTTATTCACTTTTATGCTCCCTTCCTTCCTTCCCTCCTTCTTTTCTTCCTTCCTTTCTTTTTCTTTTCTTTTAAAAAGAGAGAGAGAGAGAGAGAGAGAGAGAGAGAGAGAGAGAGAGAGAGAGGATTTCTCTGTGTAACAGAACCATAGCTATCCTGGAACTCGTTTTGTAGATCAGGGCTGACCTCAAACACACAGAGATCTGCCCTGCCTCCTCAGTGCTGGGATTAAAGGTGTGCACCACCACCGCACCAGGTTTATACTATTTTATTATTGTTGTTGTTCTTGCTGTTTCAAAAGGCTTTATTTTTACTTGGTCCAAGACTTGAGAGGGGCTCCAGGGCGTTGCAAAGCTGCCTAGTGACTTCTTGAGAGGTTCGGGTGAAGGTCCTGAGCCGGCTGGTGCAGAGCAGAGGTGGGAGCCCCTCTGAGGCAGAGGCCTCCTAGTCATGCTTGAGAGTGAGCTGCTCAAAGAGGTACTGGCTCAGAGACGCCTGGGGCTCAGCAGCCAACCTGCGGAGGTTGGCCAGGTGGTTGCCCATCTTCTTGTTGACCTTCACCTCCTCATCCAGGAAGTGGTTTTCGAGGAAGTCACAGAGATGAGGATCTGTGCGGGCAGAGCCCCGGGAATGAAGATCCAAGAGGGCCTGGTTCAAGTTCTTCTCCAAGGCCAGGGCAGCTTCCATGACCTCCTGGGTTTTACCCCACTCATCTTGAGAGGGCTTCTGCACATCCTGAAAGAGTGCACGGCCTCCGCGATCGTTCTGCAACTTGAAGAGACGCTCAGCACCCTCGCGCTTCTCAGCCAATTTGAGGAAGTGGCCTACACCCTCCAGAACCGCATCATCCGGATCGAAATAGTAGCCCAGAGAGAGGTCGGTGTAGGAGGCCCGCAGGTGCAGGTTGACCAGGCGGTTCACGGCAGCTTCTGGGAGGTCATGGCTGAGACTCAGTCTGGAGCCACCGGCAAAGAGACGGTGCTGGCTGGTCCTGGGAGCTGAAGGCGGCCAGAAGATGGTCCCAGAGGCTGCGACTGCAGAGGATGAGGAGCGGTGGAAGCTAACAAAGAGAGGCCCTGGGTCTGTTCTGCTCAAGCACTGTTGAAGCAAGACACAGATCCACGGGATCTCCGAGGGCTGCCGGCTTATACTATTTTTAATAAAGCAATAAAGTTAACAATAAGTTTTACTTTACGGACCTTCACTTTACTGGACAATTCAAAATAGTGGCAAGTAAACTGTTACTATGTTATTGTCAGATAATAAAAAGTAAATATTTGTGCTCTTCCCCCCCCCCCCCCCCCCCCCCCCCCCCCCCCCCCCCCCCCCCCCCCCCCCCCCCCCCCCCCCCCCCCCGCCCCCCCCCCGCNNNNCCCCCCCCCCCCCCCCCCCCCCCCGCCATTTCCTGGCCCAGAACTTCCTATACCCTTGGAAGTTCCTGAGCTGATAGACTTTGGTTGGTTGTAACAAGCCTCTTTCAACTGTACCAGCACAACCTGTGATCCAGTGATTTATGGGGACCCTGAAGTAGCTTCAGATGGGACCTGATTGCCAGAGAAGTCAACCTTGTGATGAGAGCGGTACCAGCTAATAGTCGATGGTGTAATCACTCATACCTGCGCAGTGGAGCCTCAGAGATCTCTGGCCAGTTAATTTGGAGAGCCTTCATGCTGATGAGAATACTAACAAGCCAGAGAGTGCCCCACCTCCGCAGGAGCTTTAGTCCTATCCCACCCCCCACCCGCCACCGACCTCACCTTGTGGGCTTCTTGACCTAGCTGTTTGTATCTTAATTTATTTTCAGTTGTTCCGGAAGGAATAAGAACAGCAGGCATTGCAGCAGGCTCTGGCATGGAGGAAGCCTGGTGGGCATAATAACAGCCAGTGTTAAATTGTGCCGGTGCCCAGAGCCCGGGCCTTTGGAGCAGATGCTTTGTGGAAAAGGTAGTAGTCGTTGGCATGGGAGCATTGCACCCTCTAGTGTCCGCATGTTGCCATTGCAGCCACATCTCTCGAAAATGCGAGTTCCTAATATAATAATCACAACCAACAAGCAAAAGCCATTTTTTTAAAAAATTAACTCATTTATTATTATTAAGATATTTATTTATTTATTATGTATACAACATTCTGCCTCCTTGTATGCCCACACCCCAGAAGAGGGCGCCAGATCTCATTACAGGTGGTTGTGAGCCACCATGTGGTTGCTGGGAATTGAACTCAGGACCTCTGGAAAAGCAGGCAGTGCTTTTAACCACTGAGCCATCTCTCCAGCCCAGCAAAAGGCATTTTAATGATAGGAAATGCAAAAGAGCTGACCGACTGAGAGGGCACTCAGTTGTTTTCTGCTTGAATGAACCACTGTTTACTATTAAAGAAAAAAAAAGCAGAGATGAGGGCGATAGAACTGCCAACTCCCCTGGGGGCTGCACTTGCCCCTCCGGCCTCTTCCTTCTCATGCTTTGATTTCTGTAAAAGTGTATTTCAGGGCTGGAGAGATGCCTCAGCGGTTAAGAGCACTGGCTGCTCTTCCAGAGATCCTGAGTTCAATTCCCAGCAACCACATGGTGGCTCATAACCATCTGTACTGAGATCTGGCGCCCTCCTCTGGCGTGCAGGCATACATCGAGGCAGAATGTTGTATACATAATAAATAAATCTTAAAAAAAAAAGTGTATTTCATTTCCAACACGCCCCTTCTCCACTCTTGGCCTCTCTTCCTCCCTCCCCTCCCTTTTCTCGGGACTCTTCCCTCCTGATAATAAGTGTTGTCTTCCTCTCTCCCCCTCACAGGACAGAGGATGCACAAGAGCAGGGATCCCGTCCACCGTCCATCAGCAGATACCAAGGGTTCAGAAGGGCGCATCTGGACACTGAGACTGTAACACAGCGGCCGTCATGTTCCGCTCCCCACCACCTCTCATGGCTTCTGTGGAAGGCGCCGTTGCTAAAGTGCTCTCTAGAAAAACAGTCTTTCTCTCTAGTGTGACAGACCCTTGACTCCTTCTATAACTTCTTCCTACAGGGGCATTGCGACCTGGCTGTCTGTGGGCCAAGAAATTCAGTTTCTAGAGGCAGAGCAGCTTGCTAGGGTTTGGGGGCTCCCTTAGCATTAGGTTCTATTTTATTTTTTACTTTCCTTCTTCCTTTGTCCTGACTGCCTGCTGTGGCGGAAGCAGGGGAAGACATGGAGAATTGCAGCATCCTGAGCTCTGTCTTCCCTCCAAGTCTTCCCGCTGACCAGCAGTGCTCTGAGCTATTTCATGAACTAGCTTCCCTGAGCCTAGCTATGTGCACTGATATCCAATGCTGTTTACAAACACTCGGGGGAACTGAGGTTGGCATTTCCTTTTCCCTTACAACCATCCAAATCGCGCACTGGTTCTGCTACCCCAGTCACTTGCACAGGTTGATTTTCTCTGCTGGTGTAAGAAGGGGGCTGGCAGCAGCGAATACAGCACTTTGGAGAAGCTGGGAGTGGAAGGTGTCTTTTTCAAAAGCAACACTTAAATCATCACACTTAAATCATCACACTTAAGCAGCATCACAGAGATCCGCCTGCCTCTGCCTCCCAAGTGCTGGGATTAAAGGCTCTGCCCAGCTTTTTAAAGATTATTTTTTAAAAGAACATATTATATAGTATTTAAATAAAAAATTTATGATTTTATCCTATAATTTAATAATGTTCTCAAAATTATAAAGGACTTAAATTAGTCATATGAAAGTTAGATTATGAAAAGAAACTTAAGGATCTAAACATGAAAAACCAAGCTTTTTCCCTTTTTTGCTTTTTTGAGACAGTGTTTATCTGTGTAACCCTAGCTGTCCTAGAATCCACTCTATAGACCAGGCTGGCCTCGAACTCACAGACATCCGCCTGCCTCTGCCTCCTAGCTAAGCTTCTGAGAGCCTTTTTAGGCTCCTTAAGAGAAGGTGAGAGATGTCACATGTGCCCGATCCTCCTGCTCCCTGCTTCACACCTGCCCAGTCAGTCGTGTTGGAAAGCTACCAGCCTTCATTGCCTCCTTGTCTCTTCTCAGAGCTCACAGTTCGCAGAGAGGAGGGAACCACTCTTGGGGCTGAACATCATCTGGGGTTTTATAGATTTGTAGTGGTATAGTTTGTTATTATCACCATGACGTAGCTTGGCATGGAATAGGCTTACTGCCCCAAGAGTCCACTGTGATTCACTGTTCCTGCTCAACTTTCCCCATCCTCCCAACTCTACTCTTGGCAACTGCGTCCTAGAAGGTCACACAGTGGGAACTGTGCTGTCTGTCCATTTCAGGTGACTTCTTTCATTCAGTAACATGCACTTGAGGTCCTCATGGCTCAATAGCTCATTTTGTTTTAGCACTGAGTTCTGTTCCACCATCTGGAAAGACCGCAGGGTAATTTTCATTTACGTACTGAAGGCCATTTTGGTTGCTTCAAGTTTTGACCACTATGAACGGAGCTGCCGTTAACACCCATGCTCAGATCTTGTGGTGTGCATTTTACAGGTTACAGTACGGAACAGTAGCTGGTAGAATTCATCCCAAACAGCAGAGCTGCCCTCTGAGACAACTGTCCAAACACTAGCAAAGCCAACACAAGGGTTGAAGGACCGGAAGTCTCTAATCACTTTATCCAGAGTTTATGGTACTTGGCAAGATTAGGGTGAGCACCCAGTAAGTACAAGCTCGACGTGGTCACAAAGTCCTTTGGATTACATGAGTCCTTAAAGCATTCTAGGGTTGCTTTAAACCATAAGTAGTTTAGGTGTGATCATGGCCTGAGATGTGAACCAACGGCTTGCACAGCACAGTTCTGGATGTGCTCAGTCACATGATGCCCGGGATACTTTAAATTCAGATTCCGGAAGCAAGCACCGAGGCTGGCAGACAAGAAGAATACAGCCCCCTTGGGGCCGGAGAGATGGCTCAGATGTTAAGAGCACCGGCTGCTCTTCCACAGGACCGGGGTTCAATTCCCAGCAACCACATGGTGGCTCACAACTCTCTGTAACTCCAGGGAGTCCAGTGCCCTCTTCTGCCTGGCAAGACCCTGCACTCACACACAGGGCACGTAAACTCTCTGTCTCTCTCTGTCTCTCTCCCTCCCCCTCCCCCCCAGGATTTAAAAAATGAAATTCCTGACACCCTGAGGAGCCCCATGTGTGTCTCAATTACTAAGGGCTGAGGCAATGGTCCAGCAGCTCAGTGCATGGACTGTCCTTCCAGACGACCTGAGTTCAGTTCCCAGGACCAGTCTCAGGCAGCTCACAGTCACCTGGAACTCAGCTCCAGGGGCATCTAACATGCGTTGCCTCTGTGAGCACCTGTGGTCATGTGCACCTAGCAACACCCAGATAGACATAGCTCTAATCAAACACACTAAAAATAAAACAACTATTAAGAATTAAGGCCCTTTTCCTCCTCAAGGTCTCTTTGTAGTCCAAGCTGTCCTCAGTCTCAGGGTCCCCCTGCCTCCGTCTCCCGAGAGCTGAAATCAGTGATACACTGGATCCGCCTGTGGTTCTCTGCTTCTGTTATGCCCTGCCTTACTCCTCCCTGTCCAGTGAAATATCACAGACCTTCCTGCTTTGTACCCTACCCCTCTCCTCAGTGCCCGTAAAGAACCTACCTGAGGCCTAGGTTGACTCCCCACAAGCTGATGCTGACAGTGTCATGTTTGAAGTGAGTCAAACTCCAGCTAGAATGGTTGAAGCTGGGGGAGGAAAGTCTTTAGCCAGGCATGATGGCACACGCCTTTAATCCCAGCACTTGGGAGGCAGAGGCAAGCGGATCTCTGTGAGTTCGAGGGCAGACTGGTCTACAGAGGGAGTTCCAGGACAATCGGGGCTACACAGAGAAACTCTGTCTCAAAAAACAAACAAAAACAAAACAAAACAAAAACCCAGATGAACAAAAGTTCTGTCCTAATTTCATATTAGCGATTAATTTTTAGCTGGTTGATAAAGATTGCAACTACCAAACTTTTCCAAGACAAGATAGGACAGTCCTTTAAAAATTCCTGCTTCAGAGAAAAGTCTGGCAGACAATCTGGGCTGGAGGCCAAGGATGGATGCCCCAATGTTTCAGAGGAAACTTGGTGACTGTCTAGGCAGTCAGATGTCTCTGTCACTTCTACAGTTTTGGAAGTTGCTTGCTCATAGTTCCTCTTAACTCAGGTAACATTATATCCTTCTTGGATCTCTGATGGGTTTGTACTAGGTGGTTTTGTGACACTTGACACAAGGTACAGTCATCAGAGAAAGGAGCATCAGTTGAGGAAATGCCTCTGTGAGATCCAGCTGTAAGACATTTTCTCAATTAGTGATCAATGAAGGGGGGACTCAGTCCCTGATGGGTGTGCCATCTCTGGGTTTCTGGTCCTGGGTTCTATAAAAAGCAAGCCAGGGGAATCAAGTCATAAAACAGTTCCCCTCCATGGCTTCTGCATCAGCTCCTGCTTCTGGGATTCTGCCCTGTTTTGAGTTCCTGTCTTGATTTCCTTCAGTGATGAACAGTAATAATGAAGTGTAAGTCTAGTAAACCCTTTCCTCCCCAGGTTGCTCTTTGGTCATGGTGCTTTATTGCAGCAATAGAAACCATAAATAAGATAAGGTTGAAGCCTAGATAGTTATAGTTACAGTTTTCCTTATCACCGAATTCAGAACAGAAACTCATAAAAGAGGTATAAAATATATAAGGTTAAGAGACATAAAAGTTTAAGTTGTTTATATAAGAATATTTAAAGGTCTAAAAAGATATTTTTGGGCTGTTATTACAAATTATGATAGAAAATGGTTTAGTTATAAACTTTGAACTCATCAAGGTATGGTAGATAACAGAGTACTTCCTCCAGTTTTGCCAAATACAAATGGACTGGACATTGTGAGTATAATTCTTACCTGATAATTGTTCTTATTGTATATAGTTTTACTATGCTGGAGTTAAAACATTTTTTTATTTAGGCAAAAGGGGGAAATGTTGTGGGGTATTTGTACACTGTGTGAAGATGTGTTTCTGTGGTTGGTGTAATAAAAAGTTGAACAGCCAATAGCTAGGCAGAAGAGGTTAGGTGAGACTTCCAGGTGGGAAGAAAACTCTGGAAAGAAGAAAGGAGCAAGGTGGACATGCCATACTGAGCCTCATGGCAGAACACAGATTAATAAAAGCAGATTAACTTAAGTTATAGGAACTAGTTAGGGAAAAGCCTACGCTAAAGCCAAGCTTCCATAATTAATAATAAGCCTCTGTATCATTATTTACAGGCTGGGGGTCCCATAAAGGAAAGTCCAACTACACAAGTTGTCTTCCTTTTTTTCCATGTCTTTAATATGCTCATACTTCTTTACTTCTTGAACATATAGACTATTTTTCTTTTTTTCCTTTTTTAATAATGATTTTTTAAATACAATCTTTTATCATTTTGTATAGCTATCCCTGTTCCCACTCTCTCCCCTCCTCCTCCCACTTCCCCCACCTTCCCTCAACACCATGCCTCCATCCAGTCCTCAGAAGGGGTAAGGCTTCCCATGGGGAGTCAACAAAGTCTGACCCTTCACTGCGAGGCAAGGCATCTCTCAAAAAGAATGAGCTCCTAGACGCCAGTTCAAGCACTAGGGATGAATCCTGGTCCCACTGCCGGTGGCCACACAGACTGCCCAAGCCTCACAACTGTCCCCCACATTCAGAGGGCCTACTGTGGTCTTATTCAGGTCCCCCTGCTATCAGTCTACAGTCAGTGAGCTCCCACTAGCTCAGGTCAGCTGTTTCTGTGGGTGTCTCCATCATGGTCTTGACCCCTTTGTATCATCACTCCTCCCTCTCTTGGGCTGGTCCTAGGTAGTTCGCCCCGATGCTTCTCTGTAGATCTATCTGCTTCCATCAGTTGCTGGTTGAAGGTTTATGATGACAACTAAGGTAGTCATCAATCTGACTACAGGGGAAGAACAGCCAGTGCTCCTAATCACTGGGCTCCTAATCTCTCCTGCCCCTAGAACGCCATTCTTACTATAATCTAGGACACATACTTCAAATATTGTGTTCCAAAGTTAATTAGCATTTTCACCTATACACAGCTTAAAGAGAGGTTCAGCCATTTTCTTTGCTGGTTTCTGAGTCTCCTGATTGATTGGGAAGTTATTCTTGTGTATAGTATACCATCAGGATCTACCTTTTTCCAAATGACAGTTGGTTGTCTCAGCACTGTTTACTGAAAAGCTGTTCTTTTTCTCCACTGGCAGGAATAAATGTCTGTAGGGCCTGCTCCCTAACTGCATAGAGCCTGCTCCCTACCTGCGTAGAGCCTGCTCCTAACTGAATAGAGCCTGCTCCCTACCTACATAGGGCCTGCTCCCTAACTGCCTAGGGCCTGCTCCTAACTGCATAGAACCTGCTCCCTATCTGCATAGAGCCTGCTCCCTACCTGCATAGGGCCTGCTCCCTAACTGCATAGAGCCTGCTCCCTAACTGCATAGGGCCTGCTCCCTAACTGCATAGGGCCTGCTCCTAACTGCATAGAGCCTGCTCCCTACCTGCATAGAGCCTGCTCCCTACCTGCATAGGGCCTGCTCCCTAACTGCATAGAGCCTGCTCCCTAACTGCATAGGGCCTGCTCCTAACTGCATAGGGCCTGCTCCTAACTGCATAGGGCCTGCTCCTAACTGCATAGGGCCTGCTCCTAACTGCATAGGGCCTGCTCCTAACTTCATAGGGCCTGCTCCCTAACTGTGTCCTTTCCTACGATCAGTCTGACTATGAGTGTGTCAGAGATACACTGTTCTAATTCAAGGAACTGTGAACCATGTTTTAATATTTGGCACCGTTAGTTTCCCATGTAGCTTTCTGAGCGTCCCGTCTGTTCTTGCATATTTATTATTTCTGCATGGCTTAGCATAAACTCGTCTAGCTCCAAAAACAATAAGCTTTGTTGGCATTCCCATTGGGATTGTCTTACCAAAATAAAAAAAAAAAAAAAACCCCTCCCAAGAAAACCAAAAACTAAAACCAAACCAAACAAAAAAACCCTCGTTAATAAAATAACCTAGGAAGCGCTACATCTTTCTGTTGCCAGTCCTCTTAAATCGGGACGAATGACATCACCCTTCACATTCCTCTTTAGATCTTTTGAGGAGTTTTAAAAATGTTTTCCTCATAGTGGTTTTGTGCGTCTCTGGATTTCATTTACTCTGGGACAGTTTCTCTTCTCTGCTGCTGCTGTAAATAGATTTTCACTACAGTTTTGCTAGCTAGCTGGCTATTGTTTGTGTGTGTGGAAGCTGTTTGTATGCTTATGGTGGCCTATAGTCTGGTGATTTGCTGGATTATTTTACTGCTTGAGTCAGCTTGATCGTTCGTCATCGAGAATTTTACAGACCTGTGATCTTGTCCAACGGTTTGGCGTCTTTGCACTTCTCACGGCACCCCGTCTGTTGCTTCCCCTTCTTGTTTAAAGGCGTGGCTTATGCTTCCGGAAGAACTTTCAGGTGACAGCTTCTAATCTTAGCAGAAATACTTTCAGGCCAGGTGGTGGTGGCGCATGCCTTCAATCACAGCACTTGGGAGGCAGAGGTGGGTCAATCTCTATGAGTTTGAGACCAGGCTGGTCTTCAGAGGGAGTTCCAGAACAGCCAAGGCTGTTACACAGAGAAACCCTGTCTCTAAAGAAAAAAAAATATCATTTTTAGGTACAGTAGCACACACCTTTAATCCTAGCACTTGGGAGGCAGAAACTGTGAGTTGGAGGCTAGCCTGGTCTACATATTAAATTCAGGCCAGCTAAGACTACATGGTGAAAACAACCAGGGCTATATACCTATCATCTGTAAGTTGTTCTCTGATCTCCATATGCATATCTAGACAGTGTTATGGGTCTGCGATCTTTTAGAGATTCACCAGTCTGACTAGGAATAATATTAACAAAGAAGATGCTTTTTATTTCTAGCACCAGGACCACATCTGAGAATTGGAATTCTATAAGTATGACCCCTGAGCTATTGTTAGTTGGGGTTTATAAAGGCAAAACCACATTTGGGGTCAAGTTAATACATATCCTGCCTACATGCAGGTAGAGCTTAACCTTTTTTTTTTTTTAATTGTTTTTTGAGACAGAGTTTCTCCGTGTAACAACCCTGGTTGTCCTGGACCTCACTTTGTAGACCAGTGTTGGCAGAGGCTACTTGTTCATTTCCTGGCCACCCAGACTCCCAAAATAATCACACAGAAACTATTTTATTTGCAATACTGTTTGGCCAATAGTTTAAGCGTATTTCTGACTAACTCTTATATTTTAAATTAACCTATTTCTATTATTTTATATTTTACCATGAGGCCCGTGGCCTACCATCAAGGTTCCAGTTGGCAGCTTGCATCTTTCTCCTCTGGCAGCTCCATGGCTTCTCATTGACTCTGCCTTCTTTCTCCCAGCATTCTGTTTAGTTTTTCCACCTAAGTCTATTTTGCTAAGCCACTGGTCAAAACAGCTTTATTCATTAACTAATAAAAACAACACATATACAGAAGGGCTTCCCACACCAGACCAGGATGGCCTAGAACTCACAGAGATCAGCCTGCCTCTGCCTCCCAAGTGCTGGGATTAAAGGCGTATGCTACCATGCCTGGCTAAAGAGCAAACTTTGGTAACAGATGTCCTACAGATGTCTCAGAAGTGAGCAAGCCAGCATTTTCCTACAGAAGCAGAACAAGTGGCTAAGCTTGTAGCCTGTTATCTTTTTTTTTTTTTTTTTGTAGCCTGTTATCTTAAAGAACAGCAGAGGCAGTTAAAAACGTACAAGACTAGGCAGTTTCAGGAATAGCCCAAATAATCTGGGAAGTCGTCCATCTTGGACAAGTTAGAAGACAGGGCAAGTTTTAGAAGCTAGAAACTTACACGTTGAAACAGTTTTCTCACGGATCTCTTAAGCATAGCAGTCTGGACATTTTAAACATAATGTTGACCATATAACCCATACACACTCACTGTCTTAGCCACCGCTCTAGTGCTGTAAAGAGTCACCATGACCAAGGCAGCTCTTATCAAAGAAAGCATCTGATTGGGGGCTTGCTCATAATTTTAGGGGGTTAGCCCATGGTCATCGTGGCAGGAAGCAGACACACACAGCATTGGAACAGTAGCTGAGAGCTTTGCAGCTTGATCTGCAGGCAGCAGGAAGAGAGACACCCTAGGCCTGCCATGGGCTTTTGAAACCTCAAAGTCCATTCCCAGTGACATCCCGTATCCCACTACGAAGAGTTCAAGACGATCCCTTTCATCAGTTGCACTCTGTCCACCCTGCTGCTAAGGTCTCCCCACCACTGTGTTACAGAGGTTTTCTAACTTTATCTTTCCTCTTTTGTCCACGAGTCCTTGGTAGCAGCCTTCACGTTTCTACCTGTAACAACGTTTATGTGTGCTTGGTGTTTTGAATAGTTGGTTGTTATTTTTTTAATTATGTGTATGTGTGTTTGTCTATATGTGTTTATGCATGGGAGTGTAGTGCCTGAGTAGACCAGAAGGGGGCGCCGGATCTTCTGGAGCCAGTTACAGACTGTTATGAGCTCCCTGAAGTGGGTGCTGGGAATTGAACTCAGGTTCTTCAGAAGAGCAGTATGGACCGTTAGCCAGCAATCCATCTCTCCAGCCTCGGATTCTTGGTTTTAGTTGTTAGCAGTTTCCAGGTTTATTACACGGCGAGCAAAGGCTGGATTGTAATATTTCTGTTGAGATTTTCTTCGTAACTTGATTTGTGATTTCCTGAACAATCGCTGTCATTTTTGTCGTCTTACCTTTTATTTTCTTGAGAAACATTTTCAGCTCAGTGGGGTCTCCAGATGCCGCTGCGTTGTTTTTTGCTCACTGGCTCTGTCCTGTTCTCTGCGGTATGTTGAAGCCTCCAGAATTTCCTGAGCTCTTACCCATGTCTCTTTGCAGATCACCTACTCACCGCTCTGGAAGAGTGCTCTTTCCAATGAGTTGGTGTGATTCAGGGTAGAAGTAACTTCTTTGAGATTTATAATACTTTTGAGAAGTTCATTTTTCCCCTCCTGGAGTTTTCTGTTTCTTCTTCCTTGAAGCACAGCCTGGAATCTATCAGGAGATGATGTTAAGAAGAAAGCAGTATCTTCACCGTCTCCTCATGAGAACATTCCAGCTCTCCTTCGACAGAATGACCTAATTTTCACGCTCCTCTCCGAGATGAGAAGGCCGAGGCTGCCCATCTCCAGGGCTGGGCCAGGACCTATGATCAGACTGCACTCAGAGCTGGAGGGAGGGACAGGAGCCAAGAACCAGCCCCTGCAGGCGCCGGACAGAGAGCATGGCTTCCCCCAGAGAATTCCAGAACAAAGGTTTCGGATCTCTACATCGTCAGAAATCCATGTTTGATGTGCCCGGTTTGAAAGGGTGCTGTGGTTTGGCCGCTGCGACAACCCTCCAGCCTTCCTGTCTCCTACTGCAGAGCTGCACAAAGCTCTGTGTGGGGACAGAGTCAGAAAGTCGTGGCACGGGGTAACTCTCTGTGTTTAGCCTGCACACAGGGTAAAGGCTCTGTGTAACTGTCCCCGGAGCCAAAATGACTTCTCCTGTCCTCTGTGGCTGTGTGGTCTCTTGGTGTCACTTTTGTGCAGATATCCCTAGACGTACGTCAACCTGGAGAGGCTAGGCAGCCGGAGAGAAACCTCAACTGTTTACTGCAAGCCTCATTTTTATGAGTCCCCACAAGGGGGCACTGTGTCAGAGCCATTTTCTGAGACTTAAACTGGAGCCACTCTTGGGCATCAGCAGAGGGAAAAGTTGATGCTCAACTTTTCTGAAAGGGTCTTTTTAAAAATTTAATTAATTTATTTCCTTTGTATGTATGAGAGTTTTGTTTGCAAGCGTGTTTGTGAACCACGTGTGCCTGGTGTAGCTAAAGCCAGAGGAGAGCACTGTCTTCTGGAAGTGGAGTTGCACACAGTGGAGTTGCACACAGTGGAGCTACACATCATGTGGGTACTAAGAATTGAACCCGGGTCCTCTGTTCTGAACCACTGAGCCATCTCTCATTAAAAGAATCTTATCAGAGGCGGGTGCCTTACTGAGATGACCGCCTCTGTCAACAGGAGCGATAGTCTGGACTCTTCTCAGTTTAACCCGGTTCTTGTGCTGGAACCAACCAGCAGCCATGAATCTGGACAGTCATCTGGAAACTTTATTCAGGGTCGGAGAGGCACTGGACACAAGAGGAAGGTCATGGTTCTGTGCCACTCACCAGCAGGGTATGCCAGGACAAACACACAAGTCCCTTTGTCTGGGTTATCTTCCTTTGTGAACATCATGTCTTCTTAAGCTACATAGTCTTAAAAGCTGAGTATTGAGATAGAATCCCACACAACCATTTCCCAGGGACCATTTCTCAGACTAAGTCAGACTGCACAAACATCTGAGGAGCTGAGTAGAGATGGTACCCGGTGGGCATAGGGCTCTGTCATCACCTCTCTCTCTCTCTCTCTCTCTCTCTCTCTCTCTCTCTCTCTCTCTCTCTCACACACACACACACACACACACACACACACACCACACACATGTTTTTTCAAGACAAGGTTTCTAAGGTTTCTCTGTGTTTCTGGCTGTTCTGGAACTTGCTTTGTAGAGCAGGCTAGCCTTGAACTCCAAGATCCACCCACCCGAGTTGGGATCAAAGATGTGAGTCGTGAGCCAACACCACTAGGCTTTTTTTTTTTTTTTTTTTTTATCAGTCTAAGAGTAAAAAGTAAGCCTAAGAGCTTCATCTGTAATTTCAGGATCCAGGTAGACATTTTCCTTCTTCAGGCAGGAACAAGCTACCTGGATGGCATTTCACTCCAGGAATTGAACTCGGGACCTTTGGAAGAGCAGGCAATGCTCTTAACCACTGAGCCATCTCTCCAGCCCCTTCACTCCCAGTCAAAGCTGAGAACTGACAGATTCTTCTGTGCACCCCATTGGCTGTGCTTCCAGTCTCCTGAGAAGAGCTCTGGAGAGTAGGGGCTGTGTTGGGCGGAGCCAGCTCCAGCAGGTCTGCTGACTGGCTCAGCCAAGGGCAATGTCCACGGTCAGCAGGCACGTGGACACAGGAAGAACCCAGGTGCTCAGCTTGGGCTCACCCACAGGCACCCACACCTCGTGTTCCCATGGGCATTGTTCTGTTCCTTGCCACGCCCCGATTATGAAGCAATCGGCGGCAGGATAGGCGGTGCTGCTCTTACAGCAGGACCAAGCTAGTGCTGTAGCAGGTTTATTGCTGCCCATAGTGTGAACACAGGAGACAGGGATGGCTTCAGCGGTCTGCGACTGGGTGTTGGGTCTTAGTGCTGGTAGTCCTCTACCGTGGAGGCCTGGGCTGGGGTTTTCCTCGTGTTTGTCTAGTCAGTGTCTGATATCTGGTCATGCTCAATGAATCGATCCTCTTATTTAACCTGGAATCCAGTTCTCAGTCTCCCTTCTCCATGTTTGTTGATCAGCTGATGAAACTTAATTTACATCGGTCACCACGTTTTCTCTGAACTCCGGACTCCTGTGTATGACGTCTGTCTGGTCAACATATCCAACAAAGCACCCCCTGGACTACCAGACTTTGAATGTGCAAGGCAAGTTCTGAATTGCCCCCGCAAACTGTTTGTTGACGTCTTCCTTGTCTCAGACGCCAATTGCTTCAGTTTATCAGGCCACTGTCCTTACCACTCCTGAGTGTGCGCAAATCCAAGACCCGTGGAACCAGGGGGGGTCTTGCTTGCTCTACCTTCAAGGCAGGTCCCAAGCCTGGCTTCTTCTTGCCCTTGTCCCCTACAGTCTCCCTATCAGCAACCCAAGTCACGCCACGCTAACTTCTCAGATCTGTTCCAAAGCCTTCCAGGTCTGTGTTGAATTGACCCCATCATAACCATGGCCTGTCCCCACTTACCTTTTCTTTGTCTGGGTGGCATCTCTCCCTTCAATGTCACAGGACCAAACGGACAGTTCCTGCTGTCAGATTCTGGCTCTTAACTCTTCCCCTAGTTGGATCCTCCTTCCCAAGCATGCAGAGCTGCCTAAGTCCACATCACGGCCCTGGGGCAGCTACTGTGTGATGGTGTCTTTCCCAGCACTGTCCATCTGTTTGTGTCAAATGTCACCTCTGAATACCAGCTCCTTGACGAAGAAGTTGGGTACTTGCTGCCACGTCCCAGGGTGCCAAAAAGATGCGGCTGAATGGGGGAACCAGAGAAGTTCATCCCACTACCTGAGAAGAAAGGAAAACTCATGGCAAATTTAAAAGAATTCCCCTTTTCTCACCCACCACTGGTTTCATTAAGGTGAAACTGACAAAATGTTACAGTGTCATGTTACACATCAAGATGTCTTGATATGGACATATGTTACCACAATAAAGCCCAGGCTGACCTTGAGTTTATTACATAATCCAGGCTAGCCTCAAACTTGCAAGAGTCCATTTGGCTCATCCTTGTGAGTGCTGGAATTACAGGTGTGAGTCACCATGTTTGAAATTTTGTGTGTGTGTGTGTGTGTGTTTGTGAACGTTTAGAATCAAATCTCAGTGAGTGTGGTGGTCTGAATAAAAATGACCTCCATGTACTTATATGGAGTGGCATTATTGGAGGTGTGACCTTGTTGAAGTAGGTGTGGCCTTGTAGGAGGAAGTGTGTCACAGGGGGTGGACTTTGAGGTTTCAGAAGCTCAAGCCAGGCCCAGCGTCTCACTCCCTGTTCCTGTTGCCTTTGGATCTGAATGTAAAACTCCCAGCTACCTCTCCAGCACCATGTCTGCCTGAGTACTGCCATGCTTCCTTCCATGACAATAATGGATTAAACCTCTGAACTATAAGTCAGCCTCAATTAAATGTTTTCCTTTATAAGAGTAACTATGGTCATGGTGTCTCTTCACAGCTAACAGAAACCCTAATTAAGATAGTGGTTCTCAAATGCCCAACACATTATCATTACCCAGTTAGGATGCTGCAGGCAAATTGCTATAACTCAGTCCTGCTGGTCAAGACTATATCCTAGAAACTGTGTTCAGAGCTGGGGACATTGTTTAGTGAATAAAGTGTGTTGCGGGATATTTGTTTACACTGTGAAGATGTGTCTGATTGGCTTAATAAGGAGCCGAATGGCCAATAGCTAGGCAGGAAGAGGTTAGGCAGAACTTCCAGAGAGGAAGAGGACTCTGGGGAGAAGAAAAGTGGAGACACCAGGAGACACAGATGGGCAGGAGGAGAGGTAACAGCCACGAGTCACGTGGAAAAATGTAAATTAATATGAATGGATTAATTTAAAAGAGTCAGTTAGAAAGAAGCCTAAGCTACTCCAAGCTTTCATAATTAATGTCTCTGTGGTCATTTGTGAGCTGGCAGCCAATAAAAAATCTTGATACAAAGGGGACCTGCCACATAAGCCTGACAATCTGAGTGTGAGCCCGGGAGCCCACATAAAAGTACACGTAAAGAATTGACTCCACAAAGTTGTCTTCTGACCTCTATTCGCGTGCTCTGGCATACATATTCTCCCACCTACTACACACCACACCCACAAATACAAATTTTAAAGGGTTTAAAAGCTGGGCTGAAGAGATGGCTCATATTAGGAGGCGATACTTCTGCAGAGTACGCGAGTTTGTTTGGTTTTGGTTTTCTGAGCCAGTTTCTCTGAGTAGCCTTGGCTGTGCTGGAACTCGCTCTGTAGACCAGGCTGGCCTCAGACTCTCTGATCCGCCACCCTGTGCCTCCCGAGTACTGGGATTAAAGGTGTGCGTCACCACACCCTGCTGGAAGGCCAGAGCAACTCTGGATCCTACACTTCTGGCCTTCAGCCGCACCAGCATCCACGTGAATGTATCCATGCGTGTATGCAGCATTTAAAAAATAAAATCAGAAGAAACTCTGTGGCCAATGAGCATTGCTTCTGAAGCTTTCCTACAGTGAGGCTAAGTTTTTTTATTGACTTTGGATGTGCAGTCATACTTCCGTTTTCTGCAGCATTAAGCACAGCCTCACAGAGGCTCACAGAGGCGCTCACTGACATGGGTTGGGGCGAGATAAACAATCTCACCCAGGTCCGTTTGCTGTGCCATACTCATGTGACTGCACTCATGAATCTGTGTGCTGCACACTCGGGCACCCTAAACAACCCTGAGCTACACTCTCTGAGAAACAGTCTTCTCCACTGATAATTTGTGGTCCCCACATTGAAGGGATTGTGTCCTACGTAAGGCTAGAGAGGACGGAACTGGACGTTTAGGTTCGGTCAATTTCTCAATAATTGTTGAAGTTCAAGGTATTGGCCTGTGAATTTCATTCTTTGGTTGAAAGAATAACGATCAAACAAGATCATCCAACTTTCTAATTTTCAAAGGGAAACGTGCTGATATTCTATTATACAAAATTTATAACAGCATAATTAAAATATTATTGGTTCAAATGATAAAAAAAAAAGAAGAAAGAGAGCAGTCTTCCTGAGATGCTGTCTTCAGTGTATAAAACTGGAGGACTAATAACAGGCTCAGAATCTGTGCGTGCGAGCTTTGGAAGATGCGGTGGCTGTAACGCGTACACTTGGGATTATCTGGGAAGGGGCAGTCTGTTTGGACCCAGGATCGCGCCCATCAGTTGCTCTCCTGAAAGGTCAACTGTGTCCCCATCCAGACTTCCTTTCACCTTCCACATTTCCACGGCCCTCTGTGGCCTGTCTGATCTCAGTTAGTTCACAAGGATCTTTGGACTTCCATAATTACCAGCTCCTTGAAGCCAAGGCCTCACTTCTAAGTGAGGTTATACTCAAGAGTCTCGTTTACGTGTAGTGATCCCAGTTCATGAGTTAGGACCCCCGGTCAGCTAAACTCTCTCCTGCTATAAAGTCCACATGAAGCAGATGTGCCTCGGAGGACATTCTTTGAGGAAAAGCACAACCGAGAATACTGGCCTGGGCACCGGAGACTCCGCTTTCTTCTCGGAGGTGGACGTGGGCAGACCAGACAGCATCTGGGTGTCTATACATTCCCTCTGTTGCCGAGGACCCAGCAGGGAGGGCTGGCGACCCTGTGGTATCCTAAAGAAATCCTTTGGTGTCTCTCCATTCCCATCATCTGGAGGAGTGATTTGTTGGGGACAGAGAGTCCCGGGAGAGGTGGGGCAGTGTGAGTCTCAGAACTTCTGGCCCACAATCATGGTTGCTGGGAATCGCTGACTGGTCTGCTCTTATCTTCATGGTGGCTGCAAAGAGAAGGGAGGTCAAGGTTTTGCAATAACTAGGAGGAGTTTCTTAAGCGTTCTTATTATCCTGGAGGGCTTGGCAGTTGGAAAGTGTTTGCCGGGGAGTTTCTGCGGAGGGTTTAGGAGTTGGAAGCCTATCAATTGCTATAAAGGTCTGGGAGAGAGTTCTTTTGTGGGGCAGGGAGGGTCAGACAGCTGGGTGTCCCCCCACACCACCCAGACACAGGCAATGGAACTAGCCTTCCTCTCATGTGTGGGGTGAATAGATGAGCTGGAACAGCTGGAAGGACCCAGAGCAGGGATTCTAAAGAGCAAAACAAACCAAAACCGAGGAAGGAAAGGTGCCAGCTGAGTGGCTGGGTGCCTTGCTTGCTCAGCCTGCTTTGCAGCCTGCAGGCCCAGCGTGTTTCCTCTGGCTGTGTACCTGATGTCCCTCCAAACCCTCCCCAGCGCTTTCATTTTCTTCTGCCGGAAGTTATGTGTACGAATTGCCATTTACTTTTTTTTGTAATAATCTTGCCGAACCAGTTAGGTTGGTTTAAAATACCAAACACCTAAAATAACACTTGTGGAAGATGATGCCCATATGAAAATAAATATTAGATATGCGCATAATGTGTGGCAGAACTTTCCGAGAGGCGTTCCTGGAATAGCGCTGCACCAGCAGGGCTTTGGTTACTCAAATCACATTAAACGTTTACGATAAGAGGATTGTCTAATCCGTGGAATGGACAACATGTGAGTCACCCTGTGCCAGCCTAAAGCAAACATCTCTCCACAAAGTCTCATTTAGTATGATTTACGTGTTTGAGTATTTCTAACCACTACAATTTTGAAATATAATGTGGTTTCCAGAAGTAGAGAGAGCACACGCGTTACTATGAAGACCGGGTGAAGTCATCTTTCAGATGAGAACCTCCTGACCACGTCCATGCTGGATGTGACAACTTCCCTCAAGCCCGAAAACATCCAGCATCGCTGGTTTCTCTCATCTCTGAGCTTCACACTCCCCTCATCAGACAGTTCATACTTTTCTCTGCCTGGCTTCTTTCACTTCTGAACATGGTGGGAAGATTCATTTTTGCTTGCTCATTTTCGTTGTGGTATGTGAATTGGTTAGTGGGTATAGACACATGTGTGCGCCTGTGTTTGGAAGCTAGACATGCATGTTGAGAGTATTTCCTGGATTGCTTTCCACATTTATTTTTTGAGACAAGGTTTATGCTGAGCCTGAAGCTCATAGATTTAGCTTGGCTGACTAGCCAATGAGTTTCAGGGATCTGCCTGTCTCTACCCATACAGCATGGAGGTTACAGGTGACCACTGGCATATCTGGCTTTCCTGGGGTTTGAACTCCGATTCTCACACTTGAGTGGTAAGCACATTAATTCACTGAGCTGTCTCCCCAGCCCTATCCATTGCTTTATTGATTGAATGGTATAACATACGTTTTATAGCTACTACATGCATTTTACTGCTTGGGATAGCTGGTTTGTTTCATTGCTACATGTATTTATAAAGGCACAGACATGCATTGATCACCAAGGGAGATTCACAGATATGAGTGGGCCGAACCCCCAAGTCATCATATGGGAAGATGCTGTGTTAGAGGGCTGCTGTGCATTTTATACTATCAAAAAAATTAACTAGGCAATGAAGTTCTGAGTTTATTACTGCAACACAGCACATCTTACCCAACTAGTAAAAAGGATACAGACATTTTCCTTTCAGAAATGCTTCCCGCCAGTCAACATTGATGATTGAGTTTGCACTTAGAATTTTATGGTTCTAATGAGAGCTCTTGATTTATTAATCCTAATTATAAACAAGGGGATGGTGGGTAAGGAGCCAGTGCTCACAAAGGGCCCTGTGTTGGAATCCTTTTCCATGACACTGGTAGCTGTGACTTTGCACAAAACCACTGGATGCCCTGATGGCAGCTTGGGGTCATTTATATGGTTTCCCCATCTTCTCTTAAAAAAAAATAAAGAGAGAAAAGAAAAGAAGAAAAAAATGTTGACTGTTTCTTCTCATTTTTCTCCTCAGCATCAAAATGGACAAGGAGACTAAGGGCTTGTATTGGTTGTGTCCTAGGACATGAGGAGACAATACCAGGGTCTCCTCATGGGTAACAACCACCAACCTGGGTCCTAGCAGCTTGGAGAAACCTAATCAGCCATGAGGGCACGGTTGCACATGCGCAGTTCAGTTTCATAAAAATGTCGTAAGGGGCTTTCGGGGCCAGGAGGGATGTTCAGAATTGGCAGAGGATCCTGTGGAGATCAGAACTTAAGAACTAAAATTCTGGGCTGAGCACGGTGGTGTAGGCCTTTCGTACCAGCACTCAGGAGGCAGAGGCAGGTGGATCTGTGAGTTTGAGGCCAGCCAGAGCTATTAAGAACAATAAATCAGATACAATATTAAGTATTTAAAGTAAAAAATGCACAAAAATAAGTTACATGTTTTAAAAGCTAATGAATAACTAAAGCATCAACAAAATTGTCAGAAAATGTCGTATTTTTATGGGACTTACTGACCTGACACAACTTTATCGCACATACTCCTTTCCCCGAACTTTTTAGCTACCGACTCTCTGACTCCTTCAAGTTCCAGATCCATTTCCTGTAGGAAGAGCACAGACACACATGACTTTGTGCTTTGTGAGACAACTACAGACTTGCTGCCTTACAAAAACCGGGATTCAGATCAACACTTAGCAATTGTATCCCCTGCCTGCAGACGTGTTCCTGACACTTTGACCAGACAGGGCTTGAGCTTGCCGAACCCACCAGCATGTGGGTTTGCCTGTTTGTTGTTTTGCTTTGTTGTAAAGCACTGCTCCAGTGGGACTCCTGGTTCCATCCATCGCAAGTTCCACCGCTCTTTGCTCCTGGATCCTCCAGTGCGGAGGAAAGATAAAGTTGACAAGACTCCCAGAGGGTGGCAGTTCAGCCTTGGCCACTCTTCCCACACCTGTGTGGCTAGTGTCTGCAGTCACAAATGAGACGTGAAGTATACTACCTACCAGCAGGAATGGCTCAGGTTCATGCCAGCAGCATGAGCTCTTGGCTTCCGATGCTTCCAGTAGTAAGTGGTCCCGTGCCACCTCCTTTATCTCTCTCCTCCTGGTTCTATGTCTCATGAAACACAAACAAAATGACTCTCCAGCCTAATTTTCCTTGGCTTGCTTCCCCCAATGTTCACAGCTACTTCAAGGCCACTCCAGAAGACCGAGACTTAGACTTAAAACGGATAAGGGGCTTAACGCACAATTGTTAAAGTAGAAACATTTTGCAACATTTACAGAAACATAGTATCATGTACCCATATTGTCAGATCTCACAGTAACACCAAGCAAACGCTTGCAGCTAGACAGGCCCAGAAGTTAGTATTACAGCAATACTTTTTTTGATTTTTGTTTTTGTTTTCTTAAGAAAGCATTAATGTAGTGTCAACCATCAAGGAGCTGGAAAGCACACTCAAATCTGTCTACTTGAATCCCGGGGCAGAGGAATTCAGGTGGCCCAAGGGTACAGGGCAGGAGAGGGCTGACGGTCTGAAACTCGGACTTTCCAGCCTTTTTGCTGCCCTAGTCTGTCCTGCTGCAGGAAACTGCATCCTAAGCTTCTAATCAAGTTCCAAGACACCCTGTTCTTGTTCTTCAGATTGTGGGGGGAGGGTTTTTTTTTTATTCCCCAGGCTCCTAAGGTCGTTTTAGGTCAGGCCCTAGGTTTCTATACCTCAGTCCTGAAAGTAGCTTGCATTGTCGTTATAGGGCCTGACAGTACTGAGGCCTTGCTTTCTGCCAACCAGGATCCTGTATTAAAGATCTTTTAGGCAGGTGGTGGTGGTGGCACATGGCTTTAATCCCAGCATTCCGCGGGTGAGGGGGCAGAGACAGGCAGATCTCTGTGAGTTCAAGGCTAGCCTGGTCTACAGAGCGATCTCCAGGACAGGCTCCAAAGCTACAGAGCAACCCTATCTCGAAAAACAAAAGCAACAACAACAAAAAAAACAAAAACAAAACAAAACTCATCTCTTGGCAAACCCACTTCTGTATTCCAATGGCCACACCATCTTTGGCAGTCTCACTTGCATAACTTGCATATGGGACGCTAGTTACGAGCCTGCCACCATCATTTCCTATGTGGAACTCAAACAAGTCATCCAGTGTCTCTGTACTTCAGGTTGTCCTGACTGTAAAATGGAAGGAATTAGTTTTGGCAGAGTGGTTACGCAATATCGGGTACATAACAAGGCTCAATACTTACTAGCTCTTGCCTTTACTACTTCTCTTTACTACTGGCAAAAATAATATTCATGTTAACAGCATAAGGCTCTTCTTACACCAGAAGCAAGTCTGGAGCCCTGGCTAGGCACAGAAAGGGCAGAGAAAAGAAAGTGGAAGATAAACTATTTGTTTTTAGACGACACTAATGCAGCCCAAATTGCTCTTAAGTAAAGACTGTAAGGAAATTTGCTGGACCATGAGTACATACAAGGTCACAGCATGCCAAAGAGAGGGAGCACTAACAAAGGGGGATGGGGGGCCCTGCACCCAAATGAGAACCAACGATTTTAAAAGAAAAATCATACAGTTGTCCGTAATCAGACTTAACTCCTGCTCATCAAGAGGACAAGCTGCCAGAACATTTATCTCTCTTCCTGGGGGACTGCTGAACCAGTGGGGGCTTACAGCACTGTACCCTTCCAAACCAAGACACTTACGTGGGGGACCAAGTGCAGCTGCGGGAACAGGGCGAGGAAGAACAGGGATCTGAACAAGAAGGAGGTTGTGGAGAAGAAAAAGAATAGGGGGCGACTGGAGAGAAGGAGCAGAGGGAGGAGAAAGGACCGGGAGAGATGGGGGAACACAGTAAGGATGGGTGGGCAGGGCTGGGGGAACTGGAGGAGCAAGGGGAGGAAGAGAGGCTGAGAGAGCTTGGGAAGGAGGCAGGAGAGGTGGGTGGGAAAGGTGAGGATCCGAAGCAGGGGCAGGGATAGCTTAGGGTCCGCGTGGGTTGGTGTGGGGGGGCAGATCGACCAGCGGTACCGTTTCGAGAGGCCGGCGTAGTACACAGGCACGGCGCGCAGACGGGGGCGCTGTGGTCTCGGATTGCAGAAGGTGCAGCCGGACCCGCCTCTTTCCCCGCCCGCCCGTGTCGCAGGGAAGCCCGGCGGAGCAGGCTCGGCCACATCGCGGCCGCGCGGGCACAGTCGCCCAGCAGAGTGCGGACCTCGCGCCGCCTTTGTCCGCCGGTGGCAGCTGGTCTCGCGGCCGCCGCCCGCGATGGCCCCGCAGCAAGGCCGGCCCGCGTTGCCCGCCCGTTGCGAGCCGCCGGCGGCACCGCCCGTACCGCCTCGCCGAGAACGCGGGGGGCGCGGGGCTCGCGGGCCCGGGGTGCCCGGGGGTCGGGGGCGCGCGGGCGGCGCCGAGGGGCGCGGCGTCAAGTGCGTACTAGTCGGCGACGGCGCGGTGGGCAAGACCAGCCTGGTGGTCAGCTATACCACCAACGGCTACCCCACCGAGTACATCCCCACGGCCTTCGACAACTTCTCGGGTGAGCGCGGAGCGGGGCGCGGCCTCGGGCTGGGAGGCGCGGGAGCCCGGCCCGGGAGCTCGGGGTGGCGCGGGTCCCCAGGCACCGGCACAGCGGGGCGGCGGCGGGGTGTCCGATCGACCCGGCTCGGGGATTCAGGAGAGAGCTGTTGTACAGGTGCTCTTTTCACCTGCGCCCTCATCCGTGGCTGCTCAGTTCCAGGGGGTCTCCGCCTGGAGCAACCGGGTTTGCCCCGAGGGTGAGCCGGCCAGGCGCACCGGGAAGGGCTTGGGCTTGCGAGAACGTTCCTTTCTTCTGAGCCCGGCGCCTGCCTGGCCCGAGCCCCGCCTGGCCCGAGCCCCGCCTGCGCCGTCTAGGTTTCTGACGGTTGGCCCAGTCCTTCCAGCCTGTCCTTAGCTGAGCAAGTTCTCACGGGTGGGCTCATGGATCATACAAAGATACAAAAGTAAAGCAATCCTTTATCTTGATTTTTTTAGAAGTCTTTTTGGAATTTAATAAAAAGTTTTTTTTTTTTTAAAAAAATCACAAGAACTAGTGTGAAAATCTTGCTTCTAGAAATTTTACCTCTGACCTCCAGTCTCCATAGCCAGACCCTGACTGTCTCTATTTCAGAAACCTCATGGGTAACACAGAAGTACAGGGGTAACCTCCCCGCCACCCCATCACCACACACACTCCACTCCCCACTAGCATAAACATTTATAAACAACCAGAAAGGCTATCAGAAAGAGACAAATTGTCTAATTTAAACTGAAACCTCCATGAGTTTCCTGGATGGGAGTTCTTGCTCTCACCCCACCTCGAGCCTGGTGAGAACCTGTGTGGCTTCCCTCTGCCAGCTTTTCTTTTTAATCCTCTCTTTGAATTGACAGAGAGGAGTGCCCTTTTCCACACATAGGGTGATAGGCCTCCTGTGTTTGTACAAGTTCTCAAAACTGCTGGAGTTTTATGATAAACCCTGAAGCCCGGAGACTTTTTCCCAAGAGAAAACAGAATTATCTCTGAGGGTTTCCACGGATTTAAAACTGCAGAGTTTGTTCCCACCTAACCCCCCCCCTTGTGTTATTTCCAGGTCCTTTGAAACATGGGTGACAGGAAAATTAATCTTCCAGACTTGAGAGGGAAACACTAACCTTCCGGGGCACCTTCTAGGGGTCAGGGCTTTGCTGCCTCATGTTCTGTGGTGGAGGGAGCCCCCACCTTGAAACATTTGTACATAAAAAGACCTCCACTGGGTTTAGCCAAGCTCTTAGTTCACTAAGAGGGACCAGGAGAGGAGCTGCCAATCTTCAGAGGGGGTGAAAGATGTCCAGATAATCATCTTGCTCTTTCTTTCCCCCTCAAGCTGTGGTGTCTGTAGATGGGCGGCCTGTGAGACTCCAGCTCTGTGACACGGCAGGACAGGTCAGTATCAAGTTACACAGCTCAGCACTGGGAAAGGAAACAGCCTTTTAAAGGTTTGCAAACAACCTATTCCCTTAGTAACTGGGTCATTGTGAAACCTGGGGAAGCTGGCCCACCCCTGCTTCAGCCCCTCTGCAGGCAGTGGGAGGGGCTGAGGAGGCGAAGAAGGACCCCTCTGGGCCAGTGAAACAGGGCCTGCCTGTTCTGGGCAAGAGAGGAGAAGGCAGTGGCAGAAACCGCCCTTCTCAGAACAGGGTTTTCTGATGCCTCTCGCTTTTCTGGCCTTTGCTAAAGAGGAAAAACCACAGTCATGGTTTGTAATCACTTCTCAGAGTAAGCCCCTCCTCTTTTATAATTTCTTGATTCAAAGCTAATAAACCAGATACTTAAAAGTTTGTTCAGGGAGAAATTGTAGCTTATGTTACAGTGAATATTAGCGTCGGTCTTCCTCGATTCTAGAGCAATGGCGTGGTGGTCAGAGACAAAGTTGGAGCAGAGGAGGAAAGGCTGCTCTCTTTGGTTAGTTTTGTTTTGAGGGCAGAGCACCAGAAGAGAAAGCCAGGCAGTGATGCAGGGGTCATGGGTATAGGGTCCCCTCACTGCCCTCCAGAAGAGTTTTGGGGCCTGGTTGAATCTGCCTCAGGAGCTATCTAGTCACCGAGGTCACGTGGTTGTGAGTACTTGGATGCCCAAGTGACAGTGAGCTTGTCTCCCCATGATGTCTAGAGCTGACGAAGTGCAGGGGGTAGACGTATCCCCTATACTTTTCTGACTATCCATGCTTCTAAAGAAGATCGCCTGCCTGTGTCCCCCAGTTCTCATCCCAAGCCAGGGCCTTCAGGTTACTCACTGCTCTAAGCTAGCAGACTTAGGCCCTGGCTTAGTCCTTAGACCTCAAGGAGACAGAAGACGAGGCTGTCTTAAGGGATCATCATCAAAGTGATAACTGCGGCAATGGAGTGGAAGTCCAGCTGGGAAAGCTGTTCATGCGTGAGAGGAGCCAGACCCCATCAGTATGTTCACTGCGTGGGAAAGAAGCATCAAAATCCAGGCAGAGTTGTTCATGCTTGGAATCTCGGCTCTCAAGAAGCTGCAGCAGGAAAGCCACAAGTTCAAAGCCAACTGGACTATGTAGTGAGTTCAAGGCCAGCCTGGGCATAAGACACTATCTCAAAAACAAAAATGCCAGGCATGGTGGTCACACACCTGAAATCTCAGCACTTGGGAGGTGAAGACAGGAGGTTTAGAAGGTCAAAGTCCTTGGCTACATAGGGCGTTTAGGGCCAGTCTAGCCCGGGTAAGACCCTGCCTTTCGAAAACATGCAAACCAAGGAAAAATACCAAAGAAACAATCTTCTTGGGTCTTCCTCTTTTTGCATGATGCACAAAGTGAGAAGGTTGGGTTTTTCCATCTATAGAAACATGGGTAGAAGTGTACAGTGGCTGTAGGCACCCTGAGGACCAGACAGGAGGCAGGAAACATGAACCCCAAAGCACAGACATCATGAACCCCACTGAGGAGCTGCGAGGATGTTGGCTCAGGAATCACTGTGCTACCCCTCAGATGTCTCTACTGCCCTCTTAGCTTCTGAAGGAGGTGGGATTTCCTTGGAAGATGAGTCCTGAGTTGGCATCTGTGTGGTTTAGTGCATGAACCAGAAAGAGCAAGGCAAAGGTGCCTGTAGAACTGGGCGTGCCTGCTGTCGACCTGTAGCCGTAGACCAGTTCTCAGGAGCTCTCAAGGAAAACAGCACAGTGCAGGGCAAAACCTTGGCCTATGGGTTTTTGAGAGGAGATGGATATGTTGGAAAATCAACTCAGTATTCCTAAGAAGGAGTTAAATGTACCCTTCATATCATATCATACCCTAAAAGCCAGGGAGTAAACTGAGAGTATTGGTTCAGTCCTGTACTCCCAGTATTTGGGACACAGAGGCAAGAGAATCACAAGTTTTAGATCTGCCTGGGCTACTGTGTAGCCCTTGAACTGTAAGTTCAAGGCTAGCCTGGGCCTCACTGTGCAGTGAAATCCTGTTTAAAAGAAAATATATCAAACAGACTCGGGTTGCATTTACATAGTTATTTGTATATATAATAAAGAAAAAGAGGCCATGAATTTGAGGGGCAGTGGGTGGGGTCATTCTTTCTCAGCTCTCACATATAGGGACCTCATCAGGGGCAGAGACACCCTGAGCTGCTGGGTTCTCCCTTGAGCTTATTAACTGTTGTCTCGTGTGGCCACTTGGTTATTGACCCACGGTGGAAATAGATCCTCAGACCAAGATTGGCTAATGCAAATAAGACAGATGTTGGTTCCCTTAACCCGAGAAAGCAGCCTGTGCTGACTGGTTTCATGTCAACTTGGTACAGACCAGAGTCATTTGGGAAGAGGAAACCTCAGTTAAGAAAATGCCCTGTCATTCTCTGAATGAGAATTACCCCCCACATCTCCATCCCACTTCCCATACACCCACACACCCCCAGCTCCAAATGGGTTGGTTTGTTTGAATACTTGGTTGCTATTGATGGAACTGTTCGGGAAGGATTAGGGTGTGCCTGTTAGAGGAGATGTGTCCCCCCTGTCCCCCCTCCCCCGCATTGAGGTTCCAAAAAGATTTCTTAGTGTGCCCCCTTCTGCCTCCTGGATCAAGATGTGAACTCTCAGCCATTCTTGCCACCATGCCTTGGCTTGCCATCATGAACTCTAGCAAGCCCTCTGAAACCATAAACCCTATTAAATGCCTTCTTTAAAATTTACTTTTATAGTTGCCTTGGCCATGATGTTTTGTTCACAGCAATAGAAAAGTAGCTAATACCTATCCCTGACAGACTGTCCTGTGGGCGGGCCCTGGTATAGTTTCTTAATTAGTGATGGATGTGGGAAGGCCCAGTTCACTGCGCAAGGTGACACACCTGGGCTGATCACCCTGCATGCTATAAGAAAACAGGCTAAACAAGCCAGTAATCAGAACTCCTCCATGGCCTCTGCCTCGGTTCCTGACTCCAGGTTCCTGCCCTGATTTCCCTGGCTGATGGACTGCAGGCTATAAAGTCATGTAAACCCTTTCCTCCCCGTGTTGTTTTGGTCCTGATGTTTATCACAGTGATAGAAACCCCAACAGAGACACCCATCGTTGGAGAAGGATGCCTAGAGAAGAATAGGGCTGTAGGTGATCAGAACCTGCCAGCTGAGTCATGGGAACCGTTGAGAGCGTTTGGCTTTTCCTGCTTTGGGAAGTCACCAGTGTTGGCTGCTGGAGGGTGTCAGCACCACAGACACATTTCAGATAAGAGGGAGCTGGTGCGGCAGCTTTCCTGGGCTGAGCTCAGCTGGAGTTTCCTGTGGGCAGGAAATGGTGCCACAGGGCTCTAGAAGATGTCTGACAGGAGATGCAGGCATGGATGCCTGCCTTGTGCCTGTTGTGTCTGGTGTTTGGAGAATATGCCGGTAGACTGCAGACCGCCCGTGTTCATTTACCTGCTCCAGGTCTCTGTACCACGGGACTGCTGTGCTCCTTCTGTCTGAAACACTGTGGAAGCTTAGCCACTTGCAGAGATGAGAGAAGGAACAGAAGTAAGAGAAAGAAGATGCGGCCAGGACAAGCCTGTATTACCAGTGTCCATGGGTGACGTCAGGGAGGGTACCAGTTCGTTAAACTGCTACGGATAGTGGCCTACACGGAGCCCTAGTTTCATGTCTCAGTCTTTCTTATTTCTGAGGACCATGGTTCCACACTGTGCTCTGGGGCTGGCGGGAGGAATTGGCATCCTTCACGGCTGTGGTCAGGCAGATCAGGGCCGGCCCTTGGGTACCAACAGGGATGAGTACTGGCCTTTAGAGTTGCCAAGTTCCAAAAGCAAAAGGAGAGAGTTGAGGTCACTGTGGGCTGAAGGCCAGAAAAAGCGAGATCTCATTTGCTTTGAGTGCGTTTCTGTAGCAAATGGCATGGTGGTCGTGATCACTAAGGAAACAAAGAGCGCATTTGGAGTGTTAAGGCTGTGCCGTCCCTCAGAGCTTAGAGAGGCTGCACCTGTGTCCCAGGGCAGGCAGGAGGGCTCCTGACTCTAAAAAGAGAGGCTTTCTGTGACTGCGCTGGTCCTCAGGCCATTCACTAAGGTGGTGAGAGCTAACAAGAGTAATGTCCTTGTACTGTTTGATTTCAGGACGAGTTTGACAAGCTGAGGCCCCTCTGCTACACCAACGCAGACATCTTCCTGCTGTGCTTCAGCGTGGTGAGCCCCACCTCCTTCCAAAACGTCAGTGAGAAGTGGGTACCGGAGATTCGGTGTCACTGCCCGAAGGCCCCCATCATCCTGGTTGGGACCCAGTCGGACCTTCGAGAAGATGTCAAAGTGCTCATTGAGCTGGACAAATGCAAGGAGAAGCCAGTCCCCGAGGAGGCGGCGAAGCTGTGCGCTGAGGAAATCAAAGCTGTCTCCTATATCGAATGCTCGGCTTTGACTCAGAAAAACCTCAAAGAGGTGTTTGACGCCGCCATTGTTGCTGGTATCCAGCACTCGGACTCCCAGCAACAGCCGAAGAAGTCTAAAAGCAGGACCCCAGATAAGGTGCGGGACCTGTCCAAGTCCTGGTGGAGAAAGTACTGCTGCCTGGCCTGACCCTCGCAAGCAGCTGGTGTTTAAGCTGCAAGAAACTCTTTGTGTCACGTGGGTGTGGTCATAGGACAAGCCCTTAAAAGCGTGCCCCTTTGTCCTTAATTTCCTGTCCGGGAGACTGGAGTTGAGATCCATATGCAAACTATGTTAGAGAAACTTGGAAGTTAAGTTGTTTTGTTTTTGTTTCTGTTTTTCGTAACTCTGGAAACTTAGAGCTGTAGACCTCTGGATTAATTTATATTCATATGAAAAGGGCTCTTCCAAGCTAGGTTACATGAAGTTCTGCTGCATTGTACAGGACAAAGGAGACCGTGCCCCTCTCCTGACTAAAGGCTGCTGAGTGCTCAGTGAATGATGGGCACACCAGACTTGGTGAGAATCAGTCCCGGCTCCGAAACCACACAAACCATACCTGTTTTTGTAAGCACATAAATCTGAAGAGAAGATCTGCTCCTGACCAGAAGACCTCACACCCGTCCCTTTGCCGTTCACTCAGACTCGCTTGCTTAAGATTCTAAACCAAAACATCCCGCTGGCTCCTGACATTGTGCTGTCTGAAGAGAACACTCGCTTGTAAGGCTTTCTGTTTTGTTTTGAATCACGTGACCAGTTGCCTTGCTATGAAAATGGTGGGCATGGCTCTTGGAAGGCAAGTGCTGGGTGCAGAGCTGGCATTATTTTCAGGGGGCAACTGACTCACGTTGAGATCAGAGAGTGCTCTTTGCTTTCAGGACTGGCTTGTGCACTGGGTCATCTGTGTCCTGGGGATGAAAGCAAGAGGAGGTTCTTGTCTAGGGACTTAAAGCTGCCAAACTCACAGCATCCCATTTGCAAGAAGGGGGTCCCTTCCTCGAGAGAAGCCATAGTCGATTGTGGGATACACATACACACACACCTTTTCTTAAGTGTGCTGAAATGTCCATCTGGGTACACACTCATATGTTTGTGTGCATGCACACATGAGTGTGCTCACACACACACAGGTGGCTGGTTTGCTAATGAAATTTTGAGACACACAAAAGCGTAGTTGCAGGTGTCAGGGTGGCATGTCTTCCTCTTGACATTTTTTTGAACAGGCATCATTTTGTAGAATGTTATCTTCATTTACACATTTTTGAAACTATCTTAAAATGTGGGATGAGCATACTTTTGATGTTCAGAAGATCATGCTTGTGGCGCTTGTCCCGAGACTGCCCTGTGTTAGGAGAGCTCTTTCACAGTGTTGTAGGTACTTCTGTAGGGGCCAGACAGTGAATCCCAGCTTCTCATTTGCTCTGGGCAAGGTACCTCTTTGTGGCCACATGGTAACAAAATTTTCTGTCTGTGAAAAATTTTTTTATATTAAAAAAAGTCAACCTTATGATTTTCTATAGAAAAAAAAGGTAAAAAGATCAGGTCATATTTCAGGTCAATGACTTCTTCCTGCTGGCGAATAGGACCCAGGACTTTGTTTATTAAAGTGAAAAGGTTAATTGCTGAACCACCGGGAAAGATGAACTGTTTGTGACTGAGCCTCCAGCACAGTGCCAGTGACATCAGCCACACTTTCCTGAGGCGTCTCACTGTGGCCTGAGCGGTAGCATTGCTTCACTTACAGAAATGCTTGTAACTGGCCTCGTGACTGAGTTTACTGCCCTACTGTGCTTGGCTGCCTGGAAAGCCCGCCTCCAAGAGGAGGCTCCGTCTGTCCTTGTACAGAAGGTGGGTGGGGAGGAGTGAGTTATTTAATTTTAAATGTTATAATAAAAGCCAATGTAGTGGAGACCAAGGACATGAACATTTAGAACACAGACTTGAAGTATGGTGCCAGGGCCGTGAGGCTTCGCGCCCGGCCTCTGGGCCACTGGGAAGTGGCATGAAGGATGCTGTGTGACCAAGTTCTGGACACTTCCTTCCAGGATGGATATTCCTGGGCTGTTATGCCACAAATCTTCTGGGTTGACACTGGCCTGCAAGTTTTCAATATATTACTGCAGCCTATGGAGTAATAAAGTCTGAATGTACTTGAGGTTTTCCTGCATTTTTACTTTTCGAATATAGAGATTTGGGCTGAGAAATTTTTAAAAGTCTGTGCCTGAATGAAATGTAAAGTTGGTTCTCTTTGTGGCTGAAAAGTGGCAGAACATACAGGCTGGTGTCTCGCGAGGGCTCTGTGAGCCGTGTGCGTAGCCATGTCTCTTCAGACTCTCAGTGTAGGCCGAGTCACCTGGAAAACACACTGTTCAGGCCACCAAGCTGTCACCTCATCGTGTGTGCAAACAAACTTTTGATACCTTTATTTTCTGCTCACCAGACATGTGAGCAGCTCCCCAGAAGTCTCGAGCCGAGAGGGGAGCCTCACCGCTCTGCAGGTGCCTTACCAACTTGTGCTTTTCTGTCTCCACGTGTCAAAGGTGTTGGACAGAATCTTGTACTTGAAAATGCTATAAATGAGTCACTATGAAATAAACTCTGACCTGTGGACATAGTTGTCTTTGTCTCTTCTATCAGGAGAACAGAAATTTAGGCACGCCTTGGCCTGGCACAGGTTAGGAAGCGTTCTTGTGTTCAGGGGAAGCATCTAGTACACATTCATTCAACACAGCCCTTGGGGGCTCTGGGGTTGGCCCAATGATTGGGACCCTCTGCATGTTCACCCTGTGTTTCAGATTCCAGAGGTGTTCGGTGTTGAGGAAGACCTGAGGGCCCGAGAGCTTCATGTGTGAACACAGATGAGTACCCTGGGTGGCATGTGGCAGGGATCTATAAGGCACAAGAAGGGAAATGGAAGCCAAGACCCCATCACCTGCAATGGTGCCTCTGAAACCCCGGGTACCTGCATCCCAGGATGCCAAGGACATTATGTGCTTTATGATTCTGGAAGTTGATCTTACAGTGTTAAGGGGGTGTAGCTGTCTAGGGGATACGAGCAGACACACACCATCTTGTCTCTGACGTGAAACCCACCACAAACAACTTGAAGGATTTCGTTTAGCTCAGGGTTTCGA
Organism: Alexandromys fortis; assembly: GCF_014885135.2. Taxonomy (NCBI): domain Eukaryota; kingdom Metazoa; phylum Chordata; class Mammalia; order Rodentia; family Cricetidae; genus Alexandromys; species Alexandromys fortis. Next base: position 20,731,184 of record NW_026067937.1, on the reverse strand, counting down.
AGGTCACAATCCTTCATTAGCAGATCCCATCTGTTCTGAACCTGATGTGAGGTGAAATGTCAAGGTTGAGGATCTTAGAGCGACAACCACTCACCTGTGCTGACCAGAACACAGATTGAGTACGTGTGTGTGCTGCAGGCTTTTCCTTCCCCTTTTGTTCCCTCCAGGGCCCCAGCCTATGCAACAGCGAAGCCTGCATTCAGGGTGGGGTGGCTCTTTCCCCTCAACCCCCCCCCTGAAAACCCAGAAAGTGTCCTTTACTAATTTTGGCACTTTTCAACCCAACCAAAGGGGAATCAAGATTGAATGTCATTGAGCTAGAAAGATGACCCAGTGGTTAGGGGCGTGCACTGCTCAGCCAGAGGTCCTGAGTTAGGTTCCCAGCGACCATGTCAGATGCTAACAACTACCTGTGACTCCAACTGCAGGGCCTCTGCAAACACCTGCACTTAAGTGTGCATATTATATACAGACACATGTGTGTATACCTAATTAAAAATAAAATCTTTTTAAAAAGATTTTAAAAGATTTTTAAAAGATTTTAAAAGATTTTTAAAAGATTTTAAAAGATTTTTAAAAGATTTTAAAAGATTTTTAAAAGATTAACAATTGGAGTTGTCTGGTAGCAGATGGCCGCTGTGTTGCAGCTGGCAGGCTGCAGCTTTTGTAAGTGCCAGCTGCACAGTCCACCCTGATGGTGGGGAATGCTGTGCAGATAGCAGTCAAACCTCTCCCGCCCCATGTGTGGCCACGGGGTCAATGGTAGGCTAGCTTCACAGCCTTCAGCATCAACCTTATAGTGGTAGACTCCAGCCCAGAGGGACCTGGAACATGGGGACAGTGTGTCCACCCCGGGGTAGATGTCAGAGCTGCTTCTCAGGATTTATGACCTAGAAAAGATGGGCAACAAGAAGTACCAGCAGAGCCGTTTCTAAGAGGAAAGAAGGCAGAAAGACACCTGTTACATGCTGAGGCCCGGCCGACCAAGACTGGAGTGCAGCAAGTGTGGCCGTGGAAGAGCCTGGGCCCTGCACCTGAATCCCAGGTACACCTCTTTGCTGCACGAATAATAAAAACCCAGAGGCACATATTGGGGTTCAATCTTAAGATCAGAGACGCAAAACCAGTCAAGCCACTGGAGACCTCTTACCTCTTTGAAATCTTCAGACTAAAGTGGACAAGTTCCTGCCTCAACCTGCCTCTAGTGCTCAACCTCTCTAGTGCTGGAATCGAAGGCCTGCATCACCACCACCTGGCTCTATGACTGACTAGTGTGGCCGTTTTGCATTCTGTTCTTCAAGCAAGCTTTATTTATTAAAATACAAAAGAAATATCACTACATTTCCCCTTTTTTTGTCTAAAATAAAAAGGCTATAATTAATATAAGAAAATTATATAGAATAAGTTCAATACTTTATCTAACATATTCAGGCAATAAATACATTAACAATGTCTGTCCATTTGCATTTGACAAATTCAGAGAAAATTCTCCATTATCTATCCTATTTTGGTGAGTCCAAAATCTTGTACCTAATTTACTTTCTATCATAACTTGCTTTCTGCACCAGGTAAATAATAATATCTATATCTTCCCTTTATTCAGAGTAGATTCAATAATCTACCCTTTTATCCTACCATGTTTATATCCCCTCTTTTCTTTTCAAAACAAGAACCTTGAATCTAATTTCCTTTGTTTAGCTTTTTTCCTGACCATTACCAATAACAACTTGTAACCAACCCCCTTAAACAATGACAAATATCCATGACCCACTGAACAACCAAAAACCACCCACCTCACCTCTCAGGAATATGGGCATCATGAAATTATTGTTACATCCACACCTGTGTCTACCAGACCTTCAATGACAACATCATCTAGTCATACTTTTAATTTTGGTCTCTGTTCATTTATAAAAATTTGCCAAAATACTTGCTTTATGGTCTCCCCTGAAATTTTTGTTCTCTCTTTTATAGCTGTTCTATTACCCAGAACAGTATGATTTCTTGCTATAGGCACTGAATTCTTTGATTGCTCTGGAAAGGAGTTTCTTCTACAATGGAAGGAAATGGCTTAACTGGATTTGGCCCTTCACAGAGTTTCCCAACAGCAAGCAATTACCTTGCCTAGTCCTTGTTGACCTATATTCATTAGTCCAATGCCAACCTTCACCACAGCTTCTGGATAATCCAGAAGGGAGGGACATTCTGAATAGATTATTCTTAGAAAAAAATGTTTCTAGGAACACACTGTCTACAGTCCCTTTAAGATGACCTTGTTTGTCACAATTGAAACACTTGACATTTCCATTTTTCCCCAAACCTCTGGAAATCACCTCTCCTATCCATGCATCATCATGGTTATGAGATTCAATATTAATTGTATCTCAAATTCATTCCTCTAAAGGTGCTGACCTTGCCTTTAATGGCCTAATTAACCTTTGCATAGAGAATTGGCATTTTTAAAAGCCAGAGATTCAATTATCATTTGTCTAGCTTCTGAATTTGGTATTGTTCTATTTACTGCTAAAGTTAATCTTTGTAAAGTCTCCCTTTGGGCCCTGGATAGCTTTAGTAAATGACTCAATTTTCTTTCCTATTTCTGTCCCAAGCATTCAAAGCTGTTGTGTGGCATAAAACCAGGATGTACTCATCATATACAGCTTGCCTTTCCCTAGTGGCATAGTCTCCTTTTCCAAGAATTTGATCTTGGAAGATTTCCCTCCCTCTAGCTTTACTCTGTTGTTCAATAATCTTAGCTTCTTCTCTAAACCAGGTATTCCATTGTAATTGTGGACCAGGCTCTAAAACACCATTAACCAATCTATCCAGTCTTTAGGGATAATTCTATTACAAACTGACCACTAGTTTAACATTTACTTTACAAAATGCATGCCATATGAGACTATTGCTTCCTTGAATCTCCTTAAATCTAACACTGGCACAGGAGTCCAGTTAGCTGTAACAGAACCTCTGCCATTTGGCAATTCCTGTAAGGTTACTGAATATATTAAGGTTGGTTGTCTGAAAACCTTAGGTTTCTCCTCTCTATTCTTATAATGCAAAGCTAAAATTGGCTCTCCATTTAAGTCGTCTGTCTGGATTTGAATATCTCTATGATCTTTGTTTGGTTTTTCTAAGGCCTATATTTTACCACTCAGATTAACCAGCATTTTTAGGGATAAGACAAAAATGATAAAGCTGATAATGTTTATTATTGATTACATAAATCCCATCTAAATTAGATATTCTCTCATTTAATCATTCCATTTTCAAACTGTCTAGCATTTTATCATACAGAGACCCAAATCCCTCCACTCCATTGTAATGTTTTTTCTCATGTTTTAATGTTGGAAAAAAAAAAAACCTCTCTTTTAACTAATTCCTCCCTTTGAGAATTCCCAGTTGTCTTACCAAATCTACTGACGATGTTGAAGAAGTTGTGAGGCTGATCGCTGCTGTGTAAAACGGTAAAAGCCTGACTGAGTTTCAAGGCAGCTACCTAGTTTGGCAACAGCCTGAGAAGAAGGTTCAGGAAGAGGCTGCATCATATGGGGGAGAGAAGAGGTGGGGGGGGAGAGAGAGAGAGAGAGAGAGAGAGAGAGAGAGAGAGAGAGAGAGAGAGAGAGAGGTCTCTAAGGAGAGAGGCAGACTTTTTGAAGTCTGTTTCAGGCCTCTTCTCTGGGACATAAACCTAATTCATTGTATGAGTTTCCTGTTGCTGCTATAACAAAGACATTACAAACCCAGGCATTTAAACAACCAAGCCTAACTACCTTATTGTTTTAGGGGCAAATAATCTGATGGGACCTCACATCCAGAAATAAAGAGCTCTACAGAGTTGAGCCACTGTTCAGAAGCATTTGAGCAGCGCAAGGTGCCGGCTTCCCACTCTTTGGGTTTCTTCCTATGAATGTGCGAAGGGAAATTTTACACTATCCTACACCTACTCAGCAATCACAAAATAAAACTGAAAAGCAGTAAAGGACATGTATTTGTGTGCACGCATGTGCAAGTGTGTGTGTGTGTTTGAGAGAAAGAGAGAGAGAGAGAGAGAGAGAGAGAGAGAGAGAGAGAGAGAGAGAGACTGAAAATGGGCAGCAGCCCTGGGACACAAGGAACCAGGGCTCTGTCTGCTGGTTACGCATTTGGACCTTGTTTCCTGGAGAAGACAGGTGGGCTCAAAGTAATTCCCTTTCTCTTTTCTTTTTAGATTTATTTATTTTATTTTGTGTGTATGAGTGCTTTGTCGACATGTATGTATACGCACCACATACATGCATGGCGCCCATGGGGTTCAAAAGAGGGCACAGGAACCAGAGTTACAGATGGTTACAAGCCACTCTGTGGGTGCTGGGAACCGAACCTAGGTCCTCTGCAAGAGCAGCAAGTGTTCTTAATTGCTGAACCTTATCTCCAGTCCTGGGAATCCCCTTTCTGTCTTCATGAAGTGACTGCCATAGGCAGCTCCTCGTTGACCCTCCTCCCATGGATAGTATTCTGGAACTTCTCTACACAAGGCTGAGATTCCCCCAGCCACTGTTTATCCTCGAACAACATCCGATATTTTACTGTACTCCATTTTCTCATTTTAGTTTAGTTCAAGGCTAATTCTGTGTAGACTTTCTATGCTCTAGACAGGTAGCTCCCACAAGGCTCCATCTGGAGGCCACGCTTCCCTAGGAAGCATCAGGGGAGACCAACCATGACAAAGTGTCCAGGGTAAGGTGGAGATGGTTTTGCTGGCGGCTGTGAGGCCATGCTCTCTACCCTACCCTGAAGGATTTGTGACCTGTTAGGATTGTGGCTGAGGTTGGTTCATTAGAGTTGGCCAAATATTCGGGATGCAGTTTCCCAAGATTAGCGTGGCTAAAGCCTGGACCGGCAGCAGCAGCTCGGCTGCCAGTTGTTACAGGGAGACAGACCAAGGGAAGTGGGATGTTTTGTGGCTGTTGGGGTTGTCAGCTGGTGGGATCAACTCCCTCCTAGCAATCAGCTGAGAAGCACAGATATCTCTATGGATGTGTCAAATTAGGAATTAACCTTGATTAAACCTATCTCTCAGAGACTCCCAAGAGAGACACGAGAGCCTGGAGAGCAGGGATGCTCGGGACAAGTAAGCAGAGTTCCGCAGAGGACGCAGAGGACGGGCAGGGCTGCAGAAGCAGGGCACAGAGTGGCTCAGTCACGGGACATAGTGTGCGGCTGTCAACGCTGAGACTAAAGCACGGACGTTTTACCCTGAAATCGTTGAATTACATGTTGCTTTGGGTTTAGCTGCACAAGAGAGGGCCTTATTCCTTCTGTTTGGGGCACCAGATGCTTAGTTGGGACCCAAAGTCCTTTCATCATTCAGGCCCCGAATAAGAGACAGGTCGGAGCAGTTGGAGGTCACAGGGGCAGGAGTCAGAGGTCATGAGTTTCCCCAATGAAAGAACTGTTTCCTCAAGGGACAACTGGGAAAATGAAACAAAAGACAGAGCCTGAAAAACCTCTTGGTGAGGAAATCTCCAGCTTGTTAACAGTTGACAGGTTTGGGGAGAGCATAAGCCAGAACTGGCCGGAGTGTGGGGCAGGTTGGTGAGCACCCGGTCAGCTGGGAACTGCTATTGCTTCCGTTAGGTGGGCCAGAGGAGCTGAGGGTGGTGGGGAAGGGGTGGTAGACACTGGAGTAGCCCCCCACTTTCTCCTTCCCTCCTCACTTCTTGTCTCTGTGACTGACTGTCTGTGTCTGTGTTTGTTTCTATTCCTCTGTCCATCTCTCTCTCTTTACACGGGTCTTTCCTGGTTGAGCAGTAACCTAATCACTCTCTCTACTCTTCCTGAATGTATTGGGCACCAGGCTGTGTGAGCGTGTTCCAGGCTGTGTGAGCGTGTTCCAGGCTGGTAAAAGCTGAGGACCACACCATGTTACTCATTAGGAAACAATGCAACAGGAGAGAGGAATCAGAGATTTATGTACTCAAAGGTTGGGGCGAGAGGATGCCAAGAAACTAACAGGGCAACCCCAGGAAACGGTGCACACTGGATGGTCTCAAGCAAACTTCAGGGAAGCCTGTGGGCCCGGTCGCCATTCAGAAGAGCGTCCACATTGGGCAGAGGCAGTCAGGCATCACACTTGCCTAACCAGAGTCTGGTTGGGGTGCTGGGGAGTGTGTGATATGGCTTTCTGGTGCTGCTTCCTCTTACTGAGAATCAGACTCCATCCACGGTGAAAACAGCAACCTTTGTGTACCAGTTTTTTTGTGTATGCTCAACTATACTTCCTGCAATTATTTTGATTTTCAAAACAAATATATATACATATGTGTATATATATATATATATATATATATATATATATTCTGACACGCCAGAGCTGGGATTTCACTGGAGTCTATAATATGGCAGTTAGCGAAGAATGGGAACTCACTTCACATCCTAGGAACAGGTTCCACCTCAGTTTGTCCAAGCTGACCACGGTGAGCCTCACCGTGATGCCTGGGGCTACTCTCCTCCCCAGACAATGGGCCCCCATCTCAGCCAGTCTGTCTACCTGCTATCCCAGCATCAGCCTTCTTCCCTTCTGGCTGAGTGGCAGACCCCCACATCACCCCTCAGTGTCGTCACACTCAGGTTTCAGGAAGCAGCAGGGCCGTTGGAATCGCTCTGAGTCTGGGGACATCCTGCACAGCATCTCTGGAATTCTGTCCTGCTGCCCTTATTCTAGCTTCGCAAAGCAAACGGCCCACTTGGGTCTACAGATGATCTACAGCACAGATGTTCCCTTTCCAAACGTCCGAGGTGGAAATTTGATAGATACTTGGAGAATAAGGGTGACCATGAAAGTCTGAATCCCTTCCCCGTCTTCCTCTGGTTCTTCCTGCCTGGTAATGGGAACCAGCAACCCTGCACCAAGTTCAAGTGAGGGTCAGTGGCCACATTCTCTCCAATATGGAGTTCTGGTCCAAGTTCTCATCCCAGGGGCTGCAGTGTTCAGCACAGCTCGTGATTGCTCAGACTGTGGGGAGAACACAGGAGGGGCCGGGCCTGGGCCCGATGGGAATTCTAAAGGTGCTCTTCGGTCTGGGGTGCAATCAATGACAAGGACATAGACGTACAAGGAAACTGTTATCTGACTGAAATTCAGTTTCACCACCCTTTATTCTACCTGTGGAGTAGGTCTATACATTTTATTTTACAAATCTGTATTTTGTTTTGTTTTATTTTGTTTTGTTTCAGACAGGGTTTCTCTGGGTAGCCCTGACTGTCCTGGAACTCACTTTGTAGACCAGGCTGGTCCCAAACTCAGAGATCCACCTGCCTCTGCTTCCTGAGTGCTGGAATTAAAGGTGTGTGCTACCACCTCCCAGCTCCACAAATTTGTATTTTTATCAGTAACCTACCTGACCAGTTTCAGAGGCCAACCTGAAAAACAGAGGCCAGGCCTCAATTTATAGGGGTTCAACCTGAAATCAATTAGCCCAGCTCCTAATGTTGACAGCTCATAGGACTACCAACACAGCCTTGGACTCTTTTGCTCAATTTCAAATAGGCAAGCATTTTCATCCAATGGAGGTTTCACTGGGCCTTGTACTTCGGCAGAAGGGAGATGGTGAATAAGACAGAGTCCCTGTTGCCCTCCAAGGAGGTCAAGGCCAAGCTCGCATTCTCTGAAGTGCTTTGCTAAGCCTGCCCCTGGAGCAATTAAAGTTAGGCTGAAAACTTGGAAGCAAGGAGATAGCATAAGTGCCCCCAACTAGGGACTCACATCCTGCAAAATCCTGGTTCTCATTACAGACAAACAACATGACTGGGAAATCAAGCCTTATTCTGTCTTAACAAGGAAGAAGGATTCCAAGGACCTGGCCATGGGGGTCAATCAAAGAGAACACACAGAGACAGACGAAGCCAGAGACTTGTTGGAATCAGTATATGTCAAAGACTGCCTGCAATTCTACCTACTGAGTAGCAGGGTTGGAAGGTAGCACGGTCACTGGAAAGTAGTCCAAGGAGCTGATGCTATCACTCTCCCTGTTTTATGGATGAAGAAACTGAGGCACACAGTACCTTCGCAGGTACCAGCCCTGGAAACCACAGAAGGATCGAGATTTAACTGGCTGCTTCTTGTGCCAAGTCTGTGATCTTGGAATCTGAGGAGGCTCTGCTCTGGGGTTGCTAATAACAGAAAACATCTCTGAAGATAGCTCCGTGTGCAGCACAAGAGGCTCAGACTATTGTATCCCCTTTAGTGCTTACTGGCTGCCAGAAGGAAATGCTGCTTTGTTTGGAAATACAGTAATATCCTGTCAGTCACGATGCCTTCCACTGCAGAGGCTCATAACTTTTGATCAGTTACGGAATAAAGGAATATCATGCCCTGTGCAGATGTGTTCTGAGCCTGGCATGGTGATTAAAAATAAAATATGAACATTATACAGACCTCCTGGGAACATGTCTTCTTTCTGCTTCATACAGACCTGAGCTCCTCTCTGTTTTCCATATAGAGGGGGCCTTAGGGCTAGCCCCTTCTCTGTGCCACCCCCACCTTCCCACTCCCCCCACCCCCACTGATCCTACGGGTTCTGCACAGCGGTGAGGGGCTGGGGGGAGCTGGAATTCTTGGCAGCTCCTCCCCGGGATGGTGTGATCAGGTTGGTAGAGGCTTGGCATAGAGAATAAATAAGCCAAATAAGCCCCACCTTCCCGGTAGGCCTGGGGCTGTTAGAGACCTGCTTCCCGATGCTCCCCAGAGTGCTCCAGAGGCCCACTGAGCTCCTTAATCCTGTTCTGCATTTGCAGATAGAGGCCACTTAGTGTCTTCTAAGGCCCTGAGGCGTGTAATTTCTTTCCTACAGGGAGGCTGACTAACACTAACATTGTTACACCTCCGGTTACTCTTTGCAGGCTGTCTGTGAAATATGGTGAGAAAATAAATCAGAACCAAAGACAAAGACACAATAGCAAAGGGATTTATTTAGAGAAAGTAGAAACATAGTGACCTACAGGCACCATCCCCCAAGAAGAGAACAGCCAGCACTGGGCAGTACATTCCCTTAGAGCTGACCAGGCTCATCCCCAAAGAACTGCTTGTGTAGAATGACGATGTTAAGGGACCAGCCAATCACTGCCCAGTTACATGGTCCACAATTCCCTTACGTCGTGTTTTAGACACCAGCATCAGCAGGTGGTGTGCAAAGAGGAGTTAACAGAGTGGACTGGGAAGGGTGAACATTAGGGACTGTCGGTAGCTGCATCCATTCGGAGATTCTCTGGACTAAATTTGTTCCTGTGATCCTGAAAGCAAAGGAGACTGCTGTGGGCAAGCCTACTCTGAGTGAGGGAAATTGTTAATCCCACACATATGAGGCGAGAGACATCTGACCCAAATCATAACCAAATTAATTAAAGCAAACTTGTTTGTTTGTTTTTGTTTTATTTTTTTGAGCCGAGGTTTCTCTGTGTAACAGCCCTGGTTGCCTCAGAACTCACTTTGTAGACCAGACTGGACTCGAACTCATAGAGATCCACCTGTCTCTGCCTCCCAAGTGTTGGGATTAAAGGTGTGTGCCACCACTTACCAGCTAAAGAAGCCTTTTAAAATTTGTGCACATAGTGGGGAGGAGGCAGAAATTTTTAATAATAAAAAAAAATTGTGTACACAGATTGTCTCTCCCTACAGGATGGGTTAAAGAGATCGGCACTGGGCATGAGGAAGATAAGGGTTCTTATAGGTTAGGAGTTTCCAAACGGGGGATTTGGCAGACAAATGGGCAGGGTTCCAGAAACAACCTCCCAATACAAAGATCTGGCTGCGAGGTAGTGATAACAAGGTGGTCATAACAACAGGTGGTCATAATAACCTTTGGAACTAAGGCATGGTTGCTGTTTCCTGGAATGGGCCGTACAAGACCATTTGTAGCTAAGGTTACAGATAGGGCATAGCCCATTCCTTGAGAAAAAGAGATTTAATCAAAACAGGAATGCTTATGTTTACTATAAGATGTAGCTTATATAATGTTATATAAAGTTTATAAAGTAAACTATGTAATATTTACCATAAGATGGTTTCCAGCCTAAAACAGAGGTAGGCTGGTTTATCAAAATTTACAGCATGAGGTCTAGAAGAACAAGCTCACCATCGTGAAAACAAAAACAGACTGGTTAAGAGAGGCCATCTGTGTCTGTAGGCTGGATCAGTGGTTAAGAGCACGGGTTACTCTTCCAGAGGGCCACTGCCCAGCTTGCAGGCAGCTCCGCCAATGAGTCCTTCCTCTAGAAGGTTTTTATTAAGTCTTGTGACATTTTTGAGTTTTGTGAACCTCCCCATTTTCTGTGAGGGAACTCTCTGGAGGAATTAGAGACACACTATCTGGCCACACTGCCTGAGACACCCTCAAGCCCATTTCATTGAGTTTAATGCAGCTCAGCATTGTGGAGTTAGATTTTGGCTTTTGATCATATTTTGCTTCTTCAAAAAAAATTTTTTTTTCCAGGCCATCTGGCCTATAGAATTAGACCTTTTAAAAAACAGGACCTGGAGAGATGGCTCCTACTGTTCTTTGGTAAGTCAGAGGACCCCAGTTCAGCTCCCAGAACCCACACTGGTTAGCTCACAACAGAGCAAGTTCTAGAACACCCAGGAATGCATACAGAGAAACCCAGTTTTTAAAAAACAAAACCAAAAAACTTTCCAATGATCTCCTGCCTCAGCTTCCTTAGTGCTGGGATAACAGGCAAGTTCTGCCATGCCCAGCTGGAATAACAGCTGCTGGTTCTGTTACCCTTTCTTAATTTTGGGCTTACTTCACAAACCTGAATCTACTAAAAGCTGGGTTTTAAAGAATCCTAGTGGGAAATGCCATGTTGCCAGAAGTGTTTGGCTAAGGGTCTTTTAGACCCCGTGTAGAAGATGTTAAACATCCAAAAGCAGTGCTGTTGCTGGCCATGCTGCTTTTCCACAGGAAGAAGTTCTGCATCAGCGTCTGCTGCCGGGCTTGTCACCGCGGGCTGTTATTTCACAGTGACAACTCTTTTCCTACACAGGTCCTGGTGCAGCTTTACTCCTCAGCTGTGGGCCACCCTGCGCTGGGTGTTAGGATTCCCAGGTACGTCAGCTCCTACGGTGACTTCTCGTGACTCTTGTCACCTCCACTGCAGGAAAGTCATCGCGGGTTGCCGAGGCCAAGAAGAAGCACCGCGGAGGTGAAGGGCTGTGACCATGCAGGGTCTCACAGTGTGGAAGCTCCCTGCCAGAGCCCGGTTGTTGCCCCATACTTGGCATAAGGCCAGCAGACACCTTACTCCAGAAAATACAGCTGAAGTTGAGGAGCAATCTGATTCCCGTTTCTGGATAAGAAGGGGGAAGGATGTGTATTTGGTGATTGCGCGGTATGAGCCTCACTTGGATCCAACCCTCAAGTACGAATGCTGTTGCCACAGTTGCAAATAGAACAGGGCACGAACACCGCAGATAGTTGTTAAGATATATTTTTTAAGAGTCACTTTTATTCCTTTAATTACGTGCGTACGAGTGTTCGTATGGGGGTATGCGCAGGTGAGTACGGGTGCCCACAGGGTTCAGAAAAGGATGTCCAGTCGCCCGAGGTTGGATTCGGTACAGACAGCTGCCAGCTGCTCAACACGGAGTGGAGGGCGGGGCTAGCAGCTGAACTAGGGTCCTCTGCAGCAGCGGGGTCTACTCTCAACCACTGAGTCATCTCTCCAGCCCAAGGTCGGCTCCTCTCATTTAGCACTTTTTACTTCCTCAGACTTTCTGCAAAGTTAAGAAAGACAGCACACCTGGAACCCCAGAAAGGAGCAGAAGAGAGGTTCAGAAGGGCTTAAGGCTCTGCCTTGGTTACAGAAGATTTTGTTTCAAAAAACAAAAATTTTTAAGTCTTTGTGAGATTCCAACTAATTTGCTCATCATTCTCAGAGTATGAGACTCATTTTTATTTTTGGCTCATGTCAAATGTAACATATTAACTCAACACTGCAGTTACAATTTTAGATGTATTATACTCTGCAATGGGAAAGTGTGAAATTTCTAAATAGAAGAAATCACAGAAGTTACTCTCCCCCCAATATGCAGAGCCATTGCCTCTTTTGAAGCATAAATCTATATTTTTACGGATTTAAAAGCAAATAAAATATGTTTGCTGACCTTTGTCCATTGAGACTGATGGCAAAGTCCATTGGTCAGCAAGCAAAACAAAACAAAAGCAAACAAACAAAAAAAAAACCCTTCAAGAATAAAAACACAATATCAGTTTATTCGGGTCCAATGCAGCCAGGATTTGCTGGTCATTTATCTACCCATGTTTGACTCTATTTTTCTTTTTGTTTCTCCTCTCTTTCTCCTTCACCTCTGACCTAAACAAGTTGCTATGTAGCTATGGCAGGCCCCAAATCTGTGGCAATCCTCCTGCCTCAGGCTTCTGAGTGCTAGGACTACAGTGCCCTGTCTGGTGAGGCCCAGATCTAGGCATCATGAATCCCAAGACGACAAGAAGTCCATCCTGAGGAAGCCACTTCTTTCTGGGTCAGGAAGCTGGATACGGCTTTCAACACAATGTGGAGAGATCAGGACCAGCAGCAGGAGTTCCTAGCCTTGAGACGCCTGCCTCAAATCCTGCAGGCTACTCAGCTGTTCTCTCTGGGCTACTCCATGCTACCCAAGGACACAGACCACATCTTCACTGTTCTTTTATCTTTATCAAAATTCAGGGCTCAACTTTGGTTTATACAGCAACATAAAGGAGGGAGGGAGAAAGAAAGGACAGAAGATCTTACAAAGAGAATTCTGTCCCTCGGATTCTTATGTTAGAATCTTAACCCCTAGTGTCTCAGAATGTGACCATATTTGGAAACACTTAAGTAGTAAAGATAAAATTAGGTCATTAGGGCGGGCCCAAATCCAATCCCACGGGCGCCTTTGTAGGAGGAAATTAGGCCACAGACACACGCAGAGGGACAGCCGTGTAAGGACAAAGCAGGAAAAGCAACCCATCCTCACCTTGATCTTGGATTTTTGGCCCCCAGGACTGTGAAAGACAGATTTCTGTGTCCATGTAGTCCTGCCTTAGCATCTGTAATGGCAAGCCCAGAAAATTAAAGTAGGAAACAGGAGATGATTCTTGAGCAAGAGACTGGAAACGGAAGAAGGAACAATTATTTTTACCAGAAATAGATAAAGGAATTAGAAAAGATTTTGGGTCAGAGCTGATGTTTGAGATGGGCCAGGAGAGCTGCCCAAAGGGGATGCTGTAGAGGGTGGGCCTCATAGAGGGAACTCCATGATTTTAAAAGCAGATCCACCCTGACTAGATAAGGAGGACTCCTGGATGACAAAGAAGGACCAGTCTTGGAGATTTGGCTGGAAAAGACCCAGTGTAGACCAAGCAGGCAGTGGGCACAGATGGTATAGAATGTGGTGAGAGGCAGGCACGTAGGTCAAGGAGGAAGAGAAAACAGGATGTACATCAGGCTCAGCACAGTGAGCCAGACAGATGTCGTAACTGGAGATCAGCCTTGAGAATGAACAGGGGAGGATTTTTCCCCCTTTTGAAACAGGGTTTCATCTTAAAGCCTGGACTGGCTACAAAACAATCCTCAGTCCCTGACTACTGACATTATGGATGTTAGCCACCATTCTCGGCCACAGGTGAGGACTGTGTATCACTCTGGGCAGAGTTCAGGAATGAGTGACCCAAATAGGAGCATCAATCCACAGAAAACCAAGTCTTGGACTCACTGAGGGTTAGAATCCCCAAGCCAGAAGCATATAGCCACAAGGAATGACAGGAAAATGTGAGGTTTGGATTGGGATAGAAGAGACACTGGGCTTAGGTAACTAGAGGAGGAGTCTGGCGGGGTTTAGCATTTTCCGACCTAGGTCTCAGGCCATGTGGTGTCAGACTTCACACAGATGGCCCCTGTCATAAATTACACAGACATACAAGCCCTGGAACAGCACAGCCCTCCCACACTGAGCAGAAGCTCAGCCTCCCCAAGAGAGCTGGTTCTGCTATCACAGAACAAAAAAATGCAGGGTCCCCATGGCTCCCCAAGTAAAGGTCCGCCTCTTGCCACCACGTTATATACCCACCACAAGCTGAACACTGCTCTGCCCTGCCGTCGCCTCCTGAGCTCTCTAGCGGGCCCGGAACACTTCCCACGGCCTTAGAAAGGGAGTGCATGTCAAAACTACTCCATACCAAAGCCCCACCTACAGGGCCCCAGGGGACAGCAGACCCCCTTCAAAAGGAGCCTGACTCTTGGCCTGAGCCCTCTACCCTCTATGGAAGAGCAGGGGCTCCCAGCAGGGTTGGGGGCAGGGAGAAGCCTGAAAACACCTGGCTACTAACCAAGACTGACTTCCTCTGAGGCAGCTAACCAAGGCTGACCTCCTCCATGAGTTAGTTGGGAGCAAGCAATTATAGGAGGAGATGAGAGGGTACTTGTTTCTGTGGTCTCCCCCAAATCTATGTTCTAGTCTATCCCCAAGGAAAGCAGGAAAGCCCCTAATTGAAGCACATTTTAAACATCTTCCCGGGACCCTTCGAAACTGTCGAGATCACCCCTCTCCCCACAAGGGAAGTTTGAGAAAAATGGTCACAGACCACAGGAGGCAAATATGATGGGGACCCTGAAGGGACTCCGAACTGTGAGGAGGACAAGGGAGCTAGTGAAGCCTACTGCTGTGTGAACTCTTTCAGTAGTGACAAACCCAAGCTGTGGTTGACTTAAAATATAGAATTATGTTATAACATATTAACAGTGGGGATGGAGAGTTCCAGAAGCGGTAGGCGGAGGCTACTTGTTCGCTCACTCAGCCCTGAAATAATCACACAGAAATCTGTATTAATTGCAACACTATTTGGCCAATTAGCTTAAGTGTATTTCTGACTAACTCTTGTATCTTAAACTAACCCGTTTCTATTAATCTGTGTGTCACCACAGAGCTGTGGCTTACCGGCAAGGTTCTGTCTGGCATCTGTCTCTGGCAGGGCTACATGGCATCTCCTGACTCTACCTTTTTTCTCCCAGCATTCACTTTAGTTCTCCCTGCCTAGCTCTATTCTGCCCTGCACAGGCCCAAGACAGCTTCTTTATTAACCAATGGTATTCACAGCATACAGACTGGAATCCCACATCAGTATATTCTGTGTTCTGCTTTTCTGGAAAGTTTCTGAAAGTAAGAATTTTATTTAGATCAAGCAGGAGAGGGATCATAGCATTTCCATTCACGGAAGGATCCCACGGACTCAGAGCTTCTTGTCCATAGGAGCCCATGTCATTCAGTCTTACCACAGCAAGACAAAAGGAAACCAAGCCTGCATTTCACACATAAACAGACTGGGACCAGGAGGGACCAAGCGCAGAGAAAGTTCAGCAACTGAAGTTAGAGGGAAACCAAGTGAAGGGAGCAACTGAGCTCCCTTATGGCTGTCCAATGCCACCCTTAGGTCCAGTTACACACCTACCCCTCTGGGAGACGGCGTGAGAGCTGCAGAGGCAGGGCATTTGCCAGCCTCCCTTGTCCCTTTGGAGCAGAGACCAGTGCTTCCTCTAGGCTCCCTGAAGCCCTCCTTGACCAGGATTTGGACTTTTCCTTTGCACATCTTGAGTAGACGGCACTCACTCTTGGTCCAGTCAGGTGTCTGGATCATCCCAGGACACACTGTCTCTTCTTGTGAACTGTGTTCCTGTCCTTCAGTACTGCCCTGGCTGGATCTGGATTTCACAGGAAAGGCATGGAGTTGGTTTTCTTCCCACAAGGATGTAGGGACCTGGTAAATGACCAGCAGTGCCAACCGGGGTGACCAGTGACTAGTGCTGGAGGACAGCTTCCCTCGGTCCTCCCCGTAACCTAAACACAGCCTCTTCAGTTACACCCACAAGCTGCCGTTCAGCAGCCTCCTCCGTGGGGGAGACTTTGCTTTTTTCACAAGTGCCTGACGGCTTGATAGGCACCCATGGCAGATCTAGCACCTCACTCCCAAGCAAAGGTTTTTATAGCACTTGTGGGATCCTTTGGCAGCAGAGAATGTGACTGAGCACGACGGTCAGGCGCAGAGAGGGACGTGAGGGTGACAAGAAGACACGACGGCACTCTGTAGGTAAATCTCAAGGGTCTCCTTCTTCCTCTGCAGTTTGGTTTTGCCTTGTCTCCGCAAACATTAGCGTATGAAATTCAATTTGGGGCTCCTCTGCGTTAGATGAGAAGTTAATGAATTTCATTGCTGTTTGATCTGGCCACAGGCTATTTCATTAGCTAAATCCAACTTCCATTAGTTTTAGTGGCCTAGAGCAGGCAGTTAAGATGCTGTCCCCAGCCAGTCACTTCCTTTTCTGTTTCTCTAGGGAGAACTCATGGCCCTGCCAGGCTCCTAGCGACAGTCTCACCCTGACTAGCCTGTGTCAAGCTGTTCTAGGGTGAGCAAGGGTGTTCCTTTGTGGGAGGCTCTGGGATTTCTGGGACCTGAGCCTTCAGACAAAACCCATCAGGGGTCTGGGAAATCCAACAGGATGCAATGAATTGGACGAGTCGGATCCCTTGCCATTTGTTTTGCATAAAGGCAAGATTTCCCGATCCATTATACTACTGCATTAACTACGTTTAGAATGCAAGCCGTTCATTGCTCCTACTGCTGGCATTAAAACAAATGGAAGAGAGAACTGCTTTCACAGGCACACGAATTCTGTGCCGAAACGTGGTTGCATCCACTGCTTTCGAGTTTCAAAATATTTGCAATGAAGGCCAGGGAGATGGCTCAGTGGGGTAAGGTGCCTGCTACAAAGTCTGACAACCCGAGTTTGATATCTGGAACTCACTGACTCCTGAAAGTTGTCCTCTGCCCGCCACACATGAACTGTGGCACATGGACATACACACATGCACACACACACATACACACACGCACACACACATGCACACACACATGCACACACACATACAGGCACGCACGCGCACACACACATTTAAAAAGAATTTGGAACAACAGCTATTAGCAATGTGGATTGTTCTCACTAAACATAATGTGGAACAAAGCAACCCAGGCCCAGAGAATCAGAGAATCCCTACTGCTATTCTCTTTCCACAATAGTTTCCTAAATAAACCACGGGCACAAATGCATTGCATGGTAGAAGATGAGGTGGGGGTAGAGAGGCCCAGAAGGGAGTCAGACCTGCCATGCTGCATCAGGCTCTGAGTCGTGACAAGCTGTCTACTTTTTCAGATAAATAACTTGTATCTTCAGCACAAAATTTAAGCAAACAAATGCAAGGGGAATGCGTGTGCACAAACGTATAGACGCACACATACAAACAGCATATTTAAACACAGACACGCAAGCAGCATAGTTATGTAAATTCTTTCATTCAGCCAAATGAACGCGGGCGATCTGCACAGGCGAATGTGAGGTCAGACCCTGGAGGTGCCTTGGGTCTTACAGAGCTTCTGCTCACGGCCCCCTGTGTCCTGAGACACACCCCGAATGCTCTGTCCCCTGCATCAGCAAAATCAGGGAAGATGGAGGAAGACAGGGATCTCTTGATGGAGAGGCCGATAACAGGGGAGTGAAAGCCCTGAGCTTTGGGATTGGAGAGCCATGGGGTTGTAGAGCCTTGGGTTTGAAGGACCTTGAGAGTGTAGTCTTGGGATTGTAGGGCCTTAGGCCTTGTTTCCTTGATGACAGTTAGCTGTCCCATTGTGTGGACACCACAGCTTTGCCCAGATGATCCCAGGCTCTTTTCCTATGGGTTCTCAAAGACAGGCATCTGGGATTGATGTTAAATTCAGGAATAACCAGTTCTGTGACCTTAGGCAAACCCCGGTCAGTTGCTGCTGTTAGATTTAGCTTCCTTTCTACACCTTGCTTTCTAAATTTGATTCAGGTGGTCTAGCTGGCTCAGAACTGTCAACAAAAAACAGACAGCACTGGGAAAAGCCCCACCCTACCCCTCGGCAACAAGTAGCTCAATTCACGCTTTGTTGCAGCTCTTAAAAAACTTAACACAATTTAAAACCTCAACACAATTCCGCTGGGCAGTGGTGGTGTACGCCTTTAATACTAGCACTCGGGAGGCAGAGGCAGGTGGATCTCCATGAGTTCGAGGCCAGCCTGGTCTACAAGAGCTAGTTCCAGGACAGCTAGGACTGTTGTACCAAGAAATACTGTCTCAAAAAAAAAAAAAAAAAAAAACTAAAACAAAAAACAAAACAAAAAGCTTAATACAAATTCCATGTGATATAAAGTTGCATTGAGTGGTTCTCTAACCATGTACCTGTGGGGGAGGGTCAGAGGACTGACAGAGCTTAATTCCACACATGGGGGACCTAACTCAGCAAGGCTGCAGCAACCGTTTCAGGTCTACTCTATGCAAGTACCAGGGAGCCTGGTGCTATCTCCTGGGTACCTTGGGGCCGATGACTTGGCTCTATGACACCTCCTAGAAAATGCATTACTAGATTAAACGGAGTGTTTCAAGAAACGCCCTCCTTGCCTGGGGATGCTAATTAGAGACGGTTGTTGTCAAAAAAAGTGCTGAGTCCCCAGGACGATGGCCCACTATAAAGGACAAGCCAAAGTGACATCAAAAGTGCGTGAGAAGCTAAATGATAAAGGGACAGAGAGGAATCAGAGCAACGTGAGGTTTCCTGTTGGGGGAGCAGGTCAGGTGCGCATGGAGCCACGAGACAGCACATCTTCAGAAAGCGACCTAGACACTCAGCTGTTGAGTGTCTGCTGGGGAGTGGCCGCATGGGAAGGTTCCAGCACATTCACTGCTGAGCCTAACTAGGACATGCCACCCATCCCCCAGTGCAGGACCCACCCTAAGTGTCCTGCGAAACTCAGAAGAGCAGGCTCTTCAAAAGGCTCTGTCTTTAGAGGCTGTTTTCACAATTAACCGAAAGCAATTACCAGACTGCAGGGTCATATTACAAGAACAAAAATATGCTTTTCTCCACAGAAAGCCTGCCTTGTCTTTCTGCACAAGTGGCCCTGTCAGGTAAGTGACTTTCTTCCCTGATGTTGGCTTCCCCCAGGATGCTGGACCCCGCCATAGAAGTCCCCACCACAGGCACAATCTCAGAACTTCTTCAGGTATTCTGTGTGGACGAGGTATGGATGTGTGTTAGTGTATGTACTATGTGAGTGCATGGTGTATGTGTAAATAGATGCGGTGTGGGCGTGTCTCTGGGCATGACTGTGAGTGGGTGATGTGTGAACGTATAATCTGTGTCTGCTCGTGCTGTGTGTATGGTATGTAAGCACAAGAATATGTAAATCTATGCGTGCTGTATGAATACCTGTGTGCAGTGTGCGTGTGTGTGTGCGTGTGTGTGTGTGTTCCCTGGGCCTGGTACATGTGTGATCTGTGCTGGCACCTTCCAGAGTGCAGGAGGAGCCAGCATTCTGCACATTGCACTCTTACTATCTTCAAAGTGTCATAAGTCACCCAGGCCCGGGTCCTGCCCAGAGATGTCCCCAAGGGTCCTGCGCCTCAGAGGTGAGGTGCTTCCTCTTCTTTCCCTGAGACAAGGGTGGGAAGCTGAGGGAATAATCCTAAGAACTCCACGTCTCCCTCTTCCTCTGCCCATAGTGGGAAGGAGACAGAGAAGGTAGGCAGCTGAGCTGGATGCCTTCACTAATATCTGGTCTAGGGCATAGCAGGGGCGTCTTATGGCTGGGAGAGTCCACTCTGCCTGAACCTCCACTCTCCCCTGCCTGCTCAGCTAGCCGGCAGCTCATTCCCCATGTATTCCTGCACTAGTCCCTCTACCTTCCTGGCCTTGGGCTCTACTTGTGGCCTCAGAGCCCCTTGAGCTCTCCCAGCCTTTGCCCAATGCGAAGACCAGAGGGATCAGCGTCCAGCAGGGCCTCTGCCCGTTCTTTCCTGTGTGGCCGTACTGGGGAGGCTTGCTCACCAGGGAATCTTGCCACAATGCAAGCGTTTCCTCCCAAGGCTTGCCTACCTAAACCTTAGGATCCAGCACACCTTGCTCCTCATCTCTGACCACTGCAAGTGGACTTCGCATCGAGCTGGACATCCCCACATACAACTTTCCCTGTCTTTCTTAGGTTTCTGTGCCTGTTTTGGTTCCCTTAAACCCCGTTCCCCATCTGAGCCCATCTCATTTTCATCAAGATCAAGAGATCTCCTCAGAGTCACTGTGGTCAGGGCTAAGGCCCTCCCACACTGATTTAGTAGATCAGTCTGCTCTGAGTATGATCATCATGTCTGGCCCTGAACTTGGGCCTGAGCCCTGTCCTCTACCTCTCCAGCCCTCTTGATCTCCTCTCCCAATCCCAAGGTTCCCAGGTGCTGTCTGACAGGATTCTACAAAGCTCAGTGTGCTGAAATAGTGTAGGTACCTTTTAGATGTGCACCAAGTGTGGGATGCGGCGACCCGGGATTGCCTGCCTCCTAGGCCTTCTCTGTGCTCTACGGTCCAGCCTCCCTTGGGCCAAACCATCTTGTCCTGCCACAAGGAATAAAATTCCTCCATTTAAGACAACAGGGAAATTCAATTAAAACCATAGGACCTCAGTATTTGTCTATGTAAAGCAATTTTGGCTGCTCTGTTTTCCTTGCCTGTGAGAGTCCACAGAACTAGAATGTCAGTTGTTTCCCTAGAGGAAAGACAGCCTCTTCCCCAGAGGCACACCACTGTGGCTTCAGATTAAAGCTTCTCCCCACCAGCCCCGAGGCAGAGATCCCATCAGCAGCTAAAGATACTGGATTGAATCATGTGAAATCTTCATTTTGTTTGTCAAAGATAGCAAAATAACAATATCACAACATTCAACATAAAAATATGCAGCTACCTAGATAATGAATTAATTTGAGTTATTTTGCAGAAATAATTTCTATGACTAAACAAAGAGAATTTTATCAATAAGGTGAATTATTCTTTAGCATTGTCAGTATAAGCCATAGGATATGAGGTCATTTAATTACCCCCAAAACTGGCATGTTACAGGTGCCTGATTCTATTTCACTCCAAGCACTGCAGTTCCAGGGGAATCTCTGAGCCGAGGAGTCGGACTAAAGCAGAAGCCTGTTGTGGGATTTCTACCCCAGCCGAGCTTCATGAGACAGAGCGAGAAGTCAGATAGGGACTGTGGATCCTCCGGTTCCCAGGGTCAGGGAGGGGAAACAACAGCTCCGCACAGTTGCAGCATCTGTCAGTCCCACCCAGCAACGTCCAAGTACTTTACATATATACCCCTGCATTTCTACATGTCCCAGCTCAACCAACCATAGCTGGAAACTGCTCCAGACACCACCGCGTCTGCGCAGAGCATACACAGACCTTTTCCTCGTCATCCCCTCAGTAACACAGAGTAACATCTGCTCAGACAGTATTCTCTCGGGTACTGTTAGTCAAGCAGAGAGGGTTTAAAATATGACGGGCTTGCGTCGGTTATAAGCCAATGCTGTGCCATTTTACCTAAGAAACTCGAACATCCACAGACCTTAGTTTCTATAGGCAGGGTGTGGTGGTGTCTTGGTTTCCACCAGCAGTGTGGGGAGGGGAGAGAGGTCCTGGGACCCCTTCCCACAGATACTGAGAGAGGGAAAGGGGCAAGGGTGACTGAGCAAGATCTCATCCTTTCTATGTCTATTTAAAAGTTGTATGTTCAAAGCATGTTAAAAGTATGTTGAAAGCATGAATCTCCTCAAGCTGTGTACTCTCTTGAGTGTTTCCCGCCCACCCTTGCTCATTGTCTCTGGCATCACTCAAAGGGTCCAGCCTTGGATTCGTCCAGGGCTCATTCATTTCCTGACTGGTCTTGCTTTCAGGATAGCATGGAGCTTCTGTGCCTCAGTAGGTGCTGGTCACAGAGGCTGAGGGGGCAGCAGCTGTGGGCTCTGAAGCTAACGCGCTTCTTTTCCTTCTGAACTTGGCGTCTTCGCTCAGAGCCTATTTATTTAAGTGATGAGTGCTCAGAGTGTTCGCAGCCAGGTTCCAAGCCAAGAACCAGAAATCTGCAAGTTTATAGGAAGCTGTCATGTTTTTTAAGCACTCACTTGCAGGCCCCAGACAAGGAGAGTGCCGGGAAAGAGCTTGGAGCGTCCTTAGGAGACTTCATTCTAGATGCTATAGAAAGAGCTAGACAATTTCGTGACTTTGGAGTTCTAGTTCTAGCGTTGTGTGTGATCAGTGCAGGAAGATGCTGTGGAAAGGACCTTCCTCGGAGGCTATGGGATGGGGCTGAAGATGCTGGGGGTAGCTTTCAATAGAACACACCCGCTAGGACCTGTTAAAAGCAAAGCAAGTCCAAGAACATGTCTGAGGATTTTGGCTGGATGGCTGAGCAACAGGAAAGGAGGCGCAGGAGTAGACGTGTCCACAGGAGTCACTAAGCACCCTTGAGATGACCTTGGAGCCTGTCTCTGCAGAATGTCTTTATGTGCTGTCTCCCACACCCACGAGGGCCTTCTGCTTCTTCTGGGCCTTGTTTATATCTGGCGTCTGGCTCTGCACCTCTGCTGGGGTCCTCCAAAGAGAAGTCTCATGGCACCGTCCCTGTGGACGTTGCCCCAGATGCCCGTCGTTTCTGTGCCTTTAGCTGCTGCTTCTCTCTGCTCTGTCCTCCCTCGTGTCCTACTTTGGCTTCCAGAGCCCTGCCCAGGGCCTCTGCTTGTCCACATTAGTGGGAGATTAATAGACAGGAACAAAAACAAGAAAATCATGTTTGATATGTTGGGCTCCAAGCGTGTGGGGGGCATCCAAACAGATACTTTCACTGGGTAGATGGGAGAAAGTGGGGGGGAGGGCAGAAAGAAAAATAGAGTGACGATCCTCAGAAAAGTACAAATAGGAAAGAAAAACGCTGAAAATTGAGCTCTTAGCATGCCAGAGAGATGAATGAAGCCAGAGGAGCGAGGCGCAGGACGTTGGGTGGGGCTAAGAAGAAACACCATGGGAAAAGGCACTTCCAGGAGACCCCTGGATAAGAAACGCATCTCTCTGTGCACAATGGCCACACAGAATTTTGTGTCGACTGTAAAGCATCCTAATACTTAAGAGCCTGCCTGGGTCACACTTATAGGCAGTCAACAATCAATAAAGTTCCATTGCTGTGTGGATGAACACCTTTAGCAGTAGGGATGGGCTTAACTTGATGTGAAAATCCATTGCTGCTTCCACTGGGAGCTGAAAGCCAAATGCATCAAGTAGGTGAAGCAGAGCACACAGCTTCTAAGAGACGCCTGGGTCAGACAGGAGCTGCGGCAGGTGGTCTTGGGGTCGGCTGATGGAGAGCCCTGGTGGAAGAGGCCTCCAAGTCCTGAGCACCGGCAGAAAGTAAGGCTGGGGACAAGCAACCTAGTGCCGGAAAGCGCATTGTGATCTGAAGCAGGTTTAATAGACCTCCAGGGCTTCACAGTATGGGGAACAGGGGTTTGGGCCATTATTTGAGTTTCTATGCTCAAATGGGGGTGCTGCACTTTCTCAAAACCCTGAAGATAGGCAGCTTTACATGCTTAGAAGACAGGGGAAGAATTCTTCTCTCCTCTGTCAACCTTTGGTGACCTCTGGCTTTTCTTGGCATGGCCATGTCACCCAAACTCCTCCTTGGCTTTGTCACTTCCTCCTCTTCCACCATGATCCTCTCTCCTTTCATCTTTCTTTCTTTTTCTTTTTTTTCTTTTTTTTTTTTTTTTTTTTTTTTTTTTTTTTTTTTTTTTTTTTTTTTTTTTTTGGATTTTTCGAGACAGGGTTTCTCCGTGGCTTTTGGTTCCTGTCCTGGAACTAGCTCTTCTAGACCAGGCTGGCCTCGAACTCACAGAGATCTGCCTGCCTCTGCCTCCCGAGTGCTGGGATTAAAGGCGTGTGCCTGGCTCCTTTCATCTTTCTTTATGACATTAGTGATGATGTTCAGGATCCTTTGGAAGATCCTAGACAATCTACTACTTCAAGATTCTCAACTCAGCCACCTTTATAAAACCCGATTGGAAATAAGAATTAGGACCGGGGTGTCTTTGGGGCCATTACTCAGCCTGTCTCGGGCAAGGACACAGTCAGCTGGGTTTGTGTTGATTTCCCTTCCTAGAAGAGGAGGCCAGAACGGGCTGAGAAGATCCAGAGTAGAGCCAACATCATCACTAGAATTGTAGGCGGTGACATCAGCCTTGAGACCAAATCCCCTGCACAGTGCCCTACGTGACATCGCCTGACCCTTGACTGCCGCAGCTGTCGGGCGGTTTGTTTCCTTTCTGTGCTGTCAGTTTGGAAATCAGCTGGACGGCTTCAGGGAAGTGTTGCCCTCCAGCCTGTCCACTGTGTCAGGAACTGTGTGGGGCAAAAGAGTCAATGACAGGAACAGTTTGAGGGAATAACATCTCTGTTCTTGATGTTCACAGAACTGGAAGTCATCCTGAGATGAGGTGAATAGGATCAGATGTAGTATCGGATGGTTCCCTTGCTAAGAGAAGGCACCCACCAGTCTGGGAATACCTATCAACCACCTGTATAAAATATCCCTACCGCCAAATCAGCTTCCTGGCAAGACGGACCCTTGAGAGTCCTCCATATTCCAGTCTAGTTGGATTTTGAATAAAATCACCTTTCTTCTTCAACACCTTGCCGCTACCTTTTCTTAATTTAAAAATTTTATTTATTTATCTTTATTTGTGTGTGTGTAATACCACAATGCATGTGGGTACCTGCAGAGCCTAGGGTTTGGATCTCCTGTATCTGGAGGTACAGGCTGCTGTGAGCCACCAGATGTGGGTGCTAGGAATCAAACTCAGATCCTCGGGAAGAGCAGCAACTGCCATCTCTCCAGCCCCTCAGCACCGTGTATCCTGACTAGATCAGCCTGGAAGCAGTAAGCAGCCAGACTTGGACTGGATGGGGCAAGGATTCACATAGGAAATGCCGCCGGGGCTGGGTAGTCCTTGTTGTGTCTTAGGATTGCGGGGACAGAGCCCCACCACACAGGTTAACAGGAGCAGGAAGTAGCAGTTAGTTTTATCATCTAAAGGATACTGAGCTAGTCAGCCCTAACGGTGGGTTCGAGTGTGTCTGCTAGGATTATGGGAGAAGGAGACAGAAATGGCTTCTTAACTCTGAACTGCTTTGGGAGATTAGGCCTTTTGTGCCTCGCACTCAGCACGAGGCACTGAGTGGAGAGGCAGAAGATATGAACTCAAAATGGTTTGAGGGCTTTGATGTAGTTGAAAAGGTAGAGTATTTGCCTAGCATACAAAAATGGCCCCAAGTCTTTCTCTCTCATACACATACACCTGTTGAAAATCTGAGTCACAAAAACTTGAGTAACATGCTTACACATAGGCCCTGAAATGGGTGATCTGGAGCCCAACAGAAGGCAGGATGGCCATGGCAAGCCTGCTTTCCTATGCCCATGTGGCCTGGACTCACCAGGTGTCTTCCCAATGTCTCTGCCCAGGCAATGTTACAGGCCACGATTCTCTCTTGGCAAACTTAGCAGGTGTTGCCTGCAGCCACTAAGCGCCCAGGTCACTCTTGGTTAAAGCCCAGAGCAGAAGATTGCTAACTCAAGTTCTCAGAGCTGGGATTTAGGCCCTAGCTCTCACAGCTTGAAGCTGTAGGTCGGGTCTGCCGGTCCAGCCCTTTGGCCTCAGACACTCAAGGGCTGGGGACTTCCAGCACCAAAGAGCTTCCTCTCTCCTGCTCATGATTTCCACCTGGGTGGAACGGACAGCCCTCAGCCAGCTGATTGGTGACAGCAGAGACACTGACTCAGCTGTCACCAGGCAATGTCTCATGCGCAGCCTAGGCGTCCGCCTGGAGGATTCCAGCTGATAAATGACAGCTGCCAGATGCCTGGGGTGGATCAGGGGCCCCAACAAGCCCACCCCTCACCCCAGCAAAGGCTAGAAAGAAGTTACACAGCTCCAGTCTCTGCCCAGAAAAGGATCTCCACTATCAGCCATATGAGAATCTCAGGCTGGAGAAATGGCTCAGTGGTAGGAATGCTGGCTACAGTTCAAGAGGACCTGGGTTTGCTTGCCAGCTTCCACAGGCCACTCACAACTGTCTTTAACTCCAGTCCCAGGGGACCCAGCGCTCTCTTCTGGCCTCCAGGAGCAATGCATGCACATGGTGCACAGACACACATGCAGACAAAACCCCCATACATGTAAATATTGTGTGTGTGTGTGTGTGTGTGTGTGTGTGTGTGTGTGTGTTCAGGATCAAAACCTCAAAATATAAAAACATTCTTAGCTGATCTACACAACACAAACAAAGGAGGGTGGGTTTGGTCAGCCCGCCACATTTTCCAACCCCTGCTCAGTTTTATCACAGTGCAAGGATCCCAGAGTAATGACTTTTCTGTGGGTCAGGTACCCTTAGGTCCACGACAAAGTCCCCACCCCTCCCCACCAGGCATGCTCAGATTCTTCTTAGAAGTCTCTTATTCTTTTCTTTCTTTCCCTTCCTTTACCTCTCTTGCCCTTTCTCCTTAATGTTTCAAATCTGTGCTCACTTCCCTTTGCCCCATCTTCCTGGAATTCAGTTGAGTTGACTTCCTGGAGACCGGCCTGTTTGGGAGAAGCTTGCCTTTCCCTTTGTGCTCCAAAGTCCTCTCTCTTATCAGTGAGCACCAGGCTCATTATAAAAGCCTTTTTGCAATTCTCCCACTCTGCTGAGGGTGTCCCACTGGGTCCTTTTGAGTCTGAAGGGTTAAACTGGAGGGCTCCGAGGTGGAAGGTATAGGGGAATATTGGTATTAGGCCCATGGCCAAATGAAATGCCTCGGAAGGTTTGGTCTGTGTGATGCCCGGGGAAACATAAACTGATGTGAATAGCCAAGAAGGTACTAGACACTAGATGGTGACAAGACGAGGCCCTAGAGTTCTAGGAGTGGGGGTAATGCAAGGATTTTGTCAAGCCTATTGCTTGATAACCTTGTCTTCCCCAATGTGGGCCCTGAGCCGTCAGGCGATTCCACCTCCACTCTGCATGGTTCAAGCCACAGTCCGGGCTGCAATGTGCGGCCAGTTTTCATTCCCCCTAACAGATATGGTCTGTTAAGTTGCCATGAACACCACATTAGTGAATATGACACACTTACTCCTGGGGGAGACCCAGAGATAAATTCCTGTGAGCAGTCACATTTCGTTACCAACCCATCTTTGTGTGATCTTGCTGTCCTCTCCCTTCTGTTTAAGACAACAGACAAGCCGGGCGATGGTGGCGCACGCCTTTAATCCCAGCACTCGGGAGGCAGAGGCAGGCAGATCTCTGTGAGTTCGAGACCAGCCTGGTCTACAGAGCTAGTGGCAGGACAGGCTCCAAAGCCACAGAGAAACTCTGTCTCGAAAAACCAAAAAAAAAAAAAAAAAAGACAACGGACACTGATGGCCCATTCACTTCAGACTCCGCACTGTAACACATGGCTGGTGGAAGCTCACCCGACACAAGACATGCTTATTAAGAGTCCCACAGAACTTAGCGTTCTGTGTTTGGAGGAAGCATTTACGACAGCAACCCATGGAGCAAAAGCATAACAATTGCTAGGGAGGGAAGACAAGCTGTTGCTACAGAGCCTGCGAAAGTTTGAGAGCTGAACCAGAGGGCAGGTCACCACTGCCCCGCCTCCGCCGGGAGTCTGTGCATCAAAGGAGACAACGCTCACTGTGCTGTGTTCTGAGTGACCACGAGAGTATATGAACATTGACTTTTGACTTATAGAAAAGTTTCGGTGCTTTCTGAATTTGCCGACCCAGATCTTGCCAGTCATGAAGACTGACTACGTATTTAACCCTATTTCGATCAACAGCCTACTCTGGCGTCACCATAGTGACCTCCGAGTCTCTTCATGTCTAGCCCTCATGTCCACGTGGCAGAACCCTTTGAAGTGTGTTTGATGTACATCTGCTTACATCCAGGTCCTTCTTGGGGGAATTTGCCTCCTCGTTCCTATTAAACAGCTCTCGATTGCCAGGTTAGAGGAAAGACAGGTGATTAAAGCCACGGTTTGATTTCCAGCCTTCTAGGGAGAGAGAGTGAGGGAGTGCAGTGAGTGTTCTCTGCAGGGGGCATTGCCAAGCGTTTGGGGGAGCAGCTCTCTTCTGCCTCTGTCTGTCAAAGCTGCTCAGCATTTGCTGAGCATGGCACGGCCCTACTGCTGGGGTGATGCGCTGACCTTGGCCACTGCGGTCACCCTTCCCCTTCATGGATGGGGACACAGAGCTCTGCCAAACGCAGTCCTTTGCAGAGACCAAGCACACTTATCTTCACGCTTTTTTTGAGTTAAGATCTCACACAGTTCTGGCTAGCTCTGAACTTAATATGTAGCTGAAGCTGGCCTGGCCTTGAGATCCTGACCCTCTGCACATTCATACCACAAGGACACCTGCTCAGCTATGTTCATAGCAGCCTTATTCATAATAGCCAGAACCTGGAAACAACCTAGATGCCCCTCACCCAAAGAATGGAGAAAGAAAATGTGGTACATCTACACATCTCAGTGGTAAAAAACAGTGGCATCTTGAAATTTGTAGGAAAATGGGTGGAACTAGAAATAACTATCCTGAGTGAGGTACCCCAGACCCAGAAAGACAAGCATGCTATGTTCTTACTCATGAGTGGATATTAGACATAAAACAGAGGCTAACCAGGCCACAATCTACAACCCCCGAGAAGCTAGGCAACAAGGAGGACCCTAAGAGAGACATGCTTGGGTGCCCCTGGGAAGGGGAATTAGATAAGATCTCCTGAGTAAATTGGGAGGGGAACAGGGGGAAAGGAGGGTT
Organism: Alexandromys fortis; assembly: GCF_014885135.2. NCBI lineage: Eukaryota > Metazoa > Chordata > Mammalia > Rodentia > Cricetidae > Alexandromys > Alexandromys fortis. The sequence continues at coordinate 20,702,443 of NW_026067937.1, read as the reverse complement.
TGGTGGAGAGAACATGAGGGAACAGGATGGTTGGGTTGGGGGGAGGGACAGAGAGGGAGAGCAAGGAGGCGTTATAGGGTTAGGGAGAAACCTGGTGCTGGGGAAATTCCCAGGAATTCACAAGGATAACGCCAGCTAAGAGTCCTAGCAATAGTGGAGAGGGATCCTGAACTGACCTTCCCCTGTAGTCAGACTGATGACTACCATAATTGTCATCAGAGAAGCTTCATCCAGTAACTGATGGAAGCAGATGCAGAGATCTGCAGCTAAGCACTGTACCGAGCTTTTTGGAGCCCGTTTCCCTATGGAGGGATACCTCACTCAGCCGTGATACAGGGGTCCTGCCTCAGCTTCATATGCCAGACTTTGTAGATTCCCCATGAGAGGCCTTACCCTTTCTGAGAAGTGGATTGGGGTTTTCGGAGGGGGGATGGTTGTGGGGGAGTGGGAAGAAAGGAGGGAGGGAGAACTGTGGTTGGTATGTAAAAAAATTTTTTTAAATAAAAAATTTAAAAACAAAATGAAAGAAATTCTGATCCTCCTATCTCTCTCTCCCAAATGCCAGAATTACAGGTATGTTCCGCTGTGCCCATTGCAAAATCCTTTATAATCAAATGATGCTGCACCCTCTCCATTCAGCTCAGCCCACTGGCACCCTGGGAGTGGTAGGACACCTACCTGTCTTGGCCTTCCTCTGACAGACATGTCAACATGCACGTGATCAAAGGAAAGACCACACTCTGCTTTGGAGCCTAAATACAAGATTTGGGGTGAGGGGTGGGTAGAGGATTGGGGAGGTGCAGGGGTGCAACTCCGTACCTGGTCTACACAAGCTGCTCCGGAGGTGCAGGCTGACCAACCACAAGGTTGCAGCTCTAGGTGGGTACCCCAGGCCTCCCTCTCCTCGTTCCTATACGCCCTTCAAGCTGCACTTTCATCCCTGAAGCTGCCAGGGTCCTGCCTGGGTCCCCCACAGTCATGTGACCAAAGCTAAGTGTGGGTGGTTTTCCTGTCCTGGGGTGACCAGCTTTGTGGCCCACAAGGTGCTTGACCTTTCTTCCCTTACCATCCCAGCAGGCCATAGGCCTGCCCCAATACAGTCAGCTATAAGGGATGTCCCAGGGTTCATAGCACCCTTATTTCAGCTGCTATTTCTGTAAATGAGAGGATAGAGCCCAGTGGACACTATGGGTTGTTAAAACACTGGTGACCCAATCAGGCCTCCACATTCCCTGGTTCTCCTTCGTGCATCTTCCTGGAAAGAGCAGCCTTTCCCTGAAACAATAAAAGGGTAATTTACTTGCTGAGCTCAGGCCCCCTGTCTTTACTTTTTCTTGACTCCATTTCCAGGACTCCAAGACCCTCTTTCCTTGGTAGTTTATATTTCCTTGGCTGGCTGCCTCTTTCTTGTTGCTTGCTTTCTTTTGATGATTGACTTAGCGCCGTTCTGGGGTCCATAACTAAATCAACACAGCCTCTGCCACTGCTGTAATTCTAAACTTTACCACAAACACAAATGCACAGTGTCAACGTAAACACAAGTGCGCGGACGTCGCCAGTTAGACTGAACGACGTCAGAGCCCGATTACACACGAGGTTTTGATTAAGTTGGGTCCTTGCCCCTGTCACCTGCATGTGCAGGTGTGCGTGTGCTGCGCGAAGGAAGTGCAAGACAGGCTGCAGAATGCCTTTGCTGCTCTAAGGTCCAGAGTGTCCCTGTGGACGGGACCTGCCCCCTCTGGCTTCAGCACATCCCCTCGCTCGTGCGGGTGTGTGTCCTCTATGAAAAGAAGATAGCAATGCCTTGTGCTAAGAAGCCTGTGGCGCCTGAGGGAAACTGAAAGCTGCCGCACGCATATGAAGTCTGCAGCACAGACTGGGCACGTGGAAAGGTTTGTGATGGCTGTGCAGGGGTCAGGCTTGGAAGGGCAATGAGGAGGAGGCTCAGCAGAGAGAACAGAGGGCCTCTGTCTTGCCTGGGTTCCTGCTTTGGGGGTTGGTACGGCCAGCTCGAGAGAAGTCATTTGCATGGAACCTAGTTTAGGTCAGGCCGTTGAATCATGGGTTCTGAGCTGGAAGGAACACCGGAACCAGTGAAGTGGCTTTTCCGTTCCATAGAAGAGACAGAAGTCACGTCTGGTTTGAAGCTATCCTAAGGACATGGAATGCTACCAGCAGCGTTAAGATCCATGTGAGTGGATCCAGCCTTCTTTCTCTCCGGGAGCTCAGCAAAGAGGATGAGATGAGCGAAGCTGATGGGTCCATAGGGTTAGAGCCTTGTGTGTAGAATCACTAAACTCCTGTTTCCTGGGGCCCATGGGGCTAGACTTCTTCCTTTTCTCCTGCCTGGAACTAGCTCTTGTAGACCAGGCTGGCCTCGAACTCAGAGATCCGCCTGCCTCTGCCTCCCAAGTGCTGGGATTAAAGGCGTGCGCCACCACCGCCCGGCTCCTTCCTTCTTTTCTTTCTTTTTCCTTCCTTCCTTCCTTCCTTCCTTCCTTCCTTCCTTCCTTCCTTCCTTCCTTCCTTCCTTCCTTCGCCTTTTATTTTATTTTTTCAAGACCAGGTTTCTCTATGTGGCCTTGACTGGCCTAGAACTCACTCTGTAGACCAGATTGGCCTAGAATTTAGAGAGATCCACCTGCCTCTGCCTCTTGAGCACTGGGATTAAAGGCATGCTCCAGCACCGCCCAGTGGTTTCTTTCTTGTTACTGTGTTTTCTGTGCCTGTTTGCCTGATGCCATACTGCTTAAAGTGTGTCATAAGAATGAGTCTGACTTGGGCAAGGTGGTGAAGTATGCCCTGTTGAGTTCAGGGATGGAGGACATCAGGCCCAGCTCTTGGCTCCTCAGCTTTTCTCCAATGGCAACGTGAGCTGGCAAAGGGGTAGGTGTTGGGCAGTTACTGCCTCTTCCAGGCTCTGTAGCTGTGTGGCACTCCCTGAGCTCCCAGCAGCCTGCACCTCTGCCAGTCCAGATGGGTATATGTGGGCCTGAGTGACCAGGACACAGTCACTCTGTGTGCAGTGGCGCCACTCAGACTAAAGGTGGGAATGGGAAGGGTGGAAGGAGGAAGAGAGCAGAGAGGGTGACAGGAAGACCCACAGGTGACAGGGATGAGACAAGAGAGTAGTGCTCAACCACACCAAGCATGCAGGAGTAGGGGCTGCAAGAGAGCGTGTCTGCAACTTTAGTGCTCCAGAAAGGGACACTGCGAAGTTCCCTGCTCAGCCACCTAGGTGGGGTGGGTGGGATTCAGGGAGGAGACTCAGGCTTGTGTGGAGTATAGGGGAAAGAGTCTTTCTAAGAGATTTTATGAGGGTACCCATGCCATTCCGGAAATGCTATCCTCATGACCTAATCCTCTCTCAGAAGCCACATCCAACACCACCATCTTGGACGAGAATTTTTGGGAGGACCCAAACATGGGGTCCGCAGCAACTGTTGCAGTCTGTCCACTCACAAGAAGAAGAGGCGATGGTTACCTTTCCCCCCCCCCCCCCCCCCCCCCCCCCGTCATCCCAGCCCCTGCAGTGGAGCCTGGTGGGGCCAGGTGCCGAGATCTTGTCCACTCATCCTACACTGTAACCTCTCTGCCCCAGTTAGAAACAAGGAAGCCAGCTAGGCTCTGAGGAAAAACCCTTTTGTCTGTCCTGTTTTGCTGACTAGGCTCAACCGTCTTCCCTCTCTTTGGCTTCTAACTCAGCCCGAGTTACTCAGCATCTCAAAGCCCCAGAAAAGCAAGCCCCACTCCCTGGAGGGCAGATACCAGCTTGAGGTCTGCTCCTCTCGGGCATGTCCCCTTCATGTTATACTGGAGTGCTACCTCTACCAATACTGGCCTATCCTGGACATCTTGCCCCTCTCAGCTGTGAAGGACAGGAAGAAACTCAAGTAGGCTGACTGGTGACAGATGGTTCCTAAAGACACAAGGGTGAAGAAGAAGGTGCATGGCAGGTGGGGGGGATGTAGACAATCTTCCCTCTGAGGCATATGGAGCTACCAGTATGGACATGCCTACCGGGGAGCCATTGCACCTTGGCTTGGTTGCTGGCCATCCAACCAAGGTTCGAGAGTCGTGTGTAAGCCTGCATCTTTATTTGAGGCCCCAAGCCTGTGGGCCCATGGCAGTCCATGGAGGTCCATGGGTCTGGGTCAAGTTCTCGGGACTAGGAACTGAATCGGAGACTTGGACCATTTGGTAGGCAAATTGAGTCACTGTTCTCCGTGTCACTTTCGGGATCTCCTCTCCTTTTTAACAGTCAGGACAACCCTGTGGGAATATTGGCTTCATTGTAGCCAGAGGCCTTGGGCTGGCTCAGAAGGGCCAACCTCCTTCTGACCTGCTGCTAGGCAAGGACAGACTCCCTGCATGGCAACATCCTCCGAGAAGACGGGGAGAAAGCGGGGAGGATCTGAAGAAGGGAAATCGTGTTCTCTGCCGATGGGTAAAATGGTACAGCTGCTATGGAAGACAGCATGGCACACCCCCTGTAAACTGGAAGTGGAACCACCAGGACCCAGCTGTTGCTCTGGTGGGTATACACACTAAAGAGCAGGGACCGTCACCAGAGCAGTGTTTACAATAGGCCATCCAAAGGTCTGGCAAAGGGTGACCAGATAGCAATGTGGTGTGCTCACACAGTGGACTCTGCCTTTCAAAGCAAGGAAATTCTGGCAAGTGTTTCAGCCTGTGGGAAACGAGCCAGTCACGGAAAGATAAAAACCATATGACTCCTCCTTGCATGAGACGTTCGCACAGTCTGTCTGAGATGCAGAAAGCGGTCACTGCTGGGGCGTTTTAAAGGAGGTGGAATTGCAGTTTGAGAAGATGCAAAAGCTCTAGAGAGCCTTGTGGTGTCCTGCGCCTCCCACCCTAGCACTCAGGAGTCTGAGGCAGAATTGCCATGAGTTCAAGGCCAGCCCGAGCTATAACATGAGGACCTGTCTCAAAAAGAAATAAACAGACAGATAAAATCCATGGGACAACCAACCAAACAGAAACACTGGAGGAGGAGGATGGTGATGAAGAAGCTTAACGCTGCTCCACGGTTGATGTGGGAGTGTCATATATCAATCTGTTGATTTCGATTTCATTGGTTAATTAAAGAAACTGCTTGCCCTGATAGGTTAAAACATAGGTGGGAGGAGTAAACAGGAGGAAGAGGAAGTGAGGTAAGACTCCTCAGACAGACGTGAGATAGCTCTGCTCTCAGAGACACACACGATGAAGCTCCAACTCAGGATGGACGTAGGCTAGAATCTTCCCGGTAAGCACACCTTCCGTCTCGCTGCCTGGACTATATGATATAGATATGAATAATCTGCATTAGTATAGATTTTGCTTTACTTATAGAGATTTAAGGTCAATTTTGTTATATGTATATGAATTTCTGATCTTGGTTAAGGTACTGTGATTGTGTAGTTTGTTTAAAAATGTAATGTATAATTAGAAATATAGATTGTTAATAGATAATCATAATAGTCAAGTTTGTAGTTATGTTGGTTAAGATTTTCTATATGTACATAGATATATTTTAAATAGGCATTCTTCATATCTTTCAAAGATTATAGAATATGGCATTTTAAATGTTTTAATAACTTAGGACTTTTCATGACAATGAGACACTCTGCTCCTGGCAGCACCAATCTACTTCAAGAGGAAGATGGGCATCGAAGAGGATCCTTATGTAGTTTTATAGCTATTTGGGCAAGAAACTGCTCTTGCCTGGACTGTTGCATAAACTGGACACAAAGAACCCGCAGAGAGAGGACTGCTGAACTTGCCTAAAGGTGAGATGACCTTTTGGGGTTCCTGATTCATGAAAGAGTCTGCAAGACATTCTTCAGGACAAGCAGATAGTGACTGCCTTTGAAATTTCCTGCTTTGTGGAAATGTCTGCTGGAAACGATGGGCCTGTAGGCCGAAGATGGATGCCCCAATGGTACAGAGGAACTTTGGGTGACTGTCCAGGTAGCGAGACGTCTCTGTCATTTCTAGAGTTTTGGATTTCTTGTTTGCTTAGGTAATAGTATATCTTTCTGGAGTCTTTGATGGAGTTAAAGAATAGTTAGTTATAGTTATAGTTTTCCTTAGTTATGATATAGATTATTGCAATTTTTACTTGATAACTGTTTTGTTATATGTAATTTTGCTCCGTTAAAGTTAAAGCCTTTTTTTGTTTAAACAGAAAAAGGGGAAGTGATGTGGGAGTGTCATATATCAATCTGTTGATTTCATTGGTTAATTAAATAAAGAAACTGCTTGCCCTGATAGGTTAAAACATAGGTGGGAGGAGTAAACAGGAGGAAGAGGAAGTGAGGTAAGACTCCTCAGAGACAAACGCGAGATAGCTCTGCTCTCAGAGACACACGCGATGAAGCTCCAACTCAGGATGGATGTAGGCTAGAATCTTCCTGGTAAGCGCACCTTGGGGTGCTTACACACATTATTAGAAATGGGCTAGTCCAGGTGCAAGAGTTAGCTGAGAAGAGGCTAGATATAATGGGCAAGCAGTGTTTAAAAGAATACAATTTGTGTGTTGTTATTTCGGGCATGAGCTAGCAGGTGGCCGGGGTGCTGGAGATGCAGCCCCGCCGCTCTTATTTCAACACACGGTCGTCTCTACGGTTACAGTGCTGCGCCTTGTTATACGCCTCTTACTGTGATGAAAACGCATAAAAGGAAGAGGAGGCTGGGAAGATCTTTACAATTATTTAGCCTAGAAGGAGACACATGGAAGCAGGGTTTGGGAGATAGGAAGAATTGCACGCTGACAGCTGTGCAGGAAAACATCCTAGCGGTATTTAGATGACATCTGCTCTTAGAATTGAAATAGTATACATTTACAGTCCGGCTCGCCAGGATTTGTTACCTGGTGGAGGAATTTTAACGATGGTATGCTACTTATGGAAAAACAGTGAATTTTCCTTCTTTTTTTTTGACATTCCATTGTTAAAAGCTTTTTAAAACTCTGTATGCTAAGCTACCGCTAGGCTCGTTTACCTGCTTGTTATTGCTCTCTTAAAAACAAGATCAATTCTCACGTAGCCCGAGCTGGCCTCAGCAAAGGGTGACCCTGAAGGCCTCATCCTCCTGTCTCCACCTCTACCTATTTCTGTTGTCGTTAAAACATCAAGGCAAGGGGGAGTGGTGGCCCCTGCCTGTAAATTCCAGCACGTGTGAGCTGGAGGCAAGAAGATGAGGAGATCAAGGCCAGGCTTGACTCCACAGTGAGTATGAGGCTAGCTTGGGCTACTACACGAGACCCTGCAGTAAGAGGGGGTGGGGGAGGTGAGATAGCATGTTAGGAAGACAGAACCACCCACACAGTTCACAGGCTGTTACAGTTCAGTAGATGACTGATTGATTGATTGATTTTCCAGGATTTTTTCCCCTATGGATTTTATTTAGCATTCGAGCAGATGAGATTAACAGGGATACAGTTGGTGAATATGCTAATCCACCCAGCGCTCAAACGCTCACAGCGGCTTTAGTGCGGTTCTGTGATTTCATGGCTCCACAGATAAAGTGGTAATTAGCCCTGTTTTTGTTAATCAAACATTCTGCTGCCAGGGAACTTGCTGGTTCTCTTGCTTTTCTGTTTTATTTTGTTTCCTTTTTCGCCCTCCTGACACAGTGTCTACGCGGGCCAGGCTCTGTTAGGCTTCCACAGAGCCGTGGGTGTTCTGTGCCCTCCGCATGGTGGAGCCTCTCTAAACATCTTCAGACAAAGGCACTGGATTATTAGTGTGTGACTTCATCGCCTTTCCAGCATGAATCTCTCAGGAAGTTTCCTTCCTAATGACTGAGGCTCTTGAGGGTTCTCAGCAGGGCAGGAGATGCCTTTACCAGCAAGTTCTCTGGCCTCTTGACAGGGTGGGGCCCCTCCAGGGTAGGACTATCTACATTGTAGGGTTTCCATTCATTCGAAAGAACACTCTAATTTATGTGTGTGATGTTTTGCCTATATGTGTCAGTGTGCCATGAGTGTGCATGCAGTACCCACAAAGGATTCTGAGTGCCCTGCAACAGGAAGCGATGTGGTTGTGAGCTGCCCTGTGGGAGCTGGGAACTGAAACCAAGTCCTCTGCAAGAGCAGTGTGTGGTCTTAGCAGCTGAGACTCCAGCCCACAAAGGAGTGTTTCCATGATTCCAGCCACGGACATTAGCACCTGGGTCTCCTGAGTGTGGCTGGGTTGGGTGGTGTGCGCTGTTCTGCCCTGGTGGGGCTACCTTGCATTTGTTTCTGGGTACAGCATTGCTCTCAGAACAGGGGGAAAATGTTGATTCTCTCTGCTTCCCTTTCTCTAGTTTCTCTCCAGTTATTCGTGGGAGTCCGAGCGGTGACCATGTTAAACTGAGTAATGTCTCAGGACTGTCTCATTCAAGCAAGGAGCATCAGGACCCTTCGTTTGAGCTCCTCTCCCAACATAAGATAGGTCATGATGCTCCAGGCTGTAGAAAGGCAGGGACAACATCCAGCCATTTGAATCTGGGGGAACATGGTACGTAAGCTAGTAAAGTCATATCAACTCATATCATTCTAACTGAGAATACCAACCTCAGGTTCTGGGCTGGGTATACTTGAGAATCGTTCCTAGAATTTAGAAGGGTTTACTATGGTACGATTTGCTTTCTTCTAGATGGAGCCTGTTTTAATCGCTTATGTGACGTGGGGGCTCTCTCCTGGGGAGCAGCACAGAGGCTATGGTAGCAGCGGCAGGTGGAGTGAGAGCCCTGGGGTCTGGAACATAGACAGCCAGGCCTGCGTTCTGCACATATGATTTTCTGCTCTCCAGATGCCTCTCCTCTAAAAGCCTTATTTTTGAAAACTGCTCAGGAGGCCTGGTCCAATCAGAAGCTGGAAGAGAAAAAGCGAATTCATTGGTTTGCCTGGTTCTACTCTTTGGGCAAAAACCTATTCTGTGTTGCTCTGGGCTGTGAAAGATTCTGGGAACAGAAGATGGAGCACCCGGATCCTGATGGTGGAAGGTGCTCCGGGGACCTCCATGTACAAAGGAGAGGCGGAGCTGGGCCCCCGACAGAGAAGCCCTCCCCTACACTGTCCTGAGTGTCCTGAGTGTAAGATGAGGAAGGTGGGTGGACTGCCAAGAGCACACCCACAGATGCAAGGGTGTGCGGCCATGCAAGATCAGAGTCCCGGTAGCAAGAGTGAGCACTTGGCCAGGGAGGGAGCCAGAAACAGTAGCCAGGGCCAGAGTAGCCTTTCTGCTCGGGATGTTTCCCTCCTGCTTGCTAATGAATAACTTACAACGACAGAGTCAAACAAATGACATCACGGGCTTGGCAAGAAAATGTCAGCCTACTCTGTCAGGTGACAAAACCCGGCCAGGTGGTGTAGAAAATTCCACTGAATTCTCCCAGGAGCACTCTCCGACTTCTGAGTTCTCCAAAGCCCTGGCCAATAAAAATAGAATATGTTCGACAGGAGGAGGAGAGGCTTGCTCCCGAGGGGCACAGCTGCATCCTCAGCTCGCCATCACCAGGCTAACTGGGCATTTGCATGAGAACACTGGGGGAGCACTTTGGTGGAAAGGGTTCCCGAAAGCTGAGCTTGGCATTAAGAGTTGCCTTGTTCCACAGAAGGGCAGATAGGGAAAGACACTCATGTCTCCACCTCAGTGTGTCTAGTCCTTGTCAGGGAAGCTGGCTGAGAAGAGTCTGGACAGGCAGACTGGCTGCGCAGTGTCCCAGGGAAGAACATGTCTGTTCTGGACACCGACAGAAAAAGAATCACCGTTAGCCAACAAGTGGGACCCTGAAAATAGAAATGTCAGGGAAGAGTCGTGTTTAGCCCATTCACGTTGCTAAAATTGGGGAGACTGGCGGGTTGAATGTAAATATTCGCCCGGTAGACAATTATCTTGGCCAAGTCTGGTGGCACATGCCTGTGATCCCAGCCCTTGAGAAGCGAGTCAGGAGGATTACTGTGGTTTGAGGTCAGCGTAGGCTCCATAATCAGACCTTGTCTCAAAACCAAGCAAACAGAAGCTAAGCACCAAACATAAAAATTGCTGACAATATTCTACCGCGCGCTCCTCTGTTTCCACCATCAGTCCGTATTCTACTCTCAGGCTCTGTAGTGTCCCTTTTGCCCAAATGCTGTTTACAGATTTCCAAGAGTAATTCTCATCCTTCTCTATTCCGAAGAAAAAGCTCCCATGTACATATTCACACAAGGAGACTCACTGACATTTAATTCAGTATGAATGTCTGTGGATGCCCCGAGGTCACACATAGCTGGAGACCAAGAGAGAAGACAGAGAGAAGGCGGCCATAGGCCTAATAACTCAGACCCAGCAAATGACATGGTGGGGAGCTCTCTAACTCAACTTGTCCCTTTGGATTCTGGTGTTGGTTTTTCTTACCTTGTAGATCCCGTATGTTGGAGCTGCAGCCAATAACTTGGAAATGCTGGCGAGCACAAACCAAAATCGTACCATCAGAAGCGTACTCTCTCTGACAAAATCAGGAAATGATGGCCGCCAGGCTGTTATTGACCTCACTGCCTTAGCCAGGCACTGGTGGTCTCAGCCCTCCCACAACAGAAGCCAAGCAGGGCATCTAGACCGCACCACACACCAAAGGTCTACATCTCAGAGTTCATGTGACAACATCAGGCAAGAGCCCATTCCTCTATTCACACATCCCAGGCGATGGGGAGTCGGGCTAGGAGAAAGTGGCTCTCTGGGTAGCTCAAGTTGGGATGCTGCTGCGGGTGCTGGCTCTGCCCCTCACTAACTTGGGGTGACTTTATACTTTGTAAATCTCATCCGTAAAATGAAGGCAGCAGTATGTTCATTTAAAGGACTTGTAAGAGAAGTGAGGGGAGCACAGAAAGAAGGCAGTGTGGATGCACGGCCCACAAAGGCAAAGGTGCCAGCTAGCATTTAGTACCAATGCTCCAAATAACAAGTCTATATGTAGTCAACAAAATTTTAGTTGACCCATAAATGCATTAAATTGATTAACTATTTTCCTATTTCTTTCTTCTTCTTTTTGAGGTGTGTGTGTGTGTGTGTGTGTGAGAGAGAGAGAGAGAGAGAGAGAGAGAGAGAGAGAGAGAGAGAGAGAGAGGAAGGTTTGTGAGAGGGTGTTAAGAGTGCACATGTGTAGGTGTACATGTCTGAGTATGAAGGCCACAGTCAACGTGTGTTATCCTCAGGAACCATGCACTTGTCTTTTGAGACAGCCTCCCATGGGGCTGGAGCTTACTAGTTTAGCTAGGCTGGCTGGCCAGTGAGTCCCAAGGAGCTGCGGTCTCTGCCTCCCTACTGCTGGGGTTATAAGCATTCTTTTTATGTGGTAGCTAGGGATTGGGGCAAGCAATGTACCAATGGAGCTATGTCCCCAACCCTTCTGTCTGTCTGTCTGTTTTAAACAGAGTCTCAGACAGCCCAGGCTGACCTTAAACTCCCCAGGTATCTGAGGGTGACCTTGAACTTGTATTCCTCCCAGAACTACCTCCCAACTGCTTTATGTGGTGCTGGGGACAGAACCCAGATGCGTTTTACCAACTAAGCTCTGTTCCCAGCCCCTATTTGTCTGTTTCTAGCTTGTATGTCTAATTTATTTTAACAACAACAACAAAAAGTCCTGCAGCCATCAGGCCCACCCCTCTTCATTGATTAGTCATTAATATGTTTACAGATAACGCAAGGCAGGCAGAGCATCACCTGCTGTCACATGAGCCAATGAACTGCGCAGAAGGGCACAACTTCCCCAGAAATTAAACAGAAAGGAAAGAAGGGAGGAGCCCCGGGGATTGAGAAATCCATGTGAACATGGGTGTAACACAGAGGGGAATGCCTGGGGAAAAGAGACTGCCTGTGACTGGGAACTCGAGTTCTCGGGTCTGTGCTTGAGATTTTACAGCTCTGTTCACAGAAAAGTGGTAACAGAGCCAGGCAGGCCACTGCTGGGGAGGAAAATGGTACAGGCTCTATCTGGCTCCTGCCTTCCCTGTGGGCAGAGGAGGTGGGAAATGGGGGAGAACAGGGGATCAAGCAAACCAAACTCAGGCTGGCGGCCATTGCCTACTGATACTAACACAGTCACCTGCATTCAGAGGACTGCAAGGACCTGAGTTTGCAAACTCAGCATCTGGAAGCTTCAAAAGAAACCCAGGGGGTCAGAGGGCATGGAGGTTCAGAAGCATTCCCAGGTCCTGGCTCCTGATGTACTGTCGTTAGCTCTGTGGTGTTAAACAGAGAAGCTGTCTTTCAACTTTGTCTTCATCTCTATGAGTTCAAAATAATGGGGGACAGGACACCGACTTTTCTACTTGTCACTGCAAATAAAGCCATGTGAAGGTCATTGAAGCACAGTAGCTACTTGTCTTTCAAATAGCAAATGTATTTCATGGAGGCTCGGGCAATGCCCGTAGATAAAGGAAAGCTCATTTTACAGCAGATGCCCACTGATAAATGCACAAGGGATGAGTTAAAGAAACTATAAACAAGCAGTGTTAAAGATGGAGAACGGTAGTGGGACAGAGCCATCATTTTGGCATGCTCCCCCAACTCTAGACTTTGCTGTAAGAACAGAGCCATTGATCTGAGGGAATGGCAGTCCATAAAACAACGTGTCCAGGTATACAGACCAGCCCCAGACCAGCCCCAGGAGGAGGAGCCAGGAGGCTTTCGGAGGAGTGGTTACTGCCCAAGAGGTCCTGTTAAGACAGAATCCATGCTGCGGCCTTAGAAGGTGAAATGAGGCTGAGAAGGTGGAATGAGAACGGAGGCAGGAGACTTCAGGAAACTGGGAAGGAAAAGCCTAGGTAGAACGGAGGACAGGATGCTGGAGCTGAGGAAGAAAGGAACAGGGGTATTATGGAACTGAGACCCAAGTCCATGATGGGCCACTGGGCTGAGCTATGGGTCTTGATCAGCTTGGCCTCAGAGCCTCTAAGTAGGTTGCTGTGCCCTGATAGTTAACTGGGAATGGGCAGCTATGCACCGCCCTCCTGCTGTGGAGAAATCACAGAGACATGTTTCCATGGGCTGCCTCCCAGCCTAGCTGGTCCGTCTGCCTGTCCTGGCTCTGCCCGTCACCACAGAGCTCACATGGAGCTGGACACACAGGGGGACCTCCGGTATACCCAGAATACACACACTTCACTGGGGAGTCCAGCACTCCCGTCCTGAGAACTTACAGAAAAGCCAGTGTGAGGAATTATGAGCTACCCTGAAACAAAGGCCTGTGGGGACATTGCTGCCTCCTGGTACGGAAGAGGGAGGTTTGGGGCTGCGGCTCCTAGGCATTGTCTGTCCACAAGAGCAAGCCAGCATGTGCGTGCCTTATGCTTAAAGTGTACTGTGTTTTTTTTGTCAGCTCAGAGCACCACGGCCCTGCCCTGCTGAGTTTTGCAAACAGAGACCTAAGTAAACACAACGGGCTCAAGGCTGGAAGTCTCGCTTCTGAGCAGCTTTCCAGACTCAGAGCTACTGGCCACTCCAGATAATCTTAATTTTTGTTCTCTTGAGACTCGCCATTCATCCACTCTGGGATTAGACAAAGGAAACAGAGGATAAACCTAGCCCAGGGTACTGCTCTGATGCCAGCCATCCAGGATCCATGACCAGAAGGACTTTCTAAGAAGCCAGGCCAGCCCTGGGACAATGATCCTCTGTGGAGAACTCTCTGTCATGTCCCCAGTCTTGGGCTTTTAGTCCCTGGGTTTTATGAGTTTTCAGTTCAGAACACCCAGATTGTGGTTAACAAGCCAAGTTTTATGGGGTGAGAGGCACTGAGTCTCCGCCTTCTGCTATGTGTCTCGAAGCTCAGAAGCCTCATCATGGCCCAGTCACAGGGCCTCTCCCTGGAGGCTTGGGGAAAAACCATAGCCTGCCAAACCGACCTTTGATGTTTTCAGACATATCTTGTCTCCTGACTCTGATCCTACTGTGAGAGTGAAGCCATTACTCCAGTGTTTAAAATCTTCTCTGTAAATATAAAACAATTTCAGAGTTTCAGATTTACAGAAAAGTTATAAACACAGAGTTCCACTTGCAAGCATGCTGACCTGTCACAGAGAAAATACCAGCAACCACATGGTCACATTTGTGTTTTACCATTAAGTTTACACAGCACATATCTCTGGATTCTTACCTCTCATCCTTACTGAGTCCATCCTGTGTATGTCTCCACCGTCCATCCTCATGTCCTCACCATGACACGTGTCCATCTTCAGACTGGTACCATGTCCAGTGTCCATCCTCAAATCAGTCACCATGCCCAGAGTCCATTCTCATGTTCTCACCATGTCCAGGTTCCACCATCATGTCATCATCATGTCCACTGTCCATCCTCAAATCACTCTACCCAGTGTCCATCCTCATGCCCCTCCTGTCCCCTTTGTCCATCCTCAAGTCCTCGCTGTGTCCAGTGTTATCACAAACACATGGAACTTAGCGGTCCTCAGGCCAGAGCTGGAGGCCTCCTTGGATTCCTTGTGCCGTGAAAGTTCCTCAGACTTTTTTTGGTTTTTGATTACCTGGCCGGGTTTGTTCCTTCCTTTTTCCCTTATCCCCTTTTCACCTTCCTGCCTCGCTCCCTCTGCCCCTGTTTTCCTTCCTTCTGCCCCCTTCCCTCCTCTCTTTTTTTTCTTTCAACCACATTATTAATATCTACTTTTGTTCCTGGTACGACAGCAGGAAGACACACAGGCTCCTGGGAGCTCTGAGGAGAAGCTGGAATATCAGTCCAAAGAGCTGAAATCTGCCCCAAAGCAGAGAAAAGTCGCAAAGAGCTGAAATCTGCCCCAAAGCAGAGAAAAGTCGCAAATGGCTGAACCCTGCCCCAAAGCAGAGAAAGAAGCTCCTCTGTTAAAGACGCTTCTCCCTTCTGGGTCTAGTCTTGCTTCCATCTCCCTCCAAGTTCCCTTTGGCTTCATCTCATGGGCTGAGGTCCTGGACTGAATAAAGATGAGAACTTGTGACCAGGCTCCTCAGCTCCTACCGTCAGGCCTCCCACCACGATGACTGTACCCTCAAAGAGCAAGCCGAAATAAACATTTCCTCCCCTAAGTGCTTTTGTCACGTGTCTTTGTCACAGGGTGAGAACGGTGATTAATTCATTTTGCGCTTTCTACCGGCTGACGTTCAGGCTTCTGCTGGCTCGAGATGGACTCACGTTTTCGGATTAGCCAGCTCCCATGAACGTTTGCCCTAGCTCAGGATTCAAGGGTGCTTCTGTGAGTCTGTTCTGCTTTCACCTCTTCATACAAAGCTTCCTCTGGTACCAAGGAATTTAATCCTTCCAAAACAGAATCCCATGTGTGGGCACAGCCATCTTTGTGTTAGAGGGAAGAGACTTATTTTCCCAGTTGTTAGCCTGACCATCTCAAGAGTGCCAGTCATGGAACTGGGCAGCTCAATATTTCCCGTCACTCAAAACCCTAGCCGTAGGATATTGCTGCCCACATTGAAGAAAGGTCTTCCTTCTTCAGTCAGTTCACTCTAGAAACTCTCATGCCCAAAGGCTTCCCTCCTTACTGCCAATCCCCTTACTTGTTTATCAGTCCAGTCCATGGAAATTAGCCATTACCGCCAGCCCAATCCATGGGTGCCAAATTACCTTTGTAGAAGCCACCAGACTGTCTGCTTGCACCTCTATCTCTGTTACTTCCTTTGTGGGGTGCAATGCTAGCAGAAACAGTTATGAACATGAAGATTATGCAAGAATGTGCACATCTGTGTGTACCTGAGTATGTTCAGACTACTAGAGGATTCGACACAGAGAGCATGGTGCTTGTGGCATGTTCCTTGTGCTTACATAAGTGATGTACACGCGTACCTATTTGCTCGAGCAGGTGTGTGCATGTACGTGTGTGCATATGGCAAGATATTGTAGGGGAAACTGTCCCAAAGAAGGCAGAGACTTCTCTGGACAGTTATGCCTAGCTGTCTTTGTCGTCCATCTAGTCGGTCCGGATACTCCTATCATGGTGATGAAGAACCAGGCTGCTTGTGGAACAATTTATTCTTAGGCATCAAGTGAGCAAGCCCTCTTACCTGTCCTCCTCTACTTCAGAAGAAGGCTCAGAGCTTTGCACATGATATAGTTGTTGCAGCTCAGAGGCTGGAAGAATAACTTTGGTGCTGTTTTGGCAGAGCCCGGTCTGTAGTTTCTGAATGTTCTGCCTGTGTGCAGAGGGGTTTCCATGGGATATGCTAGGATTGTGTCAAGGGAAGCATTCTCCGAAATGATAGTTCCTCCTCCGCCCACACTCAGCTTAGCAACCAGGGAAGCTGCTGGCCTGGTCTCAGCACTGATCTACTGACGAGAGGTCCCCAAGCCAGAAACACTTGGCACTTTCCCAGCTTATGTGCCTTGGACAACTTCACTTACAGAGTCCTAATAGGGCAGGACAAGGCTCTCTGTTATACTGTTATAACGTTGAGTTTTCTTACAGCATACACGTTCATGGAGCTTACAGGACACTTGTTTAGGTATATTGCAGAAGAATTTCAGAACACAGCAGCTAAGACAGGTGGGAGGCTGTGGTGCCCTGAGTGTGTGAAGAAACCCGTATGAAGGTGGCACCAAGGGTGCCCAATAACGTGGGAGGGGGGGTCTAGTGGTCACCTCAGGGCAGGCGCTGGAGCTGTGCACACGTCTGAGTGTGCTGTTCCTGTGGTGCACGGGGGAGTTTTGATGGGAGTGAAGAGGTGGGCACACTTCAGAGAAGGGACGCCCCAGCAAGCCAGCTGTAGCTGAGCGCAGTGGCCCCAGACTTTGTAGCCAGGCTTCTCCAAAGGTTCTAGAAGGCTCTGGTTAGGTGTGCATGCCCTTCCCTCAGCCAGCCGTGTTTCTGTGTCATTTTGTCCTTAGCCTGTTGTAGAGACTGCAAGGGAGCTGGACGTGATCGGAAACCATTTGGGTAAGGTTGCTTCTTTTCACTTTATGTTGTCTGGGTTTTACTGAACTTGATAAAATAATGGCTATCCTCTAATATGAAAGACCGCTCCCCCGCCTTCTGTTCCGCTGCTAACATCTTAGTCTAATTTAAAAGGTCACAACACAACGAGCACTAAACTCTGCAAGTTTGGTGACCTCCCCCGCCCCCCATAAAGATCTAAGTCTTGCTAACTTTTGTGTTTTCACATCTAGGCTCTATGGTCCTGTAAGTCGGCTGATGTTTAGAGCCCCCAGGGCTGCCCCTACAGGCCATTGCTTAGTTCCTGCCTGTCCTGCACAACCAATCCAAATTCTGCACACCAGTGCAGACTTGGGACAGTGCCAAGACTACTGTAAGTTTGCCAAATCACAGGTAGGTGACGGGGTTACGTGTTCCACGTGGGAAGGCCGTCTGTGCAAGTTCTCCCTGCTCATCTTCCTCTTCCTTCATCTGCTCACGGAGGCTCACAGCCTCCTCCCAAATAGCCTCCACTCAAGCACTTGGACTTGTGGTCCTGTCTGTAGTCGAGTCAATGTCCACACTCTCCCTCCCGTGTTTACCCACCCATTACTCTGGATGCCGGTGTGTGGGGCACGTGGAGGAAGAAGGCTGTGTTTCTGTGCGTCCCTCACCAGACCCAGCTTTTGTCTCCCCAGGCCTGTCTCTCCCAGAAAACAGAGACTCCCCAGGGGCAGGAATCCAGTCCATTGTTTCCTTGTGCCTCCTCGCAGCTTCTGTCAGCTCAAAGGTCCTGATAAGCAGGGCAACTTGCGCATTTTAATGACCTAGAGCTCAAGGCCCTGCCAGGCAGTGAGAGCAGCCTACATCAAGGCATGCGTTCATCCTTGAGGAAACCTTGGCAGCTTGCTGCAGTTCCTCAGAGGTCCCTGGTGCTAACCCGAGCACACAGTCCCACGTGGTAGCGGGGCTAATGAGCACACATGGCGTTTTATTGGGTGGTCACAGGTCATTTTTGCTTCCATTTGTTTTGGACTGGGATGGGTGTGAGGACCACACAGAAGCAGGGAGAAGCTCCCCTTTCCTGGGAGTCCCCATGATGCAAGACACATCAGCAGGAAGAAGGAAAAAGTTACAGCTGGGGATAGATATGCCATAATTTGATCTGGAGAAATGACCTTCTGGATTTCTTGGAGCTATGCCTTGTTTTCTCGAATTAACAGATTCCAGAGGTTGAGGCCACCTAACATCGAGTCAGCCCTGAGCAAAGGTCTTCAGCAATGGTTGTTTGTGATGTGTCCTAAAATGCAGGAATTCCCATAAACTGTCCCATCAAAGAGAAGTAAACAGAATGCTCCTTTCAGGTCCACCGATTTCCTCCCCAGACAGTCTTGGCCTTTACAGTTGTCCTGTGGGGCTCCTGGGAGTTTGTCGTACACCTCTGTGTTATGTGGGTCCTGTGAACTCCTCAAGGCCTCACAGAATATAGTGGGTAAGGACGCCAGGCATCCCTGCCAGTGGGAACTGGGAGCACCAGGCCAGCGGGCTCTGAGGCAGAGTACAGGAAGCTGGCACTCCTGCCAGCTGTCCCTCATGCGCAGTGGGGGGATCAGACTCCGGACCAGCATTTTGGAGATGAGAAATCAGCAGGCTGGAGGCTGGAACTTTAACAGGGAGCTGAGTCCAGTGTTCTGCCTCTGCCTCTGGGCAACATCCCCTGGGTGAATTGGACCTGCCCTCTACAACCCAGACCTCAGCCTGTTAATCCCCAGTGGGACTATGGACATAGGACCATTCCAAACCGCTGAGCCTTCCAGAAGAGGCCCACACTTTAACAAGTGAAGACTTTAATTCAGAGAGGTGGATTTTGGGACAGTTGTAGGTGCCCTGAGGATTTGCTTGGAGAGTGGAGAAACAATGGGTACAACAGCAGAAGAGAAGAAAGCCTTGGGGTATCTGCTGGTCACATTCTTTCTGCCAACTGCTGACCAAACTGGCTCAATCATATGGCGAAGCCAAGGCCTCAGCCCTTCGCTGCTGACATGGACTGGGCAGGGGCTCTGTCTGCCCTGTGCCTGGGCTCTTTCGGCATCTTTGGTCTTTTTCCTTTCACACACTTCCCCGTCCCTCCAACCTTCACTTCTCACCTGATACACTGCTCAATGCTCTGTTTACTTTGAGTCGGAGCCAGAATGACCTCAGGGACTGGTGACTCACACTGCTGGCCAGAGAACACAGCCCAGTGACCCTGATGTAAGGCATTCTTATTATCTGAGAGCAGAGCAGGGCCAAGCCAGTCCACTCTCCTCTAGTCCCAAACACCCTCTGTGGCTTTGTTTGGACCTTTAAAAATAGGTGTATCCTTTAGCTTGGAGTAGTCAAATCCTGGGTGGAGAGAGCCCTGCCGCTTCTACCCTCAAATCTGAAGGTGGGGTCACTCGGCTCTAACTGTACTGGGCAGAAAACATGGCCCTCCTGCCCACCCTGTCAGCAGGCACGCTGGCCTGCTGACTCTTTGTTCCCGCTGATCTCCAGTCTGTTCACACAGAGAGTGGTTGTGTGGACAGACACTCCCAGGAAAAGAAGACTCAGGAGATCAGGAGTCTCAGTTTCTTCCTGGCTTCCTGCCAGCATGGGACAGTCACTGTGTCCTGACCTGGCAGAGGCAGGAGATGAGGTGCTCAGGCCCCGTGGGTGTCGTTTTCTCCCAGTTCCGTGGCTCAGTCTGTTCCAGCCTCTGCTCTACTTTCTTCTCACCGCTTCAACAACAAGGTCAAGGTATTTTCAGTTCAGAGGTGAAGAAGCTGAGTCTCAGAGCCTGGGTAACTTGATCAAGACACATCCCACAGAGTAACCAGAACAAAGCTCACAGAATCCTTAAAGCACCTGACTGCTCCAGCCCAAACCTCTGGCTGTTTCGGTGCTTGCGTCATGAGGGTTCAGCACAGAAGCTGGGCTGTGACGCTGGGCAGGGCTCACTGCTCACGGTGGGGAGGGCACAGCAGGCTGAGGCAGGGTGGGCAGAACTGTGTGAGCACGTCATGGGCTGAGGCCAATGAGTGGACAGAAAGTCCTTGAGAAGCAGCTGACCAAGTGGCAACTGAGATGTCAGCCTGCAGGCCAAGTCGTAAGTGGAAATCACCTAACGCAAAGAAGACCCCATAAAATGCTTCAAAAGCCCCTAAATCCAGAGCTACTTATGTAGAGGCTTGGATGAACATACAAGCATATACATACATGCATGCATTTATACGCATGTGTGCACAGACATGCACACACACGCTTATTGTTGTTTTTTGCAACTATAAAGTAATATATATATATATATATATATATATATATATATATATATAGTTTCCATCCTAGGCCTGGGACAGAGCTCCTGACCCTAATCAGTTCCTGAGTGATGTGTGGAATATCTTTTGTTCTGATGAAGCAACCCCTCCACCCCACCCTGCAATGCCTTAGCCAAGCTGGTTGCCAAGGAAACCAGTCGTGGATCTGTAAATTGGATTAGAGCCCTACCCCATGTCTGGGGGAGAATGGGACTGGAGGTGGAGTTAGTCACCAGTCTAGCGGTGTTGCCCACCACAGCTGCGTAATGAAGTTTCCACTAAAATCTAAGGACAGCTTGCAGAAGCTTTCTGAGGGCTGAATGATAGAAGTTTCTGGAGGGGCATGCGCCCTTAGAATTCTGCTTTTCTCTCGTGCCTTGACCGTAAGCAAACCCAAGTTGAGGGTGTGGATACCCCACTTATAGCCTGCCAGCCAAAAGCTAAGGCAAGAGCAGGAACTTTCAACCAGCTGGTGAGGTCCAGCAGTCTGAGGATGAGGTGCTTGCATCAATCTTGGGAGTCCTTTGTGAACTGCGCTTGTATCAATCACGTGGCTTCTTTGGACCACAGGGTACACGCTCCCCCCCCCACCCCGTGGCTGGTTGGAAATGGCTGCTAGAAGCCCAGTGGTGATGGCACACGCCTTTAATCCCAGTGCTTGGAAGGCAGAGGCAGGCGGATCTCTGTGAGTTCAAGGCCAGCCTGGTCTACAAGAGCTAGTTCCAGGACACCTAGGACTATAACACAGAGAAACCCTGTCACGAAAAATCTAAAAAAAAGGAAAAAGAAAACCAATGGCTACTGGAGTTCGCTGAGGCTGAGGTGGCAGAAAGGTCCAGTACACGCTGTTTTATGACATGGCCCTGACTGGAACCATGCTGTTCGGAGCTAGAGTTAAGCTTCCATAGCAAGTAGCTATGGTCAAAAGTAGCTAGCTTCCTTAGGCAATCTCTGCAATGTTCGAAGAAACTGGGCTGCCGTGTCTGCAGTCGGACTGACTGCTTGGCATATATTGTCCTCTGCTTGAGGTAGCTGGGGTACCAGGTCTAACAGCTGCCAATTAGGGAGTCAAACCACTGGTCTCCAACAACTTAGGATATGGTAAGGAAAAGAAACATTAATATGGGTATTCACAACAAAGGCTTGGCATTAACATTACCAAGGCCTTAACAGTATTCTGCTCTTAGCCAAATACACTTGTGGGAAACTGGATCTCTTCCTTTGCCTCAGAATGGCACAAGTTCTCCAGCATGTCCCTAAAATTATTTCTGCTGGTGCCTGTTTTCTGTCTTAGAGACCACTGTGTTCAAATGAGCTTTAAAGTTAGATAGCTAGACAGACAGACAAGACTACAGATGGAGGGAGGGAGGAGGCCTCGTTCCTCTGAAAAAAAAGTCTTTTAATCCTGATGGGAAAATGCAGAGGTGAGAAGTCATTTTTTGCAGGAGTGGGGACCCGCCATGAGCCCTTCATGCCCTCGGCTGCTCAGTCAGGCTCAGCTTCGCTGGGGTAGAAGCCCCACGCTAGTGTCCTGTTCAAAGACGCAGTGCAAAGGTCTCTTCTGCTTGATGGATTAAAGCCAGCGAGAAAGTCATTCCCAGAGAGGTAAGAGCCAGGGAAAAGCAAAGGAGATCTCTCAGGAGCCAAAGTTGAAGAGACAGCAGTGGAACCAAGAAATAAATTCTGAGAGAGACCACTCCTCGTCAGAACCAGACCCTTCCGAGACTGAGACTCGCTGAGACCGCTGTCTTGTTTTTATGGTCACTACAGACAAGGGAGCTGGGGCCGCACAGATACAAAACATATGCTCCCCTCAGAGTCCCACCCAGGAGCTGTCCTCACAGGGCAGCAGGGAAAGAGCCCTCAGCACATATGAACCAGAGCCAACTGGAGAAAGGCGCGCTTTCTCTAACTGTGCTCACTTCGACATAGGGCACTTCTGACTTCTTGGGGTTCAGTCCCTCGTCATTGTCTTTTCAAATCTGAGCCCCGGGTAGGCGAAACCCACTTTTCAGAGAGTCATTCAACTGAAGGGTTTTCTTTCAGCCACACAAAGACGCCAAGGCTTTTCCTGGACAGTCGGGGACAGAGACAGGTGTAGGTGCTCAGAACCCTCTGGATGGCTGGGATGGGACATACTCTCTTGTTATGTGTACACTCCTGTCCCAGGAGCCTGCCTGGTCTCCACTCTCATGAGAATCAATCTTACTTTAACAAAACTTTGTGCTCATGGAAGACACCTGTTAGTGATTTTTCTCATTGCTGCAACAAGATACCCTACAAAACCAGCTTCAGGAGGGAAGGGCTGCCGTGGCTCACAGCTTAAGGAATATAGCCCATCGTGGTGATGCAGCACAAGACAGCCGGTTGGTTACACTGTGTCGCAGTGAAGAGGTAGAGAGAGATGAAGATTTATGCTCAGCTGCCTTTCTCCTTTTGATGCAGTCCAGGACCCCAGCCCACAGAGTGGTGTCATACACAGTTAGGGAGGGTCAGTCCACCTCAATAAACATACTAGAACAATGGTTCTCAACTATGGGTTGCGCCCCCAGACCACTGGGAAAACACAGATATTTACATTATGATTCTTAACAGTCATTATGAATTACTGTTATGAAGTAGCAGTAAAAATAATGTGATGGCTGGGGTCACCACGCCATGGGGAACTGTATTAAAGGGTCTCAGCGCTAGGAAGGCTGAGAACCACGGCTCTAGCAGCTTCCCTATGGAAGTGCCCAGAGATATGGCTCCTCCGTGATTCTGGATCCTGTAGGTTGGCTATGAACGTTAGCCATCCCTGCATCTCCAGTGGTTTGTCTGTTGTCCTCTAGCAGTTTAAGAGGACCGCAGTGCCCTGTCCTGCTCAGGTAGCCCACAGTCTTTCAGAGACGTGAGGGCCCAGCATGGACCCTCCTCAGCTGACAAATGAGTCCCTGAGAGTCCGTGTTTTCCAGGCAGTTTGTAAATAGACTCCACTAAACAACACAGAGAACTTCCTACATAAACGAATCCCCTTGGAATCTTGTGAGCTAAGGAGTCAGCCCTTCACAGTGTGGAAAATGTGAGCCCGTTTAGTAATGTGGGTTTATCATATTTTCTCAGTGGACCTGGACACAGCGTGAACGGGAAGAATGACAGTGATTGTAATGGGGACGACACCCACCAGCTGCTTCCTGTACCCCTGCAGTCTGGAGAAGGGGTGTCATCCTACACAGGGGTGGGGGAGGACTCAGATGTAAAGAATAAAATGCGCTGACATCAGGGGCATCGTTTTGAGCTTCATTCTCACGGCTTTGATCCATACAGCAGCACGGTGCGTGCCGTGGCCAACCTAAGTAAAGCATGAACTAAAAATTGAAGTAGACGCAGCGCATTGTTTAGAGGGAGCGCTGCATGGTCTGTTGGCAGGGGTGTCCGCATATGTGTTTACACTCAAGGACGGAGATGCACATGTGTAGTGTGTAGCCAAACTTCTCCAGGAGCTCAACCACCACAACAAAGACTTAAGTAGACGTCTTCCTTAATGAAAGGAAAATAGCTGGCCACGGGGCTGCATGTCTAGAATCAAGCTGGCTACAGCAAGAGCGAAAAACCAAGGTCAGCCTGAGTTACAGAGCGAGACTCCATCTCATAAGAATTTCTAAAGAGGAAAGAATTTTAAATCCTAAAAATCAATAATCCAAATGTCCATGGATGATTAAATCTAAGAATAAGAACTAATCCATAGCCAGGTGGTGGTGGCGCACGTCTACAAAGTGAGTTCTAGGGCAGCTAGAGACATAGAGAAACCCTGTCTCAAAAACACAAAACAAAAAAAACAAACAAAAACCCACAGTTAATCCATATATTTTCTTTCTTTGCATGAGAGTAGCATTTTTTGGTTGGTTCGAAAGAATGAGAATGAAGGTGCTGAAATGTCCTTCCATTTCTTGACACCTAAGTTAGGTATAAAATTGCATGACTGCATAGTAACCTAACTTCAGAAGTATTTTTCAATGTCTTTTCCTTTTTCAGAATTGAGCACTGAACCCAGGGTCTTACGCATAGGAGGCAATCTCTTTACTGAGCCATACACCCAACCCTCTTTTTACTTTTAATTTTTAAGGTATTCAGGTAAGTCTTGAACTCACTTTGTAGTCCAGGAAGGCCTTGAACTTGCCATCCTCCCCCTCCAGCCTCTCAGTAGCCGGAATCACAGGCCTGCACCACCAGGGCCAATGCCAGTGATCTTTAACTATGTGGGATCCCAAGTTCTTTTGCTGTCTTGGTGGGGGAGAGCCCCTTTCCAGCCTCTGCACCACCTTTTCTTCACCCTCCATCACTCCATTCACCTCTTCCAGGCAGTGGGAAGCCTGTTTCCCTTGGAGATAATGAACTAACCCCAGAGTGAAGAACGAATGGGCATCTTCAGTGGGGGAGGCAAGTCGGAGTCTTCCACAGGTACATTCTAGGTCATCACTGCTCCACGGGGACTGAAAGGGAGCAGGAGAGCTTGGCACAGTTCTCTTACCAGGCCTTGGTTGGTTGGTATGGTTGTGAGAAGCCCTTTGATCCTGGCTCTATGCATCCAGCTACTCAGGATTGTTGTGAGAGATTTCCACTCAAGATGGTGGGGACCAATCAGAAAATAAAACACAAAGTATGAGCCGATTAGCATCAGTATCACCCCACCTTGACTCATGATTATAAGCAATCAGAATAACCACTGCTCTCTGTTTAGCATATATATGGCTTTGCAGTCTGCTCTCCTGTGAACACGTGCGTCTCTTGATGACTTATGTAGCTTCATGCTGAGTGCAAAATAAATTCAGAGCATGAGCTGTCTGATGAGCTGATGGGGCCTTAGCCAGTGAAACATGCAGACTGCCATCACCATAACCTCTTCTGCACCCATCGGCAAGCAAGTAGACACACACAGCAGCAAGTTAGAAAGGTGTGTGCGCCATGTTTTGATAGAAAGCAGAAGCCCCTTGAAGTCAAGTTGTCGGTCCAAGATGACACAACAAACAAGCAGTGTAGTGTATTCAAACAAACTGAATTCCCTCTTATCCTACAAGGCCACCCCAGAAGACCCTCTGCAATCTCCAGACTCTTGAAAAGATTGTCCACCTGGGTCCAGCCCCACCTCCTGCCCTGCAGCTGTGCAGAAGGTCACGCTCAGGTGAAAGTCGCCTTCTCTGTACGAGGAAAACTAGAAGGAACTAGATGAACATCATGTGATGACCTTCAGATCAATACTAACCTGATGCTTAAGCTCAGGTTTCCATAGCAACCCTCCGAGAGTTTCATCCCTTCCTGAGCAGTGCCCATGACCCAGCACCGCCTACTAAGCTCCACCTGTGAAAGCTCACCATCTCCCAACACCACGCCAGAACCCAAGTCTCCTGCATGCCACCTTCAGGGACAGTAGGCTGTGACCCCCACATCTTAGCTCTAAACAACTTCCTCTTTTATCTTTTATCCTCTTCTTTTTTGATTACCATCATCCTAATGGATACAAGATACCAAAGACTCTTTGTGCATTTTGATTTGCCTTTTCCAGTGATGCCTGGTGTTAAACAGCTTTTCATGTGTTCCTATATTTCCTCTTTGAGCTGTTATCTATAGGAGTGTGTCATTTAATTTCCACAGATGTGCAAACTTTCCAATTTTTCTTCTGTTACTGGCTTTTAGCTTCATTGCAGAGAAGACTCTTGGTAGGACAAACGTCTTTTAGAATCTACACGTTTTTCTTGTGACCCTTATTGGTGTTATTGGGCAGAGCCTCCTGCGTATATATACTCTACAGCCGTTTTTTTTTTTTTTGAGGTTTCCACAGAGTTGCATTTTTCACCCTAAATGAAAACCTTGTACTGTGAATTTATATCACTCTAACTCCAAGTACCTACAAAACCCCAGTTCACGCTACTTTTAGGTGGTACACTCTGCACAGACTGACCAGGTCTAGCTAAGTGTTGTGTTGTTTACAACTCACTTCCCTCCTCAGTCAGTTCCAAAACCCACGGAGCATTAGGCATTAAAGCCTCCACCTGCCTCTGTGGAGCTGCCTGCTCCTCCCTTCCAGCAGAGAGGTTTCCCCGTCTTTTATTTCACTGGTCTGCTAGATTCCTAGAAAGCTGAGGTTTCACACCTTGCCGGGTTGATTTGATTAAATGTCATTTTTGTCCCTGTAATCCTTCTCAAACACGAAATTTGAATTCAAAGGCTTTTCTTGAAGGCTTACTTTATCCACACTGCTCAGTGAATTGTGTGGAATATCTTTTTCTACCCCTTCCCTTTAAGTCTCGCTGGGTCCTTGGACCCTCAGTCTCTTGCAGACGGCAGACAGTTAGACCCTGCGTTTTCTATGGCCTTTGCCAGTTTCCAGCATTTGGCTGGCGAATCTCATCCGCTCACATCTGAAGCGACCGGACGGACGGATACACAGACTTTTGACATTCCATCCTCTGTCTCCTGTTTGCCTTGTGGACATGCTGTTGTCTCTCTTCCTGCGTTACAGTGGTACGAGTATGTTTTTTTTTTCCTGCTGAGCCACTTTGGTCCCTTCTCATTTCCATACGCATGTGTTCTATAGCTATTTTTGAGGTTTCCATGGGGACTGCATTTTACACCCTAAAATGAAAACCTTGCGATGTGAATTTATACCAACCTGACGCCAAGTACATACAAAATCCTGGCTCCTGTGCAGTTCCTGTCTGCCCTGCTTAGTTACTGGCATCTCAAAACAACACGGTTACACATCAGGCCAGTGATCTCTTTGTGCGTTCATCTCACACACGTGGGGTTACAAACCAGGTCACCAGGCTTGTAGCTGCTCACACTCACCCGGGAGAATCACTTGTGATCCTCCACACAGCCGCAGGTCTTTGTCCAGTGCGCTGCCACTGACCTGAAGATTTCTGCACAGGACTATTATCTGTTTATCCCTAAGAGTCTGTTCTCTGGAAATGTCTGAGTGCCCCCTCATTTTTGGGAGACAGTTTGTAAGGAAAGCCCGTGAGAATGACAGTGCGTATTGTGGCCTACCCTTGTCTTGGAAGGAGGGAAGCTTCAAAATTTGAAGTTGGAGTTAAACCCTGGGAGATCAGAGAAGGGAACTGTGGTAGGGAGCAGAGTATGAAAGACAGAGAAGCTTCTAGAAGAAAAAAGAGTGTATTTAAAGGTTCTGAGGAAGGGCAATGTGAACCCTGAAAGGCAGCAGAGCTATGGAACAAACCTGAGAGCTCTGGACTGTAAATATTTGTTCTGGATGGAAAGTCATCTTTCCATTGATAGTGACAGGCCCAGTGAGGAGCAGCCGTCAGTGAGGAAGCTGAGGTCATCGCAGGGGTCCAAGTGAGGGACACTGGTAAGAGGACTCTAAGTGCTTCTCAGGGTTGAAGTTCCAGACAGTTGGCTAGAGACAGGTAGAGGAATCTACCTGAGTGGTTTTTATCAGAGACATCTGAAGACTCGCTTTGCAAAGGTTTCTCACTGAGTTGTTTTTGCCTCGGGGGATCCCCACAGTGAGATGTACTGTAGGTGTGGGCAGAAACCAATCCACCCACCTCAGTCTCTGACCTCCGTCCATCACCTACTCAGGCTGCAGGTAGGTATGGGCACCAGGACTGACTCTTCCCTCTGATGACCTCTAATGGCCCAGAAGCCCCTCCTCAGTCCTGGCGTTCCCAGAGGAAAAGGAGCGGGAACCTTGCTTTGCAGTAAAAGGCACCAAGTTGGTGGCACACCTGTGCCCTCTCTAACCCAAACTTCTTTGCTGAGGAACCACACATGTGGCATCTTCAGGAAGAGCAGGGTTTTCAGAGCTGAGCTGTGCCAGGCACGCTTCACTTTGAAAGGCATTCGCTGTTAAGCTTAAATGACAAGGAAAAGCGGAGGAAAAAGAAGTTCCATTTCTGATGAGCTCAGTTCTTAGGAAAGGGAGAGAGGGACCTAGGAATCCCCTGCCCCCTCCTCTGGTCTCTCTGTGTTCTCATCACTCGGCAGACGCTGCCAATTCCCCCAGGAGCCTAGGCCTTCTTCATTCGTGTTTGTGCAAACCACAGAGCTCCGTGCCAGAGGTTATAAGCTCTAGGCTCTGCCTGATTGGTCGGCCCTGCACAGCACAATGGAGCTAGCACCCTGCTGAAGCCAGCGCTCACGCGCTCAGTGGAGCTGTGCGCATCAGCACTGAACCCGTTGTACTGCCCACCGGCCACACCCCCAGTCTCACCACCCTTCGCTGCTCAGAGCAGAGGAGAGCTGCAGCAGCTCTTCAGGACCCAGCCAAGCCACTTGACTGTGACAAACCTCCCTCATTCATTTAACAAGTGTCTGCTACGCTGGGTATTACTCAGGGAGAGTCAAAAGAAACGAAATGCTGCATGTGATTAAACACAGTCACGATGGCTTTCTCTGGCGTAATAAAATGCCAGCTCTATGGCTAGAAGGTGGCACCCGTCCAGCTCAATGGAAGCTGTGGATCCTGGCAAGTGACTTAATCCTGTTTCTGCCTCTGTCTCCCCATTAGTGAAATGAGGATAATAATAGATACTGACCTAATCCTCTCTGTGAGCCAGGCACTGCTCCAAGCACTTAGAAGTCCAGCATGTTTAATTGCCGCGTTTATCCTCTGAGAAAGGCACAGAGAAGTCACCAGACACAGCTTTCTCTGAGGTTGCTGGGAAGACTCGAGGAGTGACAGGGTAGTGGGATGTGCTCAGGGCTCCAGGACACAGGGCAGTTCCTACTGGTCTGGTCCTTGTGCTGGCTGACAAGGACAGGTGGGCGGAAGCTGGCACGTGACAGGTGAGTAGGAAGGTGGGTCACTCGCTATGACTAGTCAAGAGACCGGAGGACGTCCTCCAATGTCAGCAAGACCCAGGTGCTAAAGCGTCAGGATATAGGAGGCAAAGACACAATTAGCCCATTGGTGATGAGTTCTTCATGCTTTTTGTCTCTGGTGTCCGGGCTTTGCTGGAATATCGTGGAGTAATTCTAAATCTGTTTCCCCAAATGAGGCCAACAGCACCTTCATTGAGCATCTTTGAGAAGGTGGTTAAAATGCAGGTCCTGGGTCCTCATCTCAGACATAATGACACCCCTGAATGGTCTGGAGTCTTCGCTGCTCCAGCTTCCTGGTTATCTGAATTCACCATGGGCTGAGAACTGCAGCCCCTCGAGTCTATCCAACCTGGAAATGATCAGCTCTGAACTCATAGGAGGGCAGGACTGGCTCTGGGGTTGGAACAGCTCCCCAGACAAATGACCCAGGCATCCTCCCCACCTGGCTTGCCTTAGCACTGTGGGGACTCTAAAAAGCCAGAACACCAAAAGGTTTCTGTCTTTGAGATGGTAAAGACAGCGATGGAAGGGAGCTTGGCCCAGATGGCGCTGTGGGAAACCAGGGCACGAAAGCAGAGTCACCAAGTGAGGGCTGTGGAACCTTTCATCAGGGTACCATGTCTGCACCAGCTTCCCCAACTGCCTGCCTGCCCAAGCCCGAGATGTAATCTTACCCCAAGTTCCAGCTTCAGGAAGGCCAGCAGAGCTTGTGATATTTGAGAGAAGTCCCAGCTTGTGATATCTGAGGAAGTTTCAGTGGTCCCCAGAGCCCGTGAAAGGAAAAAGGAACATAGCCACAAAGCCAGACCAGAGAACAGTGAGGGTCACAGAATCCAGGGAAACACACCATCCTCTGTGGTCTGTGCACGTGCCATAGTGAGGCTAGGTGCATGGAACAGGCAGTCATTGGAGACAACAAAGTCCAAGTGGGACCAAGGAGAGCACAATCTAAGAGGTAGCTGGTCCCAACTCTGTAAGGCCAGTGGGGTTTCAGATCGGAGTACCTTGGGAGGGTTTTCTGCTTATGCTGCTTCTTTCTGAAAGTTTGCTCACTGCCTCAAAGATGAACATCATTTGACTCCTTCAGAGGTCCATGTCCATGGGATCTGCTAGTTTTTGTCTTTTCTGGGATTCTAAGAGTCATTGATATCCTGGGGTAGTCCTAATGGCTTGGTAAACCCTGGGGAGGGCTCTGTCATCTGTAACCGAGAGATCAAGCTACTCCCACCACTAAGCCACCTGCTGTGATTACCCCCAAGTGTGCCCTTGAGCGAAGAGCTAAACAGTGCCCTGGCTTTCACTATGCCTTGAGTTTTCCTCCACAACCCTCAGGGAGCAGCCTACACTAGCTTTGAGTTTCACATCTAGTGCCCTTGAATGGAAGTTGCTTCAGAAGTTTAAAGTCTAGACTGCTAATAGTGTGGAGCATAGACCGGGAGTCCCTCTCCACCCTGTCCCGCCGGCCTGGGTGAGCCTCCTCTTCTGGAGATGGGTCGCCAGGGCATATGCCTCACTTGGCACGGCAGGGGCTCTAGAGAGCCAAAACAGCAAAAGGGTTCCTGTCCCTCCTTCCTTCTGCAAGTGCCAACTTTGACACAAGACATCTGCGTTTGTGAAAGGAAAGTCAGGAAAAATGGAAGAAGAGGAGGAGGAGGAGCAGGAGAAGAAGGAGAAGGAGGAGGAGGAGGAGGAGGAGGAGGAGGAGGAGGAGGAGGAGAGGANGAGAGAGAGAGAGAGAGAGAGAGAGAGAGAGAGAGAGAGACTCTGCTCTCTCTACAGAACCCAGAACATCACAAGGACCCCAGCAACAGCATGTCAGCTGCCTGCCTCTCTGTCATCTTAACCCCAAACTTTAATGCTAAGGTCAGCATTCTGCTCGATTTAAACTCTCCTGGCTCCCTTAAAAACAAACGAGGTTTTCCTCCCAGTTTTGTTTAGACAGCTGTATAGATGGATCTGTGGACTGGGTGGTACAGAGCAGCAGGCTGTTTCCCCGGCTGCTGATAAGGACGGTGGGAATGAGCACGGGGCCGGTGCTGTGGAGAAGCTTTGTCTTGCCTGCTTCTGCCCAGAGAGGAGGGAATGGGGCGCACGGAGGAGAAAGGCTAGAGTCCGGCAAGGGCAGTGACTGGAACGCCACCCCGAGAAGCAGGTGACCGTAAATACCTGATATCCTCAGACGCTGCCAGGGCCGACCAGGAGAGGAGTGAGCCTTCGACTTGGGCATCGTGTCACCCAAGATTTCTGCCCTCACGGGGTATCCTTTGTCTTTTTCTTCAGTCATCGTCCTTGAAAAAAATCACCAGGAAAGACAGTAATAGTGACAGATGGTAGTGGTGATTCTACACATTTTATGCTCTTCTGAGGACATAATTCAAGATTTTCTCATGAAAATCTGAAGCTAAGAGACTGGATGACTCAAGAGAGGACAGCCAGCACCATGATTGAACCTGGCAGCGAGCACGAGCTAGGCCCATCACTCATGTTAGACCTTGGCCAACACTGCCTTGCGTATTCTCCACACGTGTCTCTAATGGAATCATAAACTCCGCGATGGACAAGCTGTCTGTCTGAATACCTGAACACTTTGTTCCATAGGAGGTACCCACAGAGTCTGAGGACCAGGCTCTGGGTAAAAGCTGGAAGGATCCTTAAAATCCCAGCTGAAGTCCAGCACCTTCGGTAACAGCTGACGGAAATGGACGCTGGGGGATGGTAGCATCTGACAATGTGCCAGAACTGCAATGCTGGGGGTTGCGATGATTCTGACAGTGATGGAAGGACCCAAATCCTTTCTTGGTGTCTTAGAGTAACCGTGATGGAGCAGAGACACATCTTGGGCAGACTGTAACATTCACCATTGCCAGTTCACTGCATGCCTGGATTGTTTTCACCTACAGGTGTTATTTTAAGATGCAGCTAAAGGAAAAGGCAAAATGCACGGGCAGTGTCCCTCTCCAGCCTGACCGGCACTCACCAGGAGGCCGCCCTGGGCTCCCCAAGACTGGACTTGGAGCACAGGGGACACTTGCTCCCAGGAGCCTGTCTTCTCCCATCAGTAAGGGCAGTCGGGGAGCGAGGAGCTGTGGTTCTCATCACATCAAACCATTTCTCTCTGTGGGCAGGATGAAGCTAGGCTAAGGCTACTGGAGGGGCCTTGGAGGGTCCCCACATGCAGAAACAGGTGGCAGGGACTCATTAACATGTTTACGGCTATCTTCTGGACCTCTCAGCTTCTGAGGACTTTTCTCAGGCCTGGGATGCCTGAACTGTGCAGGATCTGGGATCAATCTTCAGGAGGTCCCTGGGGCCTCTCAAGCCATAGAAGCTGCAGAAGAGGACCAGGGACCTGAGACTAGAGAAGGTCTGGAGGATTCGCTGCAGTGATGCTTGTGCCTTGCCCAAACTCACGGGCAGAAATCCTGCTCCAGAGCAATCGTGACAGGAGGCGGGGTGCTGGGTGATGAGGTGGGAGGGCGCAGTCAGAGCTGCTAGCTCCTTTAGCCAGGTGAAGAGGTCTTCGGTGAGCCAGAAACTGACATTGATTTGCCAGCGCCTTTGCCTCCTGGTCCATGGGCAACACCTCCTGCCTTTTTTTTTTTTTTTTTTTTTGATTTTTCGAGACAAGGTTTCTCCATAGCTTTTGATTCCTGTCCTAGAACTAGCTCTTGTAGACCAGGTTGGCCTCGAACTCATAGAGATCCGCCTGCCTCTGCCTCCCGAGTGCTGGGATTAAAGGCGTGCGCCACCACCGCCTGGCAACACCTCCTGTCTTTATAAACTACCAAGCCTCAAGCTTCCTGTTGCAGCAACACCAAAGGCTTGGAGACAATTTTGCAAGTCGACATCAGCCTTTTCCCTGTGACACTGAATCATCCCTCTGCTGTGACTGTCTTCAGCCCCTCTTTCTGCAAGAAGTCCTGTCATCCTGGGGTTATGTATTCAAACACATACGCTCTGGGGAACACAGTCAACCCAAAATAAGCAGCCTCTCCAGATTTGTGTCCTTGTCATGGAACTGGAGACCTGGTGGTGTTGGCCTCACAAGGGGCTCCGATTTTCCTGAAGAACATCCTCTCGTAGGATACTCTCCTGCCTAGTGTCGTCGCTCACTCCCGCTCCTCCCTGCCAGCAGGATGCTCTGGAAGTCCCCTGGAGCCCTCACTCAGAGTCCACAGAACCACCTTAGAGAGAGTTGCTGGCCATGAACTGTTTGGCTCTCAGAGGCTTGCTGTCCTGAGTGACGACACTCTACTGACGGCTTCCCAAGGCTAGTGCCTCCTGTAGGACAGCTGCCCCAAGCTGGGCACAAGAAGACAGTGTCCCTGCTCTGACAAGATTCTAGCTCTGCCTGCACAAGGGTTAACTGAGATCAGGGAAGACTAACCACGTGCATTAGAACCACATCGAAGATTGTGGGACGCAGCTAATGTGTGCAGCTTTTAAAATATACGTTTTTTTTTAATTTCTGTGTTTGTGTGAGTGTCTGCAAGTATGGTATATGCTCCATATTTATACTTGAGCCCTGCTGAGGTTGGAAGAAGACAATGGATCTTCTAGAACTGGAATTATAAGGCTGTTCTCAGGTCACCAAAGATATCACTCTGAATGGCCCTTGGAATCTCAAAGGCTTTGGGGGAAACACCGTGTTTAAAAGGACTGGGTGATGGGCTGTGAAGCACAGGGATTCCGTGAGGCTGAGACAACTGATCTCAGTGCTACTGGGCACTCTGATCTGCAGAGATACCCAAAAGGAGGTGGCCTAGTGCTGTGCTGAGTGTTGGGAGACAAACCACCCTACATTCCAGAATCCTTGCATAATTTGTGCCCCCGAATTCCTGCTCAGTTACTGAGTTAAGGTCATTGCAGCACGTCCCAGACCCAGGTGGTATTGTTTGTCTATGCCTGCAGAGCCCACCTGTGCCAGAGAGAACTCAGGCATATGGCAGGCCGTGGCGCTAGGGACTCTGGGCTATGAGCCCTGCACAAAAATGGCTTTCTCCATTCAAAGAAGGTCCCACAAGTTGGTCTTATAAAGGCATTGGGGGAGAGTTCCATGACAGATAATAGCCTCCCATGTACCTAGAGCGAGTTCTTCTGTGTCCAATATGACCTTCACCTGTAGACGTTGACTTTTACCTGCAGAAATCCTACTCAATCTTTTTAAAATAGGTTGACTCTCTTTTTATAGATTCTGATACCAAGAGCGACTTCCCTGCCTGCTTTATTTCTTTAAACACAGTGAGAACTGTTGCTCGATTATCTTTGTCAGCTCCGATATTTAACTAGGCATGATGGCTCTGGCTGTCTCTATGGTTTTGTGTGTGTGTGTGTGTGTGTGGTGTGTTTGCCCCACTTGGTTGTTTTCATTCTTTTACATGGGTGCCACTGTCCACAGTCTGTGTCAAAGTAACACTGGTCCACAGAGTCATTGTGGCTGATTCCCTAGGCTCCAGGCCTCACCTGTCTGGGCAGCTCAGGACACACCCACTTTGGGGTTTCCTGGGTTTCCCAGGCAATGGTGATGTATTTTTGTGGGTGAGTCATCGGGCAAACACAGCTTCTTAAGGGCTGGAGTCACGCCCTGCAAGGTGTCCTCTGTGCCCCGTCTTGGGTCAGAGCAGGTCTTTGACTTCTGGCCCCGGTCCCTGGTGTGCCTAGCCTGGCAAAGGGCTTGGCTGCCAGGCCAGCTCTCTCCGAAGTCCCAGTTTCCTTGCTGATTTTTCAGGTGTTTTTGTAAAGGAGACCTTCTGTGTGTTTAATCTAGAATGTAACCAGCTTATGTGGTGATGGGGGAGGGAGTCGAATAACTTGCCTGAGATTTTCTGATGGAAAAAAGAAATCTGTGCTTTGTCACGATTGACATTTGTCTGCTCCGGGAACTCACTCACAGTCCCCGAGACCCTCGCTCAGACAAGGACTGGCAGTGGAGAAAAGGACTGAGCAGAGAACGAGGAGTGTGACCTCACAGGGCAGGTGTCCAAACAGGGCTCAGTGCTCTTTCCCCATAGATTGGCTTGCTGATGTCACATGCTTCCCCTTGCTTACGGCTTTGGTCTCATGACACTTGGTGTCAATGACAGGCTTGGTCATTGAACAGCAGTGAGAATCTCTGAGATACTCATTACCGTGTGACTTCCCTGGGGTGACTGGGACACCTGGACGAGGCAGGTTGAGCTCCCTGGTCGGGCCTCTGGGTACACCAGGAGGACCAGGAAGAGGTCTGAGACCACTGCTGCTGTGACATCGCAAGCTGTGTTCCAGCAAACTTGTTTTTGTTTGCTGGAATTTACGCTCATGATGGAGAGAGTGATAAACGCATAAGCAGGAGCAGCTGTCTGCTCCCACTGTCAGGAAAAGGCGGCGGATGGGGATGGAGCCGTATGCGTGCTGTCCAGTGGGCAAGCATATGCCCAGCAGCGTCCCCACCAGCTGTGGGCAGCACACTGCGCTGTGAGCCTTCCACAGGCACAGCACTGAGACACGGATACTGTCGGTTCTGCCATAATCTGGAGACCGCAGCTGAACGCAGCTGAATATAGTTTGTTCTCTAACAAAGGCCATCTCACTAAGATTGGGGATACAGGGACCTGCAAAGCCCTTTCCTGAGTAGCATTGGCCTCTCTGGGACACGACAGGTTAGCAGACCACCATCACACACCCCCTCCCCACGTCACTTTCCCAGAGTCCTGTTGTGTTGTAGGCATTCACTGTATGGGTTTCTGGCGTCCACCTTTCTCTATCTCTGATGGTGGGCATTACAGCAGCTCCCCATAGCCGCAGGGGGACAAGCCAGTGAGGGACTCTAGGGACAGGAGGCCCCAGGGACAAGGCTGGGGGACCTGATCGTAATCACACTGTGCTGTCAGCTGCCCCACCCAGTTTCTCTCCAGGCGGATCTGAGTCCCATCTGCCGGACCCCCAGGACACAGGCAGCACACCCGTGCCGCTCCTGGAGGGGCTGTAAGTAAGGGACAAAGCTGTGGAACGGGGAGACTGGCCAGATCCCTAGGACATGGGAAGAGGACAACGCTCTGATGATTTTACAGGAGAACTAAAGAAATCTGAGGATGCGGCAGCAGCTTCTCACTCCCTGCCGAGGCGGTTGCCACAATGCTGTTTCACTTTTGTTTGCAGAGAAAGCCTATATTTTTGTAAATTTTAAATTTATTTATCATTTTAAGTGTGTGTGTGTGTGTGTGCACGTGTGTGTATGCCGGCAGACACACGCATTGGTGCACACGTGGAGGTCAGAGAACTGGTTCACTCTCTGTATCATGTGGGATCCGGGGATTGAACTCAGGCCATTATGCTACCGTGCTTGGTGGCAAGCACCTTTACCCGCTGAGTCCTATCACCCGTCCCCAAAAGCCTGGTTTTCAAACGCTCAACAAACATCAGAGGGTGTAGTGTATGTAGAAGACACACAAACTGGGAGAAAATATTCTCCTCTTCAGCAGATGAAAATCCCCAGAAGTCCCTGGGTGGAGGTCACTTAGCCCCTGACTTCCCAGTTTTGTGCAATCTCGACTCCATTGTCATCAGAGATCATCCAGGCTTTTGTCTGGGTCCAATTTCTTGTCCCTGCTGCAGCTGGGAACAAAAGCAATGCTCTTGGATGGTTAGACAAAAAACTCAAAGGCATCCAGAATTCATCTTTTATACGTTTTTTACGTGTGTGTGTGTACACACGCGAGCGCGCGCAAGCTTGCACACGAGTGTGAATGTAGGCCAAGGCATAGATACAGAAGTCAGAGGACTTGTGGAGATGTCATGTCGGTTCTCTCTTCCCACCATGTGGGTCTTGTTTAGAGATAAGCGGAGATGACGTGGCAACCCCTCCCCACCCATGAGACTACGCAACAGAAAAGAACAGAGACGCAGGCAGTGGCGGCCAAGAATGAAGTCTGGCTGGGGCAGGCCCAGGTCAAAGCAGGGGTCAGGTCTGGGCAGCCCAGGAGGCAGGCACGACCATCCCCTATCGATCAACAGAGGGAGGGAAGGATGGGGCATTCTCTCCGCAAGCCCCCAGAGAGACATTTGCCTCCTGTTTGTACAGTGTCCCAGACAGTACCTGGAGCGGACACTATCTCCTCTCATCCCCGCATTCCTCCAGAAACAGTCATTTCCAAAGCATGCCAACACGGTTCATCTCAGACTGTTTTCTCCATGTGGAACTTGCTATCTCACCTAGAAGGAATGTGGGTCTGCCTTTCTCAGGTTTTCCCGAATGCGAGCTGAGCTCTGACAGGGGAAGCGCACCTCCCGCCCAACCTCCACAGGATGGGATGCTCAGGTCCCCAGACTCTCAGTCTCTGGCGGAACCCTTCGGACAGACGGACGTGACAATGCCGGTGCCCTCCGGCACAGCTGCCTGGTGTGTTCGGATCCTGCAGGGAAGACAGATAAGCAGGAATCCCCCTGCTCAGAGCCCCCTTCTAGCTACCTGCCTCTGCCAGGCAGCCCAAAGAGCTCCCACAAGCATCTGCAGATCCTACTGTCTTCTCATCGGCCTTTCCAGGGCTAGGCCTGGGCAAGGACAGAGGGGGCAGACAGCCTGCAGGGAACCCCAGCCTTGAAATAAGACACTTCCCATGGCTGCTGAGGCCCTGACAGGGCAGAGGAGGGAAGAAACCTCACTGGCCCGGCCTGAGCCTACACATTTAGACATTTGGTCTGTTTTTAAATAAAATTCTCTGCACTGCTGCTGTGTTTTACATGTGTGAAGTGGGGAGGAAGGGGGGTTAAGACAGAGAGCTTGTTAAGTGTAAAAATTCAAAACAGATAATAATTTCAGTCAATCTGTCTTAGAAGGGGGTATGTGCATGCAAGTTTTCTTGTGTGTGTGTGTGTCTGTCTGTCTGTCTGTCTGTCTTTTCATGTGTCTGTTTGCATGTGTATTACATTCTCCTGCTTCTAAAAAAGCTCTGGGCTTAAATACGTAGACTTCTAGATGCCTTGAAGACTATCAGTTTCATGGGACCCTCCCCACCCCGGAACGGTGTTTATGAGTGCGGGATTTGTTTCCCTTTCTTCTCTAGTGATGTAGGGACTCCCAAGACAGAGCCAAGCTCAGGTTTGTGGGGCCAAGGAAAAGTCACCACCACAGGGCAGGTTGAGGGCAGGAAAGACACACCCAGGAGATCTCACCACTGGAGAGAAAAGGTGAAAGGCAAGAGCTTCAAGGACCCTGGGGCAGAAATGCACGAGGTGCGTTGTGGGAATGAGCTATGAGCCTCTCCTGCCCTGTGGGCCTCGGCAGCCACATGAAGGGCCATTTGTACCACACTGTGCTCCGCCAAGATGAGATGCCTGAGGTTGAGCAATGGTGAACCCCAACCCTACCCCTCCTCAGAAACACTGCAGTGGCCTCAGCCCAACCTTCATTTAGTCCTTCAATATTTTTTAAGCTAATATTTTTATTTATTTATTTATTATGTATACAATATTCTGTCTGTGTGTATGCCTGACGGCCAGAAGAGGGCGCCAGACCTCTTTACGGATGGTTGTGAGCCACCATGTGGTTGCTGGGAATTGAACTCAGGACCTTTGGAAGAGCAGGCAAAGCTCTTAACCACTGAGCCATCTCTCCAGCCCCCGTCCTTCAATATTTTTAAAATTTTTACATTTTACACTTTTTATTGTGTGTATATGATGTGCGTGGGCGGGGGTATTTGACATACCCCTGCGACTGTGAGTTTTCTCCTCCCACCATGGAATCTAGGGGTCATACCCAGGTGGCCAGCCTTGCACAGGAATTTTCTTTTTACAAGGATCCATCTCCCCGGCTCGCTCTCTAAATGTAATAATCTTAGTCAATGTCAGCACGTGGCCAGCACACTGGAACATTCTCCACTACAAACGTGCAGCTGTGGGCAGTCCACAGTGAGCACAGTTCAGGTCACAGGAAGCAGCAAGCATTGCCTAGGGCCCCTTCTTCCTCAGAGTGCACCTCAGACTCATTTCCACAGCCGTGAGCGGGGCTTGCCTTCGCCGGAATCTACAGCCGTGAGCAGGGCTTGCTTTCGCGGGAATCCACAGCCGTGAGCGGGGCTTGCCTTCACGGGAATCCACAGCCGTGAGCGGGGCTTGCCTTCACGGGAATCCACAGCCGTGAGCGGGGCTTGCCTTTGCGGGAATGAAGCCTTGTTCCCTGCGCTCTTGTTGCTGGTATTTTTCGCTCATCCGTGTCTGTCAGCTCACAACCACTTAGTGTCAACTGAGTGAACCCAGCACCGTTCATCCAGGTGTTCCGCCACAGAAGGACATGCAGGCGCTGCCTGGGTCTGAGCTACTACCAAAATGTGACCATGAGGAAGGGTGGACAGATCTGGGAACAGAGGCGTGGGGTGAGTGAGTCTGGCTTTTGGTCACCCAGCAGGGCTAACACACAAACACCCCAGCTGTGATACATGAGTCCTGATACTGCCATCTTGCTAGCCAGGTTCGCTCTCCTTTTCCTTGGCTCTTTTTTTTTTCTTTCTGAATTTCCATAATGATAGTTCATTAACCATTTAAACAGCTGCTTTCCCAAGCGCTTGCTCAGATCTCGCGTGGCCGCCACAGGGCTGTCTGTCCTTTTCATATCCATCTGTAGGAGTTCTTTGTGTCCTCTGTTGCTGGAGCAGAATCTTTTCATTCGTTCAGTGGTGGGTCTTGGTGAACAGAAGCTATACATTTTAATACTGGCCAGTGTATCCATCTTCCCCTTTGTCTGCTGGCTCCCCTCAGCCACACGGGATGTTCTCCAGCAGTGTGCTCTGTGAGCCTGTGTCTTCGTCTTCACATTTGATCTCCCAGCCACTGAGGCTGCTCTTTGTGAGTGACAAAGACCTAGATTTTTGCACGTGTTAGAAGCGGTGGCACGCCTGCGGTCCCAGCCCCCACCCCACCCCGGAAGACTGAGGCAAGAAGATCTTTGCAGCCCCAGAGTTCAGGGCTAGCCTCGCAACTCCACCTGGAAAACAGTTTTTATGAGGCTGGGGAGACGGCACAGTGATTAGAGACATGTACTGCTCTCGCTCGCCGAGAGTCCAAGTTCAGTTCCTAACACCCGTGTCAGGCATCTCACAGTTGTCTGGAACACCAGCTCCAGTGTCTTACACTCCTGTCTGGCTCCTGCAGGCAATGTCACGCACGTGACACACACACACAATATTCACATAAGTAAAATGATAATAAATGTTTTTAAATTATTTTTATTGTTTGTAATTTTATTATCTTCTGGATATTCAATAGACTCAATGCTATATATTTTCAAGCTATTTTCCATCTGCATATACTTGCTGCAGTACTATACCGTCTTAGACTCAACATTATATATTTTCAAAGCTATTTTCCATCTGCATATTCTTGCTGCGGTACTCTATTGTCTTCATCACAGCTGCTTTTGAAGTACTGATGTCTCCCAGTGAAGGCACTCCGGCTTTGCCTTTATATTTTCTTAGCAGTTCTTGCCCTTTTATGCTTCTGTATAAATTATAGAACCAGCGTGTCACTTTCTACAAGAAATCCTGGTAGGATATTGATTGGTAGTTCATTAGATCTGTTGAGATCGTTTTGGAGGGAGCAGTAACTGGCCCATAAATACAGGGATTGCTTCCATTTATTTAGTTTATTTTTCAGCATATCGAGAATGTTTTATAGATTCCTTGTAGATTTTTTTAACATACCTTTTGTCCAATTTTTTCTCAGCTGTTTGAACTAAATAAAATTGCTTTTGGGTCAGCAAGACAGCTCAGCAAATAAAAGGGCTTGCCGTGCAGTCCTGACGACCGGAGCTCAACCCTGAGAAGTCGGGGAAGAAGAGAACAGACTCCTGAAATTCGTCCTGTGGCCTCCACACAGCACACAAAATAATTGTAACTAAAAGAGAAACTGCTTTTAACTTCTGTAATAATTGTTTGTTGGTGGTATGTAAAAATAACAAGTGTCCTTTTTTCTTTTAGCTGTGAAGACATGATTTATTCCCACTGGAATCTGGTGAGGACATGAAACATGTAAAGTTAGTGTGTATATAAAATGTGCTGTGTGCTGGCCAGAGAGAGAAGGAAGGCAGGAACAGTCATCTCTACCAAGGGGAGGAACAGCCATTCCTACAGCTCGAGGGTTGCTCAAATACCATTCAAAGACTACCATCTGCAGCGACATGTGTCACTCAAACTGAGCGCGTGGGTTGAGAAGATGGTTCAATCACTAAAGCGCTTGCTATGCGAGCTTGGAGACCTGGATTCAGCTGACTGGAACCCATGTTTAAAGTCCTGGTGGGTGGGCAATGCTTTAACCTCATTGTTGAAATGGGCTAAGGCAGAGACAGGAGGATTCCTTAAACTCATTGGCCAAACAGCCTAACTGAATCAATGATCTTCAGGTGAAAAGAGAAACCCTGGCTCAAAGAAAGCCAGACCAGGGACGGCGGGGGCAGGAACAACAGAGAAAGGTGGAGAGCGAGGGGAAAGGCACCAGTTTGGCCTCCAGTCATACACACACACACACACACACACACACACGCACGCACACACACACACGCACGCATGCACACGCACGCACACGTGCGCGGTGCACACCTACCTCTGAATATGTAACACCACAGCCAAACAAGGACATTCTGTGAGCTCTCCAGAAATTCACCCTTCTCTGTGCTCAGAAGCAAACTGAATTTGTAGCCCGCAATTTGGAAAAGAAAAACAAAGTACTTTGTATCTCCCTGTCTCAGAATCCAGGAAAGCCGGTCTCTTTAGCAAACAACTAAGATCCATTTTAGTTTAGAAGTAAATCATTCAATAGAGACATTTTATACTTTTTAAATAATGATTAGAATTAGTACATTTATATTTTTTTCTATTCTTCTTGATGTGGTTCTTTTTAAAATGCATGCTTTACAGTAATTTCATCAGTATAAAATTTTAAAAACCTAGACGTTAAAGGCTGGCTGTGGTGATGGACACCTTTAATCTCAGCAATGGGGAGGCAGAGACAGGCAGATGTTTGTGAGTTCAAGGCCAGCCTGTTCCATTTGGCAAGTTCCAGGCCAGCCAGGGCTACAGAGTGAGATCCTGTACTGGCAGGTCCACAGCATTCTGCAGTTGCGACTGGGATTTACATTCTCTAAAATGGGTGAAAGCTCTCTCTCCTCTCCAAATTCAGAGAACCTTGGATAGGGCACAGTCGGTTTCACCCAGTGGCCTTGGAGGGAAACGCTGGCTCTTGGTAAGTCTGTTTCCATAAGAGCTCCATCTGGGACCCATGACTGCTCCTTCTCTTTCCAGGAGAGAAATGTGGGCGACCCAAAGCATCTGCATTCAAGCCACGGGTGAGAGTCTCATGGAAGCTGCGGCATGGAGGCCACTGTCTTTTGTATCTCTAACATAGTACCTGGAAGCCTTGTGAAATCAATGAATCAATTCCAGTAGCTGGTATATAGACTAGTGTGGATTTTACACACACACACACACACACACACACACACACACACACACAGTCTCTCTCTGTCTCTCTGTCTCTGTCTCTGTCTCTGTCTCTGTCTCTCTCTGCAGTGAGGTTTGTTGGCAGGTACCTACTGCAGCCTTTGCCCAGGGCCTGGGGCACAGGCAGCAACAGAGAGGTCAGGTGCAGAGGAAGCCTCACCTCACGTGACTGCAGCTTAGAACCTGTAGGTGAAGGGGCAGAGGCCTAGTGGGAGGGTCTGGGAGTTAAAAGAATTCGGATTAGGTTAGGTTTAGGCAGCAGTTGGCCATTGTTGGAACCTGAATTCCCACTGGAGGGAAACTGGGTAAAAATGAGCACCAAGGACAAAACTACAATTCGAAATCTTAGAACAGAGTGAGCACCCGTGCCCCAGAGGAGGAGGCTCTGCTGGCTAAATGGAGGAGGTCAGGGTTTTGTTTCATTTTTAAATTAATAAACTAATACTTCAATTTTTTTTGTTTTTTTTTTTGGGGGGGGGGTTCAAGACAGGGTTTCTCTGTGTAGCACCGACTGTCCTGGAACTTGCTCGATCTACCAGGCTGGCCTCG
Organism: Alexandromys fortis; assembly: GCF_014885135.2. NCBI lineage: Eukaryota > Metazoa > Chordata > Mammalia > Rodentia > Cricetidae > Alexandromys > Alexandromys fortis. The sequence continues at coordinate 20,659,388 of NW_026067937.1, read as the reverse complement.
AGCTCACAGAGATCTGCCTGCCTCTGCTTCCCGAGTGCTGGGACTAAAAGTGTGCGCCGCCACCACCTGCATACTTTGAATTTCTAATACAGGTTCTCACATAGCTCAGGATGGCTTGTAACTTGCTATGTCACCAAAGAAGACTTTGAACTCTTGACCCCCTGCTTCCATCTCCCAAGCCGAGGTGGCGGGCAGGCGGGCACCACCATGCCCCAACAAGCACAGAGCTACAGAAAAAGGTGAAACAATGAACAAGAAGCTGAGTGGATGTTTCAAATTCCTCCTAAGGTGCAGACCGGGAAGCTAAACACTAGGAAACTGAGCGTTGGCATCAGGTTTCTTTAGGTTACCTTCTCTCTGCAGCATTGGGAGGAGAGCGCTTGGGTGTCCTGCCAACTGGAACTGGCCTGCGTGTGGAACTTGGCTGCAGCTTCTCGTTTCTCCTGTTTTCTTGGAAGGTCTGACCACAGCTCACATTCTGTTTGGTGACGTGGAACTTTGGCAAGGGTGACACTGTTTTTATTTCAGTCCGAACTCCTGCATGAGCCTGGGAGAAGCCACCCCTGCGCATCAGTGTTCTCGGGCCTCTCACTATCTAAAAGCCTGTGGTGACTCCGGGCAGCCTACAGAGACAGCTTCGTTTTCTAAGCCCTGAACGCCATACTTCCCTCCACCCCACACTGCCTCCCCCGCCACCACCCCAGCAATCTGTGTTCTGGTTGTTGAGCTCACAAAGCCACAGACAACACCTAGTTAGCAACGGCCGGGTCTCATTTCCGCTGAACAACCTGTAGGGCGGATCTTATACCCATCTCTGCTCAGGGAAGCTACCCACGGCCTGGAAGACACCACCTCCTGTGTGCCCACCAGAGTACACTGCTTGTCACAGATATTCTGGATCTACTACTCCTTTTAAGATTAGCGTTAGATAAAAAAGTGATGTAATACATTTTCAATCCAGATGACTGTTTTAAACGGTCTGCCTTAGCCGTGGAGTGGCCTGCTTGCGTTTATGAAGCTAAGTGGTGGGGTCGAGACTGCCTCCTTGTGTCAACACACTGATCTGGGCTCTGGGGACAGGCAAGCCTGACTTCTAGGATGAACCTTTGGGCTTCAAGAGCATCAGAGGGACTGAGACCATCAGGGAGCTAGCTCCAGTCAGAGATTTTTAGGAGCTCTGACAGGTGAGGTGAAATCTGGTCCCTCTGGATCCCTAGGGATAGGGGGTACAGCCACTGGGCAACACTTGGACGGTGGGAGAGGAGAAAGGAAGAAATTTTGTCCCTGGACTGTGTCCATGATCTGGGGAAGAGAGGACATGGGGACCTCAGGCTCAGTGTGCAAGGAGTGGGAACCCAGCCCTTACCCACCAGGGGCGAATGTCTGTTCCTGTGTTGTGGCACAGTGCCCTGAGACACGTTAGCTCTCTGTGGGCACCATGCGAGGCAAAATGCAGACACAAGGCTGCACCCGCTAACTGTCTGCCTGCACAACACCACCCACCCACCAGATATGCGGGTATCCAGACTACAGCTAAAGCCTCAGATGAAGCTTATGCCTCATGCTGTGGAGGCTGAAGTCAGAGAGAGAGCAGTCATCAGCCTGGCACCTCCCGAGGCCCCTCCCCAGGTTTGCCAATGCCCTCTTTCCTAGCTGCACAGGGGGTCGTTATGTGAGTTTGCGTCCTGATCACGGGGCCAGACGTGCTAACAGCGCCATTCTAGCTAATCACCTCTTGGCAGACCCCGGCAGAGTCACCACCTTCTGAGACCCTGACACTTTGTGTGTGCAGAACGTGCTGAAGCCCCTGCGTGGGATCCAGCAAGGTCAGGTGTGGAGGAACCAGCCAGGGCCTCTGGACTCTGCTGAGGAGTTGGGATGCTATTGGCCAGTGGAGGATGTCAGACAGGAAGCCTGCAGAGTCAGCCTGACCCTTTGAGGACCATCTGTGGGACAAGGGAAGCAATAAGGAAACATCGGGGGTGGGCTCCCTCAAAGGGTAGCACTGATAGTGCGTAACCAAGGTGTTTGATGTCCTCCTCTCCCTGCTCGCTCCCCGCAGGTGTGTGTTTGAGCCTGTGTGTATTTCCCATCAGGTCGCTGAAGGTGCAAAATACTCAATGGGCCTGTATGTCATTGGACGGCTGCTTTCTGACAGGCTCCTCCGTTTTAGCCTGAGGCTACTCCTGGGACATCTTTGTGCCATCCCAAAGCTACACAAGAGCAGGGGGTGGTGGGACAGGCCTAAGCAAAGCTGACTCCGCACGAAGACCAGGGCCATACCACAGGCTGGTGGGGAAGCAGGCTTTCCGGAGCCTTACCAGTCCACAGGAAGGAAGAAAGTCAGGAGTTTATCCCTCACCCCCTTCATTGCCTCCCTTCTTTGCCCTTTCTCCACACTTGGCCCAGACCCTGAGGTCTGCAGGACACGTGGCAGGAAGTGACCCCAGCTGAAAAGGCTGCCTTCCAGAAGCATGCCCTAGGCACGCCTGACGAGAAGACAGCACACAGGACAAAATTCAAGGAATCTGGAGCCGAGAAGCCCTGTAGGACTGTGTTGCTCATTGTATTCATGGCAACTGTGAGGAACACCCAGGAAGGTTAAGAGACATTCTCAGAACAGGGTCAATTTCCTGACTCCTCACCCCAGGCTGAGTCGGAACTCACAGCCTAACTGAAGGAAGCCGCTGAGCTGCCCAGGTTTGCACTGGTCTCAGCGGGGGGAGGAGGGGGACCGCATCCTTACTGTGCCATGCAGGGACTCCCGCTGCGTAGGCTACTGGATTCCCAACACGGGAAGAGCATTCTATTCGTGTCTATGTGTGTTCAAGTGTGCATTGGGGTGGGGGTGGGGGAATATACTTATATGTATGTGTATAGCTTGCCGAAGAATGTTCACAGCAGTGTTATTCATATAACCAAAAATAGGAACCATTTCATGTCCATCAACTGCTAAATGGATAAATAAAATATGAGAAACGCATGCGATGAGATGCTATCCCTCAGTGGGGAGGGGTGAAGCTGAGACACAGATGATCCTTGAGAATCTCACACAAAGAGAAAGAAGCCAGATGGAAGAATCACTTTGCATGGGTTTGTGACTAATATCCAGAATAGAGACAGAGGTGGATCAGTGGTTGCCTGGGAAGTGAGGAGTAATGGGGGTGACTGCTAATGGGAACGGAGTCCTCCCTCCCCTCCTCCCACCCCCTGCCTCTGTGTGTGCGTGTGTGTGTGTGTGTGTGTGTGTGTGTGGTGCACACACACATGTTCAAATGTGGGTATCTGGGAACACATATGCACCTGCATGTGGAAGCCATAGACTGACTTTGAGTGTTCTCTTCCTTAATCTTCTTCATTTACTGATTGGGGTATCTTGCTGAACCCAGAACTTGCTGATTGGATACCTAGCTAGCTAGTACGTCCAGAGCATCTAATTTAGAATGGACTGGTGGTTCCATGGCTGTGCTTATACCAACCATAACCCAATTTGCACTTTAGATAGGCAGATTTCATAGTGGATGAGTTGTGTCTCATAAAACTCTTTAAAAATGATGGGAGGGGTGAGGTCAACCTAAATTGTTTTCTTCAGGTATTGGTTGGTTTTCGTAAACCTGATACAAACAATTTAAAGACAACACAATAACACGCAGCGTCCGGACTCTCTGGGTATTCTTCATCTTTACATGGCTTTATTTTAAACTCTATTTTTTTCTTTTTCTATTTAATTTTTGGCTTTTTTTTTTTTTTTTAAAGAACAGGTTCCTCTGTGTATCTTTGGCTGTCTTGGAACTCACTCTGTAGACCAGGCTGTCCTTGAACTCACAGAGATCTGCCTGCCTGTGTCTCCAGAGTGTTGGGATTAAAGGTGTGCCACTGCACCTGTGAGTGGGGCCACTGCTGGGCAGGTGCCCTGGCTGATAGATGTTGGCAGGCTGAGCAAGCAGTAAGCAGTCTTTATGGTTTCTGCTTCAGTTCCTGCTTCCAGGCCCCTGCCTGGGCTTCCCTCAGTGGACTGCGACCTAGGCTATGTAAGTCAAATAAACCCCTTCCTCCACAAGGTGCTTTTGGTCAGTGGTTATCACAATGCCAGAAACCTAAGGCAGTGCATAACCACATCGCATCTCTCTTCTGACAGGGACTTGTTCCTCTCTGTCAAACACTCTGAAACAACAGAAATTTGGTATCGGTCTTGAAGGTGATGACCTTGGGGACTCAGGGAGCACTGGACAGCCAAAGCACACTTTCCTTGGTATTTCTCACGTGGACACTCTTATCTTTCCTCTCTAGGGCTCTCTCTTTTATTCTTTTTTCAGTTCTCTCTCTCTCTCCACCCTCTTTCTATTTTTATCTCAAGCACATAGTAATTATTGATTCTTTCTAAATACTTCCAAACATAAGGCTTGCCTTGATCAGAAGAGATTCATTGGAAAGCAGCATTCACGTAAACATTTTCTCTCCCTCCTTTAAAACCTGATGAGAACGAACCTTCCGGACAGCATCCTTGCCAATGCTCTTTGGCCAGGCACCTCACTCGATGCCCTCCCTTTGTCTTCAAAACAGCCCTGCTCATGTTGCACACTCAGGAGCTAGGTCCTCTTCTCCACCCCCTCCCCAAGGTAATAACAAGTACTTCTGTGTTCTGGTCCATGGGCTAAAATCTCAGCATTTTATTGATTATCCCACAGCACAATTCTGTGCTCTTATTCATTCAAAGATGTCTCTGTTGTCCTTGGTTTATAGCTATAAACTATCCAGCACAAGTCTTGGTTCCTGATTTGGTTCATTAAATCTTCACAATAGAGTGGTTTTCACTTGCTGAATATTGATGTTCCCTTCAGTGTGTGGCAGGGCCCTGGAACCCACCTAGTGTGGGTGCACACACCAGTACACCTTGTGCCATGCCGTGTCTTGGTGACTAGGGTGGCGGTACCTTCAGGTGGGACATAAAAGCCAAGTGGCTTCTGCCTTCCTTATAGCCCTCACAATGGGAGCTCTGATTTGCGTGGCTGAAGCAGGACTTCCTGGAGCCCGGATGCGGTGAGGATCCCCCAGTCCGTGGAGAGATCCCATAGAAACACACTGAACAGCAGCTGGTTCAGCTCAGCTTTGGCATCTCCCCAGCCAGATCGCCTGCCACAGAACTGTCGAAGGGTCCCAGGTTTTGGCACCCAGCCAGTGGACTTCAGAACTGAGGCTTAGGCATGCTGAGTCAGAGCCCAGCCATCCTCACTCTGACCTTCCAAATTCCTGAGACACAGAATTCATGAGGTCAACAAAGCCGTGATTGTATTAGACACGAAGAATGGGGGGTGCTGGGCAGTATTGGGGGCACTGGGTAAGGACTGCTTCAGTACAGTGTAGATCAAACAATGTGGGTGATTTTGTTAAGCAGGCCAGTAACTGCCCCAGGAGACTGTCATGGTCCAAGTGACTGTCCTCGAAATAGTTCAGATCCATTTGTCCCAAGGAAAAGACCCAGCTTCCTCTAAAGTTATTTGCTTGTATATGTGCCTTTTCATCTGAAGCACATTTATTCTTCAATTATTTATTGAAGACTTTCATTTGTTTCAGACTAGATTTTAGGCGCTTGGGAGCCAAAGCATGTCTCATGTTCTGTGTTCACCATATGGTGTAGCTCTAGTAGAGCCTAGCGCCCTGGCTCCTCCCAGGCCCCTTAGGCTCTGGTCAGAAGGACTCTGGACCTGACTACCTAGTTTGGCCACTCCACTTACTCCTTCTGACCTGAGGAACTCTGCTTGGGGATTCAGGAATTGGACAGAACCCAGAAAGGTCAAGAGGCCTAGGGTTAGGGCAAACTCCTGGCTCCCAACGAAGTCTGACCTTAGCTAGGACCAATGTCTTGGATACTCGTTTTAGGCCAGGAACCAGTTTTTAGTTGATAGATTCCAGGGTTGCTCTGAAGTTCCCGCAAAGTGACAGGAGAAAGGCTTCAGCGCAGATTCGCCATGCAAAAGAAAGCGCCGCGTTACTACCTGCTGTGAGCTCCTCTGAGAAATGGGGATAATAACAATGATTATTCCCTGCCTGGATTGCTGTGATACCCTCCGAGCCAGTCTTCCGACTTCTATTTTTGTGCTTTTAAAAGGCGGCTTCACCCAGCAGCTGGGCAATCTTTCTTAATATGCAAATAAGGCTAAGTCCTCCTGTTTAAAAACCTCCAATAACTTCACACTGGCTTAAGTCTGCAGTGCCGCTCAAGCCTGGAAAGCCCTATGTCATACAGCTCAGTCCGCTAAGCTGCCTTCTGCCCTTTGCCCTCTTGATACCCAGCTTCCTCTCAGTCCTTCAACCTCACCAAGACCTTCACAGCCCCAAGACATTTCCTCCTGCTATCTCTTGCACGGATCTAGATTAGATGCTGACGAGTGTGTGTGTCAGCCCCCCCCCCCAAAGGCTTCCTTACCCATCTTCCTGTGCAGTCTCAATGCACCAGTGCTTGTCACAACCCCACCACAGACACAGTCACCTCGTGATCTTTGCTGTCCACTCTGGTGTGAATCCCGCCAGCAAAGCAGCCACCCCTCAGTAAACATTTGTTGAAGAATGAAGAAATGAATGAGAACGTGGGGGCCCCATGACATGTAGGGGTCACATCTGCTCTATGCCCCACAGAGAAGATGGTGGTGGTGTGGCTGATGAGGCGCTGATGGCAGATATGGGGTTCCACAGGCCTGATACCACCCCCTGTTCTCTGGGCAGGATGTTCCCCATGGACAGAGACACGGCTGAGTGTCTGTGGCTCTCAGCCCTCTGGGGCCCTTAGCGTCATGACTGCCTGGCCCAGATCACTGCTGCAGGGGTACTTCCTCTTCAGATGCTCTCAGGACAACTTTACCATTAGGTCAGAGAGGACTTCAGTAGAGAAGTCACTGGTGGACCAGTCAGTGACACTGCAGAGGTCTGGTGTGAGCGGCCTCCTGCACCAGTTGACCCCAGGCCAGCACTACAGCCTGGGGTCCAGTGAGCAGCAGAGCCAAGCTGCCCTGTAAGGATATCAGAAGCCATGTTGCCGCAGACACCCCTACCAGGGGCCTGGCTCCCCTCACCAGCCCCAAGAACAAAAGCGGGCAGGGAAACCAGCCCAGTCCTAAGACTGTAACTCAGGGGTCAGCTGCATCCCTTCTGTCCATCTGGTCTTTGCTGGCCGGGAGGGCCGAAAAAGAAATGTCTACAAGAGACAGGGCCTTGCTGATACTCTAGGAGGACCATGAGAAGCGGTAGACAGATGGGGAGGCTGAAGGATAGGTTCTGGCTGCTCCTTGTTCCCAGGTGGGGTCTAGCCTCAGTAGGACCGTGAGCATTTGTGGTGGAACCAGCAGCAGGGGCGCCCGGCTTGGTTTGCAAGATCACAGGTACAGATCTTGCTGCAGCTCTTTGCTTTCCTACCAGAGACCAAAGTGTCAGGGGTTTTCCCACAGGAATCCCTTTTCATGTTTATCTGAAGTGGGGTGTGAAAATGGGTAGCTACCTGGGCACAAGGGGAGGAAGGAGGAAGCTGCCTGTTTCCTAGCTACTTGGGGAGCAGGGACAAGAGGTGTCACTGTGCACGTGGCTTCTTTCCCAGGGGTCAACTTGCTCTGCTGGCAGCTGGGACAGGGAGGGCATGGCCTGGCACCTGGAGGCTTTCCCACAGCAGGTAAGCTGTTGGTTTTATCTCGGCTCACTTCTATCAAGAAAACAAGATTTTTTTTTTTTAAATGAAATTAAAGTGGCGGTGGGTGATTGATGGGCCTCTCCAGAAGTAAGCCCCTCTCTATATAACACTGAATAAATCCCAGAGAAAGAAAGCTTTCCCCTCTGGAAGCTGCTACCTCGCCTTCCTGGCCACTCTTAGGACACTGATTCTTAGGGCAATGATTCTCAACCTTCCTAACGCTGCAACCCTTTTATATAGTTAGTTCCTCACGCTGTGGTGACCCCAACCATAAAAATTATTTTCGTTGCCACTGAATAACTGTAATTTTGCTATTGTTACAAATCATAATGTAAATATCTGATATGTGACCCCAGTGAATGGATTGCTCGACCTTAAAGGGTCATGACCCATAGACTGAAAACCACTGCTCTGGATGCTTAGCAAAGTTCCTGGGAGGTGACCTGGAACAAGTAGAACCAAAGAGACTCCCAAAGTTTGTTTGACCTTTTCCAAGTCCTGTCTGGGATCTGACTGAGCGGCAAGCTCTTAGCGGATACATCTCCCCAACTCCCCCATCAGACTCATCCCTCTCTGAAGGTCACAGAACTGCCACCACCTGCAGTCAGCCAAGGACAAATCAGGATCTAGGCTGAAGAAAGTTGAGACTGGTCAGACAGGTTTAGGAGAGAGGCCTAGGCTCTGAGATGGCGTGAGACGTCTCACTCTCTTTCATTGACAAATGCTTACACAGCCACCGAATGTGAGCACGACCCTCCTCAGTCACAGGGGAAGGAACTCGGACCAGAGAAGCACACGCGGGCCCACCATCTGCACCCTGAGCTTCCTTCCACTGACCCGCCTCTGAAGGCCAGGACCCAGCCCAGCCCTGGCCCTTGCATCTGAAATGTTTCCTTGCTCGGCCCCTTCCTGGCCTTAAGAAGCAAGTATGATCACCTGTTTTGAAAACTTCTCTGCTTGTTGGGCTGTCCCTACATCCCCAGGAGATATCAAACCTTTAAATTCGTAATTTACATTTAAATCTTTAAATTTAAAGAAAAACCTTTAAATGAGGGCTCTGACCCCTATCCAGGTTAGGATATGCCAGAGGGAGTTAGCAGCACGTGGGCTCAGAGATCAGGAGACCCTGGGGAAAACAGCTGCATGACCTGAAGTACGGGTACCGTTCGCATGCATGGTTTAACACTGAGGGCTTTGTGGGTGCGCAGCCGTAACCCTGTTACTCTGCGACATTTTAAACATTTAGTAAGTGGCTTCATGCTGCATTTGTCTTTTTATATCAGCTTCCTTACTTAAAATTGCATGTTTTGCTATCTATTTTTGTCAGTGTAGTCTGTTTGAATTCATTATAATGCCACATACTTAATTTAAATTTTTCTAATATCTAGTCAGTGAGGTATTTCAGCAGATAAAGGTGGTTGAGTCCTATTGCTAAGGACCACATGGTAGAAGGAGAGTACTGAAGCCTGTAGGTTGTGTTCTGACCTCCATACTGTGTGCACACACACACGCACATACACACATACTAAATAAATGCAGTGAAAAGTCTAAGCCTGTTTTCCAGCGTCCGTATTTAGGGGAACAGCCTGATGGTTTGATGCATTTATTTTCATCTTCATAAGTGTAGTGCAGTGAGTGCTGGGGTCTAGGAAAGGAGCAGGCCGTTCAGCCCTCTTCCTTCTCTGTACGTGTGGTCACATCCCCTAAAGTCAGTACCCCAAGCCTTCTGTGTACAGCGCCCTCCCGTTATCGCCAGGCTCAGGTGTGCTGAGTCAACTTATCCCACCTCGTGCAACTTTGGGCCCTTTCTCTGAGCTACATCTTCTCCTTTGCCCTTACGCCCTAAAATATTGTGAATGAGATGGTCTGTGTTTTTAGTTTCACAGTAAGTCTTCCTGACTCAGTAGGAATATTACTCCCATGGCACACCCCAGGTTTCACCAGCCCACACTCAAATTCACCGCAGTCTTAGGATCGTGTGGTCTCTCACTGGGCTCAGTCCTGTGAAGCTTTCCCTTGGCCAAATCCACCAAAATCTGTATCAAGGCAATACATACATATATACATATAGACAGACAGACAGAAATAAAAGATGAAGTGCCAAGATTGAAGAGGTAATTCTTACTACAGAATTCTCTCAGTGGCATCAATGAGTCCCCAGGAAGATGTGACAGGCATTGGATGAAGATAATCACATGAATTGTCCTGATATGCCAGAAAATACAGAACAAACTAAAGCGGTTGGACCGAGTGATTTAGTCAGAAAAGCAATCATGTTATGCCATGTACAATTTTCACAATACCTGAGGATTTTTTTCTTTGCTTTGCTTTGCTTGTTTTTCAAGACAGTGTTTCTTAGTAACTGTGGAGCCTGTCCTGGAACTCACTCTGTAGACCAGGCTGGCCTCGAACTCACAGAGATCCGCCTGCCTCTGCCTCCCGAGTGCTAGAATTGAAGGCATGTGCCATCACCACTCAGCTAACTGGTTTTTTTTTAAATATTTATTTTTACATATGTGTATATGTGAGTGTAGGCTTACATGTGTGTAAGTGCCCTAGGCTCCAGAACAGGCAGGTTGGATGCCCTGTAAGATGGAGTTACATGCAGGTGTAGGCCACCCGAAATGGGTGCTGGGAACCAAGCCCTCTGGAGAGCAACACACGCTCTAAAGCGCTCCCTCTCCAGCTTCCAAAGGTTGTTTGTTTGTTTTTGTAATTTCTGACTTCTGAGAAGGGCAATGGATTAATCCCTTTTCTCCTCCGGTAACTCAGCAGAAACCATTCAGCCTTCAAGGGAGGGGTCTCATTAGAGGCCCAGAGGTGCAGGAGAGATGAAGCGCCACTACACAGTCGCCCATCTTGGGTTTCCAGACTGCTGCCTACTCGACAAGCCTGTGCCCCTCTGCTCTTTCCCAGACCCCTCATTTTGAGATGCTTCTTGTCACTTAGTAGACTCCTGGACCGAATGCAGGCCTCTCACAGTCAGAAAACCCACAATTCCTTTGTGGGAATGTTGTCATAGCTTCTCAACCTGCGCACTGCAAGTCAGAATCCCTAAACCCCACCCCACCCCGCCCTATCCCCCACCCACCTACCAGGAGTCCGCTGGGAGCTTCCTCCTGGGTCTGTCTCCAGATCTTGGATCTCCATGGAGCAAAATCCTAAACAAAATACACTTTGTTCCCACCGGAGGATATTTCTACAAGGTGGTCCCACAGCTGGCTCTACATAGTGTGAGTTCCAGAACATACAGAGAGACCCTGTCTCATACATAAATAAATAAATATCTTTAAATGCGGCATGAATGCTGTCACAGCCCAGCCCAAGTTCAGTGTCTACAGTTGTCTACAGAATTGAAAGCTTCTCAACGCCCCCAAACAGCTGCATCCTCCAGTCTCCCGCACTGGGTGCTTCCAGGCGAGGCTCTGTAGCCTGAGCTCGCAGGGCCTAGGTTCCCGTAGCAGAGAGGAGTATCAGTCACATGTGGACATTAAGTGCACGCAGCCTAGGAAGGCAAATCCCACAAATGGGATGGGCCCGTTTCAGTGCTACAATAGGTTACCGTGTGGCCTGGGCCAGACCTAGGATATGGCCATGACATCTGCCCAGGGAGAGTTTGTTTTTGTTTTTGTTTTTAATATTTATTAATTTTATTATGTATACAATATTCTGTCTGTATGTATGCCTGCAGGCCAGAAGAGGGCACCAGACCTCATTACAGATGGTTGTGAGCCACCATGTGGTTGCTGGGAATTGAACTCAGGACCTTTGGAAGAGCAGGCAATGATCTTAACCACTGAGCCATCTCTCCAGCCCCCCAGGGAGAGTTTTGAAGATTTGTTGCCTTTTCGGTCTGTCTCTCCTTGCTCAGATCATCTCTACCCAGCCATCACTGCTGTTGGGTTTAACCAGAACAGAAGCCAGCAGCTACGGATGCTAACTAGAACCAGCAAGCATGGCTGGAGGTCCCCAAGGGAGCTGCCGGAGCCCTAGGCTGGCTGACCGCATCTTTGGCAAGAGTCAACACTGGGCTTTGCTTCCCCTCTGATCTGCCAGCCTGTGTTCCTGGCTGGGTCAGGCAGTGGAGCCAAGACAAACACTGTGTATGAGCTCACTGGCCTGGGCCCAAAGCTCAGATGTGCAATCTGAAATGCAGGGTTCGGATCAGGGTCCTAACTGGGAAAAAATAAGCATGAAATCTTGAAACAAAAAAACAACATCAGCCCGAACCACTTCAGAGGTTACTTAAAGTTGTTCAGCTCCAAATGTTGCTAATGGTGAAAGCAAGATTTAAATGCCCCCCCTGCCCCCCCCCCCCGGGAGAGATAGAGAAGCGGGGAGATTCCCAGAAAGGGATGAGGAGGTTGGAGCCTGTATAGTACGTTAACATTTTAAGAAGATAAAAGGTAAAATTCAGGCCAGGGGACTGCGGTGACCTGTGACCAGAGAACTTGGAGTCCACAGCCCCCTCCCTCGGCAGCTCCAGGACTCAGTTTCCCCTCAGCTACTGCCTGTGCTGTCTCTCTCTGTGTCGCACAGGGCAATGTGAAGATGGAGGGCCTGTGCTACAGAGAAAGGACGGGGTGGGGGAACGTGGGGAGGACTATGTGGTAAACAAGGACAGCAAAGCCAGTTGTCCCCAAAAAGGTGGCCCATAAAAACCAGCAGGCCAGTCCAAGGTACCAAAGTCCCTGATGTCAGGGAGGTGGTCACATCCTTGCTTCACTGTGTACCTTTCCAGACTAGGGAGGCAGTAGCCGTGGGTGCAGATGTCAGGGCCAGAGAGACGACCATGAGTTCCAGAGAGTTCATGGGGCGAGCGAGCCAAAGAGCTGCAGGAGTTTGGCTCTCAATCTGCTGGTAAATATGCTAATCACACACAGGTCTTTGCCTGTTCTCAGGGACTTAGTATCTGAGAGATGGGCAACTTCCTAAGTGGCTGCAATAAACATCACTGAGCTCGAACACGAGAGGTGTAAGCCACTCTCACACACAGAACAGACTATCTCTGGGGAGCCAGAAGGAATGGCGCTGATTTGAGGAGAAGCATGGTCTTCATTCTGGAAACACCGAGTTCCAGGGCCTCTGTGGAGACCAATTATCATGTGCAGAAGATAGTAATGGCTCAATCAGCTACAGCAATCCAGACTCCAGAAAGGAGCTGGGCACAGTGAAATAGCCCTGTAATCCCAGCACTGAGAAATCTGAGATAGGAAGATCTCAAGTTCAAAGCCAACCTGGGCTACACGGTAAGATCTTATCCCCAAATAATAACAACAACTACTTTGATATATATCTGGTTCAGATGGAATTACCCCCATCTGTGCTTTATTTCCCTCACAATGGTGTAATTATGGATACCTTCAGAGACCCCGAGTTTGGTTAAACCCAGACATATGAAGCACCTTTGTGTCCAGGAACCAAAGGCTACTACACAGGCTGCTACGCATCTTTTAACTTTTAGTCCTAAATTTGAAGCTTTACTGACTGGTGCCCGCATCCTCTGCGGCTCAGTGCAGCCCCAGAGCCCACTCAGACCCGCTGAGAAACACGAGGCCAGAGGAGGCCGAGCAGGTATTCTACTCCCAGGCAGTTACCCAGACAGCTGGAGCCAATGCTCAGCTGCAGTCTCATTCCGGAGGCTCGCTCTGCCCCGCAGACGTCCCTGGGAATAACATCCTACAAGCAGACAGCTTTCCCAACTGGCTCTTTCCAAATTGCATTTGAAGTAGATCTGGGCCCAAAAGGGGATCCCCAAGCTCTTCACTGCGAAAAGCTTACATGATGCATTTCCACGAGCACTTACGCAAAGATGACGGGCTCGTAAACACTAATGAGATGTCTGGCTGCTGTCCAAGTGTATCCGCGGAAGACCATTTTCTCATCCCAGGGTTCTGAGATTAGTAAATTGCATGAGCAGCTACCAGGAAGCAGCTGTTAAGTGCTGTTACAGTCATTCTATTTCACGCAGACCTTTAAACATTTCCTCTTTAACCCTTAAGAAACGCATTTCTAGGGCCCACGAGATAGCTCAATGGTTAAGAGCGCTTGTTGCTAAGCCTGGTCACCTACTTGATCCTGAGATCCATGTGATGTAAAATCTTGCAAGTTGACCTCTGAACTCTACACATGCACCAAGGAGCACACACAAAATAATTTTTTTTAATATAAGGAATACATTTCTGTAACTCAGTGTTCTTGCTCAAACCTCAAGCAGAAGGTTGAACGTGACATGAGTTCACTCATTCTCCACATCATTACTGAACCCCTTATGTGTGTCAGGAGCCCAGTCAGAGGCTGAGGGCTTACCAATAAATAAGCACACAGCCCCTACCCTGGAGGTGAAGGAGACCCGAGGACAAAGTATGGTCACAGCCACCTGCAGGTGGAGCCGTTCCCCTCACAGCACGGCCACACTACAGATCCCAGCTGCGTGGCACATGAGGACAGACAGCCCTCGCCCAGAACTTTGGAAAGGTTTCAAACAGGCAACAGCAGATAACACCCCAGCCTGAGCCCTCCTGCCCCTCCTGCCCGCCCTCCTTGGCACTGGTCAGGTTCTCAGAGCCCGCATTCCCTAATCAGCTTCTCCAGACTCTACAGTTCAATGAATATAGGAAGAGGAGGGCAGCGTGCAGCAAGGATGGGCCTGCAGTAATCCCCAAATGAATCAGAGCAGGGGTTCACACGTTGTCTTCTGTTGCGAGGTTCAGCGGTAGACAATGCCTTCAAGGTCTGTGGGGGTCCCTGAAGACCTCCCTCACGGGCCCTTTTTCCTCCTGGTGCTGCTTTCCACACCCAACCCTGGGTCTCGGAACCAATCATCTGTCCGGAAGAGTCCTTCACCCCTTCCTCACCTGTTTGTCACTGCGAGATGGCGGCCCAAACCTCCTGCCTAGTAGGAGGGAGAATGTGGTCAGAAAGAAACTCTGGCCAAGCCGTGGTTTACAAATGCTACCAACCACAAGCCATTTGTGGGTTCACAGATGACATGGGCAGAGTCCCCGGGAAAAGTCCTCAGCCAGCAGATGTGGCTCACTCGTCTGGACTGATGACAGACCTAGGACCCACTCGGTTCCATTGCCCCTCAAAGCTGAGAAAGTGTGGCACTCCCTCCTTTCAAGGCCAGGCTGCTGCCTGCAGCTGTGGTAGCCTGACCCCCTGATTTACCACAGTTGCCAGTGGGTACCTCTGCTACCAGGTTCATCCCATAGAGGGAGACTCTGAGGCGGAGGGGGTGGGGGGACCCATCAGCTGGTCACCAATAGAGTGATGAGGATAGATACACTTGTATCTGCTTTTCATTGAGTCCAGAACAAGCAGAGCGGGTCCCAGTCAGCCTGCTTTGCCTTCCATAAACGCTGAGGGTACTTAAAAAGATGTAAGAAACCAAACCAAACTTTCCAGCATGATCCAAGCGAGTCCCTGTTGGCCTTTGTGAGGATGCGTGCATACACGGAACTGAGACATCTCCTGCCTGTGGCCTACCACACATCATTGTGACCCTCTCTCTCCTTTCCACGTAGGCCCCGCCCCTCCCGCTCATAGCAGATACCCTGGTGGCTCTGGACACTCTGGGCATGGTGCTCACATTCAGAGTCCTGGGTCTCCACAGGTGTCTTAGTTCTTTCTTCCCTCCTCTCTAGGGTCCCTTCTCCTGGCTAGAACTGCAGCCCTGGGATTTCTGTGCCCTCATCAGAACAGCATCGCTGATGAAAACGTGAAGTGGAGTAAGACAGGTATGGGCTGGAGTTTGAACCAGCGACAGAGAGCTCAGAGGCTATACAGAACCAAGTGCACTCAGCAGAGGGTTCCCACCAGGACTTCCAGGAGGGAGGACCTGGAACAAGGGGCAGAGGAGCCAGGGAAGGTGTGAGCAGGAGCATAAACCTGGGGTTTCTATGGACACATCAGGGGAAGCAGAGCAAATGGCTTAGAGGGCTATCTCCAGACCCCAGGCAGGATGGCAAGAGCCAGAGCCCAGAGCGTGAGAAGATGTGGAGGGGGCCTGCCCTGGATTGGCTGTTCGCATAAGGAGAGTATTCTAAAGCTACTGTTGTTCCTCGGGGTCAGTTAGGCCTAGATGAGGACAGAATAGAAGAAATGGTTCCTGAGGCTTTTTGGGTGACGATCTGTCCCTTCCCTTGCCCTGGGGGCTCAGAGCCTGGGAAGAAGAAGGGAACCTCAACTCCTCCTCTGGCCCAGGCCCTGTCTGCTTCCCCCTTCTTCCTTTCTTAGCTGATCCCAGGGCCTGCTGGTGTTGCTCAGCTGTCCTTGATTTTCCCATACTCCTCAGTGCTCTTCCTGGTCCCTGGTGCTCTTCAGGGGTCATCTTCCCACTGGTCAGGCGAAACAGCACTAGACACTTCCTCACCTCCCCATACCCTACACCCCCACACCCCACTCTTTACCCCGCATCTCAAGCCCATCTTTACCCCCACACCCGTGCAGCCAACACACATACACCCCTATTTATTTACCATTTGTGCCGTACCCCTGTCTCTAACTCCCATCCACACCCTCATACCCCTCATATACACCCCACCTGGTCCTGGACCCCATTCTCACTCCAACCAGGCCCTCATGTACCACCCAGGGGCAGGAGGGGCTGGGCATTTGGACTCTGTCCTGAAGACCTAGAGAGCAAAGGGTCCCGGTACTTCATGCTGCTTAGAGAAGAGATCAGCTCTCTGAACTTCCCCTAGAGAACTACACAGATAATAAACAGACTGAAGCCAATTGAAACAGGAAGGAAGAGCTGGCTCCAACCCAATGACAACCAGGAAAGATGTCCTGACTGGAAACCACTGGCTATTTCTCCCTCCTGCCCGCAGTTAGGGGAAAGGAAGGTTGCAGCTGGCCACCCGATCTCCACAGCAGAACTGCCCTGGGCAGGCGGGTTATCATTGGATTCTGTTCTGGATGCTGGGTTGCAGAAAGGGCCCCACTGCCTTGGTTCACTGGGGGTTTTAGAGGGATGATTGGGCAGCTCTAGGACAGGATCTCCTGTTAGGAGGAGCAGTGGGGATGACTGGGCAGCTCAAGGACAGGATCTTCTGTCTGTCCCAGGGCTGTCATAATTACCCCCAGCTCCTGGGGAAATCATTTTAAAATTTATTATGAGTTGCCCAGATGCCAGATAGTGGGGACAGATGTGTGATCTCCATGTACCTGAGAAGCAAGCAAAGATTTGGGTTAGCCTGGCCAGACCTCACAGAGGCTGAAGTTCTGGGATTTGAACCAAATGCAGAGAGCTCATAGCGTGTGTGTGTGTGTGTGTGTGTGTGTGTGTGTGTGTGTGCTGTATAATATATTACATTATACATGTGTGTTGAGTTTGGATGCACAAGCATCATCTAACAGATTCCTGCTTCATCCAGAACATGAACTTTTTCTTCCAAGGATGTCAACCATCTGGAGGGAGCCACCCATAGCATGAGGCTCAGGGGTTGTCTGCACCCAAACTCTACTGATTTAAATGACAATCGGATAGAAGTACCTTCCTGGATGCAGCTATAGAGGCTTGGCCAACCATCTGGAGTTGGAGGCCAGCAAGGGGCTACGCACTACAGCCA
The DNA here is from genome assembly GCF_014885135.2 of Alexandromys fortis. Classification (NCBI taxonomy): domain Eukaryota; kingdom Metazoa; phylum Chordata; class Mammalia; order Rodentia; family Cricetidae; genus Alexandromys; species Alexandromys fortis. Next base: position 20,642,135 of record NW_026067937.1, on the reverse strand, counting down.
TAGCCTCACTGAGAGCCTCACATGACCTAAGTGTGAATCCTGTGCCCTGCTGAGAGTGCACAGATTGGGGAGCCAGAACAGGACAGCGGAATGCGTTCCCCAGTGCTGAGTGACGGCGCACCCAGCACCCACTGCTGTCTGTTAAATCACAGATCAGAGAGTATCAAATTCACTGTATTTTTCTTGTCTCTAGGTACCCCAAAGAGAAAACACACAAAGAAAAAAGAAAACAGGCCCAAGGCTAAAGCCCAGGGTTCAGAAGTAGGTGTGGTGTCTGTGCCCCAAGGCCCCGAAGGCTAACTGGGAGGGAGGATGAATCTCTTCAGCCCAGATAGCTCAAGTATGTAGTTTTCCAAGATGGATTATCAGGATCAGATGGTGGCATCTGCGGAGCTTGAAGTCCTGCTGACAAGTTCTCTGTGTGGGAAATAGTATTCACCATCAGGCCCCTGTGAGCAAGAAAGGCGTGGAGTACCAGCATAAGCCAGCTGAAGGCTGCAGGCGATGTTCGGCTAAAAAAACTGAATGGAGCAAAAAGATCAAGGTCTAAGATTTTCCCAGCCAAGCCCAAAGGCCTATGTTGATTCCCCTGCGACCTAGGAAACAAAGCTCTTCCATCTAGGTGGTCCCTCGAGGACTGTGCCTACCTTGGTCTGGGCTTTTTAACCTCTGGCCCAAGGGAAATAAATAAATAAATAAATAAATAAATAAATAAATAAATAAACCTGATGCTGAGCCAGTGTTTCCTGTTCCTATGTTAAGAGAGAAAGAAGATGTGGTTTGGCTCCCCAACAAGGAAACTGAAGCCCCATAATACCATTAAGGCGCTTGTTTCCCTGGAAGGACAGTGGGATGGGGAACCCAGGGGGCAGGGAGGAGAGAAGCGTGGGAAGAAGTCCCTGTTGCCGACCTTGGTAGGAAAGGGTGTGTACAGGAAAGAAGCCCGGGACAGACACTGGGGAACTGTCAGTGGGCAGGTAGTAGGGATGAGCAGAATCAGGAAGGAAAGCAGCCCAAGAGCAGCATGGGGAGAGTAAGGAAGTTCCGGGGTCCAGGCCACCGTCTGAGGACTCAGCTCTGTCCTTTTTGGTGCCGCTCAAATTCTAAGTGCGTGAAAAGATTTTGTTTCTTCCCAAATGTTGATTCTGATTTTGAAATCTTTCTAATAAGACATTAAACTACATTAGCGTAGAAGACACGGATTGCTCCCCAAGTGGCAGCTTTCAAAACCGCACCCCACATGGTCTGTGCTCTGTTGTTCTGAAAATGGGTGTTGGGTGGATGGGAGTTGCCTTAGCTATGGGAGGCTATGCCCCTTCCCACAATGCCCAATCTTTATGCTTTGTGTGTCTACTCCCAAACAGCAGTCTTGAGACAGGAGGACCAAGTGAGTTCTCTCCTTTGCCGATGCACCATAGAAATCCCTGAACCCACACCGAGCAAGGAATCCTCACCAGCTAAGCCTGTTGCCGCGCGGAACAGTGGCCGTTCCACTGGGTGACAGCCAGCGAGAGCAGAGGAAGGGCGGTAAAGCGGGGTAGGCCGTCCACACCTGCTGGTTAAGAGCCGCCTTTGGATTTGGCAAGGATTTCTTGGATATGACACCAAGCACACAAGCAACAGAAGCAAACATAGACAAACCTGAAAGCTCTGAAGGAGTCAATAGCAAAAAGACAGCCCGTGGAAAGGCGAAGAAGAAGAAGAAGAAGAAGAAGAAGAAGAAGAAGAAGAAGAAGAAGAAGAAGAAGAAGAAGAAGAAGAAGAAGAAGAAGAAGAAGAAGAAGAAGAAGAAGAAGAAGAAGAAGAAGAAGAAGAAGAAGAAGAAGAAGAAGAAGAAGAAGAAGAAATCCTAACCACATGCCTGAGAAAGGGTTAAAAACTCCCACTGCCAAGGGGGCTCTAATAGGGCTGGCTCCACACTGCCACCTGCAGCCGCAGCTTGGGGAGTTCAGTTGGGAGACCTTGGCTCAGGTGAACCGGCAAGAAAGATTATGAAGCACACTTGGAGTTGATGAAGAAGAGGGTTAACTTAGATTTAAGCTGGCGCAGGTGGGGGTGGGTGTAATACAGAGGAATTCGGAGAAAGGCTTGCACACCCCCAAGCCTGAGTCATGGGCTCCCCCAGAGAGCTGAACTTGAGTGTCCTTACAATAACCAAGTAGAGGCTTTTGGTGGCTTCTGAAGTTACTTTTCAAAAGGTGGTTGTGATGGTTTAATTGTAATGTAATTGGCCCTTATAATCTCAGAGGGAGCAGCACTATTAGGAGGTGTGGCTTTGTTGGAGTAGGAAGTGTGTGTCACTGTGGGGGCAGGCTTTGAGGTTTCCTATGCTCAGGATACAGCTTCAACTTTTTTTTTTTTTGATTGCAGGTTCTTTCTGGGGATCAGACTTGAGTCTCATGCTTGCCTGGCAAGCACATTGGCCAGAGGAGCCATTTCCCCGGTTCCTTGGTGATTTAAATACAAGTCCCTGCCACTTCTGTAAGGTTAGCATGGAGCAGGGGCTGTTCACTACTCCTGCCTCTGTCTTTGTGCTCTGGAAGCTGCTTGTCTTTGTGATTGTTGGAGCTGATTTTGGAGTTTATTTATGCCATGGGCAAAAATAATTCTCCTAGGAGACACAGCCTAGCTCCTTAATCTCTTAAGAGGAAAGAGTCAAAGGACAGGATGGGCCTCCACCGTACACGTGTGTCCTGTTCCTGCAACCCACTGTCCCAGGTCTGAGGGAAAGACAAGCAAGGGACCATCAGGGAGGTGCAGGCTGCTTTTCCTAAAACCAAGTCTGGGTTGAGAGTCTGAGTGAGATCAGATCTACCCGACTGTCATTGTCCCAGCTTTCTGGAGAGTCGCTTTCTGATATCAGTAACCCCAGAGACTGTTTAAGACAATGTAAGAGGGATATGGGTCCAGGGATCGCCAATCCCTAGCTTCCTCTTCCTCCTTGGTACTCCACAGCACAGCCTGAATCCAGAAAGAATGACCAATCTGTGTGGCTATCAGCACTGCTATGACACTGTGCCCCTGTGATCAGCTCCCTCCAGAGATGACCCTGACCTCCGGGATCTGACCCCCATCTTCAGTTTCTACACTAGATCCTGCCTGGTCCAGAAGACCAAATGCGTGGAGCCCTATACCTGGCCTTGGCAGCTGTAGTAGCCAAAACAGCCATGTTTCCCCCTGCAGAGCCAAAGAGAACCCTGCTCCTTCCTCCCACTCCCTTCTGCACACATGAAAAATCATTCCAATTCTCTTGGTGTCTCCAATAACACCCTCCTGTGTTCCTCAGACCCCTTGCCAGTTGGCAAAGTCAGCTCAGGTTTTGTCTTGTGCCTCCTGGGAGGGTGACACAGGGATGCCATTACTATTTCAGGACTTCTGCTACACATTGGGTACAGGTAAAGAAGCTGCCACTGGCCCAGATCCCAAATTCATAAGAATCCAAATAGCAGTAGCAAAGTAGGGGATGTTGATGAACACAAAAGCAAAGCAATTAGGAGGTGGTTGTCTAGCAAAAACACACAGCAAGCAGGGTAGGAGAGGGCACCCAGGCAAGGCCATTCTGATGACAGTCACTAGGAAAGGAACCGGGCATAGTTAAGGGGTCAAGTCTGGGGCTAGCGGTACTACCTCATGGTTCTAGAGAGAAACCATGAGATTCCCAGTCTGGTCTCATTCTCTCGTCATCTCCCTCACAGAGATGCAGAGACAGCCTGGAGTGGAGCCATACCTCAGACACCAAGGCAAAGGCTTGTTGAGCACCTGCGGATTTCCTGTGGGGCTGTGGATTCTGTAACAGAGTAGGATGTGGTGAAAAACGCCTCTGACAGCCTCCACAGGGTTGCGGCTTCTCGAATGGAGTGGGACTCTCCGGAGGAAATCCACACTTCCAGCCTGCTGAGGGCTCACAGCCTCCCACGCATCTGTCCCTTCTCACCAGACTCACCTGCAGTAGTAGCTGAGGGCTCCTCCCCTATCACAGATGGCATCTGGCTCATTTATGGCCTCACTTGGTCTCACTGTCACTAGAGTCTCGGCCTTCCCTGCCCACACTCATGCCCACACTCCTGCTCATGGGCACTGATGTTGAGCAAGCAGGCCCTGACTCTGGCTCTCCTAGCTTAGAGCATACTTTGTAAGCCCAGCCCTTCCAGAGCCTTCTTTTTTTTTTTTTTTTTTTTTTTTTTTTTTTTGGTTTTTCGAGACAGGGTTTCTCTGTAGCTTTGGTGCCTGTCCCGGAACTAGCTCTTGTAGACCAGGCTGGCCTCGAACTCCGAGAGATCCGCCTGCCTCTGCCTCCCGAGTGCTGAGATTAAAGGCGTGCGCCACCACTGCCTGTCGTGAGCCTTCATTTCTTTACCTGTGGAGTCAGCATGACATCCTCTGTCCTTGTCCCCAGGAGATCTGGACTAGGGTGGGTATGCCAGCACCCACGTCCTCACTCCAGATGGAGCCCCAAGCCTGGCTATGATGCATGGGGTCATTACAGTGTCCCACAGGACAGTTCACTCTCTCTCGGGGCTGCCTTAGGATCTGAAGTTCCGGGAAGAGCTCACATCTGTCTGCTCCCCTGGTGTTGCCATAATCGGACTCACAGCAGAAAGGCTCTTGGTTTGAGGAGAGGCAAGTAGACTGTGGTCCCTACTCTTTGTCCTTGGTCACTAGACTCTGTCTCCACAGGCATAGCCTGACACGGCAGGACAGGCTTCTTGGGACACTGCCATACTGGTGCCCACAGGGAGCTAGGACCTCCCACGTCTATCATCAATCAAGAAAATGCAGTCTTGCCTTTTCCCATGGGGGCATTTTCTCAGTCAAGGTTCCCATTTCCCAAATGGCTAGCTTATGTCAAGTTGACATAAAACTAATCATCACACCGTGGTATAAGAACCCAAGAGGGGGCTGGAGAGATGGCTCAGCGGTTGAGAGCACTGACTTTTCTTACACAGGTTTCAAGTTCAATTTCCAGCAATGCACATGTTGGCTCACAGCCATTTATAATGAGTTCTGGCGCCCTCTTCTGGCCTGCAAACATACATACAGACAAAACACTATATAATGAATGAATGAATGACTAAATAAATAAATAAATAAATAAGTCTGTGCCGGTAGGTGGTGGTGCACGCCTTTAATCCCAACACTCTGGAGGTAGAGGCAGGTGTATCTCTGTGAGTTCGAGGCCAGCCTGGTTTACAGAGTGAGAGAAACCCCTGTCTCAAAAGGAAAAACAAAAACAAAAAACCAGGAGGATATTTTAAAACTTAGACCTAAAAGATAAACCTGTACTGGTGAATATCATCTCAGCCCCAGTAAGTACAAAGCTGCCTGGTGAGCTTGTTGCCCAGTTTGGTCCTCCTGGGCCACACTCAGAGGGTGAGCCTGTATGTCCTTTCGACACTGGGCTCTTTCCTACCCCGTGCATGCCAAGCTGGTACAGACCAGCCCAGGCCACAGTTCTAGGTACCGATTGCCTCAGCTACCTCACACGTCTCCAGAACAGGCTATGGGCCAACAGCTGAATCGGGTAAACAGAAACCTAAGCGCTAGCTGGGGCAAGCGGGGGAGCTGGTGGCAACCAGCGCCTGGACACAGCAGGCAGGACAGGCTTCTTGGGACAAGGCCAAAGCACTGCTAAAGAGCTCGGTCCTGAGCAAAACTGCTGGAGGTGATGGCCTCTCGAGGGACAATTGTTCGTCGGACTTGGCGTGGAAACTCTGTTGTTTCTTTTCCCAATTTGGGGAAATCCCAAACCGGATTTACCCATTCTGTTTGCACAAGACAGAGCTGCCTTTTCCAAAAGGACTTCGGGCTGTGCTCATGGGGAGCAAGTCTCAGCCCAGAGAGAAAACACTGCTATGACGGGCACCTAATCTCAGTTGCCCTTTCCTTCTGATTGGACCGCTGAAGGTCTTTGTGGAGGAAAAGTCAAGAAAGGGGCTTTAGGAGGAGAAACGGCGCAAGAAGATAGAAGATGAGGGGGGTCATGGGAAGGACAGAAACTCCAAACCCAGAACAGTGTACCGAGAAGGGCACAGATTGCTCTAACACGAAAAACGGCCCCTGCAGTACAAAGTGGGTGCCTTCTGTAGACCTGAGGGTTCTCCCAGTTTGGGTTGTGCCACAGAGCCCTGGCCTTACCTCCTCCTGACCTCTGCCCAACACACACATACACACACACAGAGTAAACTCCATCAGCCTCTCCTCACAGTCTGGGCTACACACACACACACACACACACACACACACACACATGCGCGCACTGTACATATGCACATATATCACACACCCCAAAGTCTACTGAATGCTGATCCAGGTAACCATCCAATACCTTGTCCCTGGGTCTCCACTGCAGTTCAGGATCTCACTTTGACACAACACTAGTCACGAAGACAGTGTGTGATCAACTCTCACTTTGTCAGGCATTGCAGCTCTGTCTTGTTCCCTGGAAGAGGAGTCTCTGTTGCTTGAGGGCCACCAGCAGTTCTGTAAAGAGGGATCCCCGGAGATCTGAGCTCCTCCCAAATGCCACCTGCAGTCCGCCAGGAACCATCCCCAAGGGCTCCTCCAAGCCCAACCTGAACAAGAAAGCCTATAGTTCGGCTGCAGCTCAGGAGACCTGGAACCAGCCTGTCCAGACCACACTATCCAGCCTGTCTAGACCACACTATCCAGCCTGTCTAGACCACACTATCCAGCCTGTCCAGACCACACTATCCAGCCTATCCAGACCACACTATCCAGACTATCCAGACCACACTATCCAGACTATCCAGACCACACTATCCAGCCTATCCAGACCACACTATCCAGCCTATCCAGACCACACTATCCAGCCTATCCAGACCACACTATCCAGCCTATCTAGACCACACTATCCAGACTATCCAGACCACACTATCCAGACTATCCTGACCACACTATCCAGACTATCCTGACCACACTATCCAGACTATCCTGACCACACTATCCAGACTATCCTGACCACACTATCCAGACTATCCAGACCACACTATCCAGACTATCCTGACCACACTATCCAGACTATCCTGACCACACTATCCAGACTATCCAGACCACACTATCCAGACTATCCAGACCACACTATCCAGACTATCCAGACCACACTATCCAGCCTATCCAGACCACACTATCCAGCCTATCCAGACCACACTATCCAGCCTATCCAGACCACACTATCCAGCCTATCCAGACCACACTATCCAGACTATCCAGACCACACTATCCAGACTATCCTGACCACACTATCCAGACTATCCTGACCACACTATCCAGACTATCCTGACCACACTATCCAGACTATCCAGACCACACTATCCAGACTATCCAGACCACACTATCCAGACTATCCTGACCACACTATCCAGACTATCCTGACCACACTATCCAGACTATCCAGACCACACTATCCAGACTATCCAGACCACACTATCCAGACTATCCAGACCACACTATCCAGCCTATCCAGACCACACTATCCAGCCTATCCAGACCACACTATCCAGCCTATCCAGACCACACTATCCAGCCTATCCAGACCACACTATCCAGACTATCCAGACCACACTATCCAGACTATCCTGACCACACTATCCAGACTATCCTGACCACACTATCCAGACTATCCTGACCACACTATCCAGACTATCCAGACCACACTATCCAGACTATCCAGACCACACTATCCAGACTATCCTGACCACACTATCCAGACTATCCTGACCACACTATCCAGACTATCCAGACCACACTATCCAGACTATCCAGACCACACTATCCAGACTATCCAGACCACACTATCCAGCCTATCCAGACCACACTATCCAGCCTATCCAGACCACACTATCCAGCCTATCCAGACCACACTATCCAGCCTATCCAGACCACACTATCCAGACTATCCAGACCACACTATCCAGACTATCCAGACCACACTATCCAGACTATCCTGACCACACTATCCAGACTATCCTGACCACACTATCCAGACTATCCTGACCACACTATCCAGACTATCCAGACCACACTATCCAGACTATCCAGACCACACTATCCAGACTATCCAGACCACACTATCCAGACTATCCAGACCACACTATCCAGACTATCCAGACCACACTATCCAGCCTATCCAGACCACACTATCCAGCCTATCCAGACCACACTATCCAGCCTATCCAGACCACACTATCCAGCCTATCCAGACCACACTATCCAGACTATCCAGACCACACTATCCAGACTATCCTGACCACACTATCCAGCCTATCCAGACCACACTATCCAGCCTATCCAGACCACACTATCCAGCCTATCCAGACCACACTATCCAGCCTATCCAGACCACACTATCCAGACTATCCAGACCACACTATCCAGACTATCCAGACCACACTATCCAGCCTATCCAGACCACACTATCCAGCCTATCCAGACCACACTATCCAGCCTATCCAGACCACACTATCCAGCCTATCCAGACCACACTATCCAGACTATCCAGACCACACTATCCAGACTATCCTGACCACACTATCCAGCCTATCCAGACCACACTATCCAGCCTATCCAGACCACACTATCCAGCCTATCCAGACCACACTATCCAGCCTATCCAGACCACACTATCCAGACTATCCAGACCACACTATCCAGACTATCCAGACCACACTATCCAGACTATCCAGACCACACTATCCAGCCTATCCAGACCACACTATCCAGCCTATCCAGACCACACTATCCAGCCTATCCAGACCACACTATCCAGCCTATCCAGACCACACTATCCAGACTATCCAGACCACACTATCCAGACTATCCTGACCACACTATCCAGCCTATCCAGACCACACTATCCAGCCTATCCAGACCACACTATCCAGCCTATCCAGACCACACTATCCAGCCTATCCAGACCACACTATCCAGACTATCCAGACCACACTATCCAGACTATCCAGACCACACTATCCAGACTATCCAGACCACACTATCCAGCCTATCCAGACCACACTATCCAGCCTATCCAGACCACACTATCCAGCCTATCCAGACCACACTATCCAGCCTATCCAGACCACACTATCCAGACTATCCAGACCACACTATCCAGACTATCCTGACCACACTATCCAGCCTATCCAGACCACACTATCCAGCCTATCCAGACCACACTATCCAGCCTATCCAGACCACACTATCCAGCCTATCCAGACCACACTATCCAGACTATCCAGACCACACTATCCAGACTATCCAGACCACACTATCCAGACTATCCAGACCACACTATCCAGCCTATCCAGACCACACTATCCAGCCTATCCAGACCACACTATCCAGCCTATCCAGACCACACTATCCAGCCTATCCAGACCACACTATCCAGACTATCCAGACCACACTATCCAGACTATCCTGACCACACTATCCAGCCTATCCAGACCACACTATCCAGCCTATCCAGACCACACTATCCAGCCTATCCAGACCACACTATCCAGCCTATCCAGACCACACTATCCAGACTATCCAGACCACACTATCCAGACTATCCAGACCACACTATCCAGACTATCCAGACCACACTATCCAGCCTATCCAGACCACACTATCCAGCCTATCCAGACCACACTATCCAGCCTATCCAGACCACACTATCCAGCCTATCCAGACCACACTATCCAGACTATCCAGACCACACTATCCAGACTATCCTGACCACACTATCCAGCCTATCCAGACCACACTATCCAGCCTATCCAGACCACACTATCCAGCCTATCCAGACCACACTATCCAGCCTATCCAGACCACACTATCCAGACTATCCAGACCACACTATCCAGACTATCCAGACCACACTATCCAGACTATCCAGACCACACTATCCAGCCTATCCAGACCACACTATCCAGCCTATCCAGACCACACTATCCAGCCTATCCAGACCACACTATCCAGCCTATCCAGACCACACTATCCAGACTATCCAGACCACACTATCCAGACTATCCTGACCACACTATCCAGCCTATCCAGACCACACTATCCAGCCTATCCAGACCACACTATCCAGCCTATCCAGACCACACTATCCAGCCTATCCAGACCACACTATCCAGACTATCCAGACCACACTATCCAGACTATCCAGACCACACTATCCAGACTATCCAGACCACACTATCCAGCCTATCCAGACCACACTATCCAGCCTATCCAGACCACACTATCCAGCCTATCCAGACCACACTATCCAGCCTATCCAGACCACACTATCCAGACTATCCAGACCACACTATCCAGACTATCCTGACCACACTATCCAGCCTATCCAGACCACACTATCCAGCCTATCCAGACCACACTATCCAGCCTATCCAGACCACACTATCCAGCCTATCCAGACCACACTATCCAGACTATCCAGACCACACTATCCAGACTATCCAGACCACACTATCCAGACTATCCAGACCACACTATCCAGCCTATCCAGACCACACTATCCAGCCTATCCAGACCACACTATCCAGCCTATCCAGACCACACTATCCAGCCTATCCAGACCACACTATCCAGACTATCCAGACCACACTATCCAGACTATCCTGACCACACTATCCAGCCTATCCAGACCACACTATCCAGCCTATCCAGACCACACTATCCAGCCTATCCAGACCACACTATCCAGCCTATCCAGACCACACTATCCAGACTATCCAGACCACACTATCCAGACTATCCAGACCACACTATCCAGACTATCCAGACCACACTATCCAGCCTATCCAGACCACACTATCCAGCCTATCCAGACCACACTATCCAGCCTATCCAGACCACACTATCCAGCCTATCCAGACCACACTATCCAGACTATCCAGACCACACTATCCAGACTATCCTGACCACACTATCCAGACTATCCTGACCACACTATCCAGACTATCCAGACCACACTATCCAGACTATCCAGACCACACTATCCAGCCTGTCCAGACCACACTATCCAGCCTGTCCTGACCACACTATCCAGACTATCCAGGGACTGTGAGTGGCACCTCTGTCAGTCCTGTTTTTAGTCACTAAGTTGTGAGACAATTTGTCACAAAGCAATGGCCAGGTGGTACAAATAGAGATCAGATACTGGAGGCCAGGATGGAGGCTGCGGGGTGTGGGGGTGTGGGGGGGAGATGTATCTAACACTGACTCGATGTTCCCCAAATGTCCTCGTTATGCAACACTTTATCCAAAGAGCCAGAGAGCCATCAGAAAGCAGAGGGCACATCCTTTATCCCGGGTGTACATCGTCCAGAACTACTTACAGCTAGGTTATCCTCAAAAAGTCCCCAGCTCCAGATAACTTCATCTGCTTACCCTGATTGAGGTCCTGGTCCCAGTGGGGCTACGGCAGAGATCTCTCCTATGCTCCATCAGCATAGCCTCAACCCTGCCTGAGACCAGCCCCCCAGGGTGCATCAAGGAATGAGGTCTGGGGCCTACCTGCCAGGAAAACCTCCCCAGGATATAGTCCCTTTGAGTATACTTCCAGAGCTATCATCACCTTTTATCATAATCAACTTTAGAACTCATGTTCAAGTGTATTAAGTATCATGTGCATTTTTATATGCATGTATGTGTATGTGTATGTGTGTGTGTGTGCAGGTTTTGGGGGGAGACGTAGCCAGAGAACAATGTTGACTATTGTTCCTCAGGCATCCAACACCTTGTTTCTTTGAGAAAGGGTCCCTCGATGGCCTGGAACTTGCCAAGTAGTCTAGACTGGCTTGAAAGTGAGCCTCTAAAATTCTCCTCTCCCCATCTCCACAGCACTAAGATCACAAACCCATGCCACCCCCTGTAGGAGGAGGCTGCTTGTTCGTCCCGGCCACCCAGAACCAAAATAATCACACAGAAACCATATTATTTAAACCACTGCTTGGCCCATTAGCTCTAGCTTCTTATTGGCTAACTCTTACATATTAATTTAACCCATTTCTATTAATCTGTGTATTGCCACGTGGCTGTGGCTTACCGGCTAAAGTTCCAGAGTCCATCTCTGGCGGGGCTACATGGCTTTTCTCTGACTCTGTCTTCTTCCTCCCAGCACTCAGTTTAGTTCTCCCCACACACACAGCTAAGTTCTACCCTACTATAGGTCCAAAGCAGTTTCTTTATTCATTAATGGTAATTACAGCATACAGAGGGGAATCCCAAGTCACCTCTCCAGGATTTTTTAAGTGGATTATGAGGACTGAATTTAGTCACTGGGCATTTCCCTCTGCTCCCCACTTAATTAAGAGCTGGCCACAACCTACATTCCATTAGTAGGTGACAACTTTGGGTTGTCACCAGTGCTGAGCATCCTACCAAATGCCCACCTGCTCCTCCCAAGAATCCTAAGCAGGTGTTGCGAGATAGAGGACAGAAAAAGAACCACGGGCATGGCTGAGGCTAGAGCTGGTCCACAGGTCCTCAGAGCCACCAGCCCTTGGGGACCATCCCTGAAAATGAAGGCAGTGGTTCCAGGGGAGGGTCAACCCCACATAGTCCGCCTGCTAGAGACACGGGTCCTGGTCAACAGGATGAACTCAGCGTGTGAGGCTGGTCATGGTCAGAAACAGTCCAAGGACATGACCCTGAGAGACTTACTCGGACCTGGAGAAAAGCCTGAGGAGCCAGTGAGGCACAAGACAGCCTTCAGAACAATTCTGGCTTTAGGTCAGAATGTGGAGCCAATGGCTGGGTTTTGGAAGCTATGAGCCATTGGAAGTATATGTATTTTCATAGCAGTAAGACATTCTAAAAGCGAACATTAGGGGGCTGTCAACCAGATATTGAAAAGTCTAGGGAATTACCTTCTGGAAGCACAGTGGTAAAGCCCAGGAGAAAAGTTCATGATTCCTCTCATTCCCAACCCACCCACCAACAGAAGGTATGTGTGAGCATTTGCGACAAGTGTATGTTTACATATGTGTGCCTGTGTGGTGTGTTTAAAAAATACACGTATTTGATGAATTTATGTTTGTCCATATGTAGTATACATATTGAGTGTGCTTTGTGTGGGATGTTTAGTTAAATGTAATTATATGCAATTATATGTGTGTGCATGCGTGTGCGCTGGTGGATGTTCGAGTATGTCTGTCTGTGTGTTTGTGTATACATGTGTATGTATATAATAGTGTTGCTGTGTGTATATATTTGTGTGTGTTCTTGTGTGCACATTTCTGTGATGGTGTATATGCTGGCTAGTCTTTTTTTAAAAAATATTTGTATATTTATTATGTATACAATATTCTGTCTGTATGTCTGCAGACCAGAAGAGGGCACCAGACCTCACCACAGATGGTTGTAAGCCACCATGTGGTTGCTGGGAATTGAACTCGGGACCTTCGGAAGAGCATGCAATGCTCCTAACCACTGAGCCATCTCTCCAGCCCTATGCTGGCTAGTCTTATGTCAACTTGACACAAGCTAGAGAATTGCCTGGAAGAAGGGAACCTCAGCTGAGAAAATGTCTCCATAAAATCCAGCTGTAAGGTATTTCTTAATTGATGGGGGAGGTGGATGGTGTCATTCCTGGGCTGGTGATCCTGGGTTTTATAAGAACCAGGCTGAGCAAGCCATTAAGCAGCACCTTCCAAGGCCTCTGCATCAGCTCTTGTCTCTAATAGGTACCTGCCCTGTTTGAGTTCTTGTCCGGGCTCCCTTAGTGACAGACTACCATGTGGAAGTGTGAGCTGAATGCACCCTTTCCTCCCCAGCTGCTTCTGGGTCACAGTATTCTGTCACAGCAATTGAAACCCTAATGAAAACTGTGTCTTCACCTGTGGATGAGGAAGGCTTGACCTCTGTAGCCAGAATGATCTGGAGTAAGAGGATTTGTGCTCAGGCAGGGCAGGGCAGGGCAGCAGTCTCCTCAGGGTTGGGTGCCCTCACTACCAATCAGGAAGTGGGTTCCTTTGATCATTTGAAGGCTGAAATAAAGCCTGGCTTCTTCTGTATTCTAATGCAGCCTAGGAAACGGCCGTGTACCACACAGGAGGGCAAGAAGGGTCACAAGTGGAGTGTGCCATAGACTATGCACTCCCGTCCCCTTGCTTCTCAGAGCCAACGCCCCGGCTCTAGGCAGGTTCCACCCCTCCCACACAACTCTGTTCTGTGGGGACGAGGTCCTGCCCTGTGGCCCCTGGACTGTATGTTGCCGAGAAGTCCAATGTTGCAGAGGTCCTGCATCAGATGCCAATCCCTTTTTGGAGCTGGCAAGAGCCACACTGATCAGTGTCGTCAGCAGGTGTGGCCTTGGTTTAATGCCCCTCCCCAGCCCTGCCTCTGTCACTCTGCTGTGATTGGTGGAATGAAGGTGAGATCACGTGCCTGAACTGCCAGTGTGGTCAGTGCTCACATGGATATGGGCCAGGGCTCTAAGGCTAAGTTCTCAGGTATGGACTGGATACTCCTCCTCTCTGCCCCAGGCATCCTATCTGACTGTGAATGTCTCAGACAGGACCTAGACACCATTCCAAGAGCCACCGGCACCTGTGTAGGGTGCACTCACTCAGGTTGCCCCAGTGGCAGATGATTGGCTGGCTGGTCAGACCAGGCCTTAGGTGTTCTGAGGACTAAGTTAACATGAAGCCTTGGTTCTGGGACGAGAGGAGGTCGTTAGTTTTTCTCTTCCAGCAGCCCCCGTCACAACCTAGCTCCACAGGCTCTCTCTAAGACTCCCACTGACATAGTTCCTCATGGGGCACATGTCAGGAGGAGGCACGTGTCAGGAGACGGCACATGTCAGGAGGAGGCACGTGAGGCACATGTCAGGAGGCACGTGAAGCACGTGTCAGGAGGAGGCACGTGAGGCACGGGTCAGGAGGAGGCACGGGTCAGGAGGAGGCACGTGAGGCACATGTCAGGAGGAGGCACGTGTCAGGGGGAGGCACGTGTCAGGAGGAGGCACATGAGGCACGTGTCAGGAGGAGGCACGTGAGGCAAGTGTCAGGGGGAGGCACGTGAGGCACGTGTCAGG